>NC_137424.1:12799878-13124878 GCF_964374335.1 Astatotilapia calliptera
CCTCACAGTTCTAAGTATCAGACACAACAATGAATAATCCACAGCTGACTGTCTTTAGCAGGTCAAAGGTCACGGCACACAGCAGACAGTGGGAAATATTATAATTCTGATCATTTATCAGCACATATCCATATGTATAAAAACAAAGCTGACACTGTGAGACTTGATCAGAGGTGTGATCATCACAGCAGAGGCCTTTGTGTCAAAGTCACTGAGGATCAAACAGAAACACGTGAAGCAGATTTTCCTGTTCTGACTTTTTATAGCAGACAACCTTCAAAATATTCTGCAGTCCATCAAAAACTGAAGCAAACCATGAATAAACATGTGAACATGAGCTGATGCTGCTGAAGTGAAGCAAAGTTACAGAGGTTTGATTACAGACACAGCTGAGAGTTTGTAATCTGTCATCATTTTAAAAGGTTTACATTTCTTCAGTATTGAACAGCAGAAATGAGGCTTTGTTTTGGGAGGCCGACAGCAGTGAACACAACAGCAGACTGGTGCGTAATAAGCAGTGAATAATGCAGGAAACAGATTTTTGTAGGTAAACTGTTCTTGAAGTACACTGAGAGAGAGAGAGCTGTGCAGGAAGTAAACGTCAAAGTCAGAGAGAATTCATGACGATGTTCATCAAACGTAAAGCGTACTTTGGATCTTCTTCTGCTGCTGGTTCACTCAGTTTTGGTTGGAGACAGATGAAACCTGCAGCTTCAGGATCTGTGAGCTGTCCACTTTCAGCCCCGACGGCGTGTCCGTGTACGTGCCGTCGAGTGAACGATCCACGCTCTGTGTTTCCATCTTTGTGTGTTTAGCTGCTCTCATTTACTGTTTTATCTGTTTGCTTGTTGTTGAAATACTTTTGGGAGCTTTAACCTGAGATTCTGGCAAAATACATTTATATTAAAAATCGATTCAGGATTGAATGAATCAACATCGCTTTATTCAAATTAAAACCATTTAAATAGGAAAATCCATTTTTTTACACCCGCCTCTAATGCTGGGTAATGTCAGCTGGTCCATGTGCAGCTGGCTGTGAGGCTCAGGGAGCGTCTACAAAGTGCAACACTGAAAGAACATCATCCATAAATATTGATTAATGACTGGACTCTCATACAGAGAGACTCAAATGCCTTTAAACATCAGCTTATCCTGCTGATCCAAGTCCAACACTGAGTTTGTAAATACATGTTTGTCAATCATTTTGTTTGGTTTCTGAGGAAAATGATTCAATAACTTGCTGCTAATACACAACATTTCATCATATTTCCTCATAACCCTCTTTTGTCTGACCATTTGATCCCATTTGAATTTGCAATAAAGGATCCACAGAGTTTGGTGACAATAATCACAGTAGATGTTTGTGTGAAAGTGCTGGAAGCAAATGAGTGTGTGATGTTCTTTTAGTGTTGCACTTTGTAGACGCTCCCTGAGCACTGGTCTCACAGCCAGCTGCACATAGAGACCAGTGTTGTTAGTCCAGGTCAGAAGATGACTTGTTGGAATGAAAATGAGCTTGTAGTTTGTCTGCTTTAATAATGTGACTGGAAAAAGGTGTTGGACTTCAAATATGTCCATTTCTTTCACACTTCACCTTTAAAAGTGAAGCCTTGTGGTTCCTGGAAGGAAAAACACGACTTTTTCAAGTCTTTGTCCTGTTTTTATGATAAATGTACGACTTTAATGTGAAACATTCAGAGTTTTTTCTCTTGTTGTGTTTGTTTGAAGCTGCTTCCTGTTGGCTTCAGCTGTTTGGAATTTCCATTTTCTAAACTTGTACATTCTGAACCTTCTTCAGCTCTGAACAGATGATGAAACACTGAATGATTTCAAGCTCACACTTTGTCTAATAAACTTACATCCTTCATTCTTTATACAGATTGAGGAGCTGTGGTTTGTAAGAGATCAGCTGTGATTATCTGGCAGCAGCACTGAAGTCCAACCCCTCCCATCTGAGAGAGCTGGACCTGAGCTGGAACAACAACTTGCAGGATTCAGGAGTGAAGCATCTGTGTGGTTTCCTGGAGAGTCCAGGATGTGGACTTGAAACTCTGAGGTCAGTCAGCATGTTTTAGTTGTGCTGAGATGAATATGATGTGAAAGTTGTGCTGACACTAAACTGCAGACATCAGGCTGATATTATACTGATCCACACTGAGGATCTTCATGGTAAAGTCTGTTTTCTTCTTCTCTGGTTTAGTCCAATGACTGCAGCAGAACAATGTTCACATTTCAAACCTTCAAAGAAGAAGAAAAATCCTCCACTGGATAATTCACTGTGAAACTCTCAAACTCTTCATTCCACCTTAAAGTCTGTCTGACACTGAAATCCAAAGAAAAATGTGCGTTTGCTTTACAGACAGCAGTCCAACACAAACATACACACATCATCCAAAACACAGTCCAACATCCAAATCTCCTCCACTGCCAGCATGAATGATGGGAAAGAGAAGGAGGAACACTCTGACATTCAGGGTTAGAATGAGTTTCATGAAGCAGACTGTGAAGATCAAAGCTGCATTAGAAAGCTTACATGAATGAATGAGTGGACAGAAGTGGACAGAGATCATCTGAAGCACTTCAAAGGCTTTAAATCAGCACATTTCTCTTTATTCTTTATCAACTCTGTTAGTTTCTCTCAGTTTTCTGTGGAATGAAGCTAACAGCAGGCTAATAAGATGCTGACCAATAGGTTTCTATTAAAGGTTGTAATTTGTATATGAAAAAGTGCTTTGGCTCAGCAGGGATCAGCTTACAGGTAGAATACAGCTGCTGGATGGGATTAGCATGTCATAGCTATCTACCAAACTGCTAACTGGGGGATTTCAGGCCATCTATGGATCATTTTTGCTAACTGTTTATTCAGCTTAGGCTCACAGGGCTGCAGCCTGTGCCCTAGCTGTCATAGGGCAAGAGGCGTGGTCCACCTGCACAGGTGAGCAGTCCATCACAGAACCAACAGAGAGAGACAGAGAAGCACTCTCTCACATCCACACCTACAGCCAATTTAGAAGCACCAATGAACCTAAGCAGCATTTCATTGGACTGTGGGAGAACATCCAACCTCCACAGAAAGGTCAACAAGCTTCAACCTACAACCTTCTTGCTTTAAGGCACTAGTGCGAACCACTTTTCCCCATTTCAGCCCAAATCCTGCATCTTCCTGTTTCTGACTCCAGGCCAGCTCCACTAACACTTTCTCATCAGACACTGCCACCTAGTGGAGGAAGTCTTAGTTCCATTTGAAGCTTCAGATTACAGTTAGTTCCTTTACAAAGAGGTGGAGGTGGTGGGGCCACAGCACCATCATCACTGAGTGCCATAGGACACTTAACCTTTGTTTCCATATGCTGGGAACTTCCTGTTGTTCCAAGGAGGACTGGAAAATTTGTGAAAATCTCACAGTCAGTTCCTCACAGAACACTTCAATCATTTCCCTCCCACAGCATCAGGACCAGGGCTTTTTCTCTCTTTGATCCCACTAAGAGATTTCCACACAAACACCTCATCAGTGGGACTCTCAGAGCTACCAGCCCTTTGCTACAATCACAAAGCTCTTCATTGAAATCAATGATATCAAAGCTGGAATCAAATGAGTCCAAGTCTTCTGCTGATTCAGCATCACATTCATCTTTGCTCCTTGTTCTGCATCCCCACCATGGACTTCATTCCTGTCCAAGCCAGCCTTGAGTGTCCTTTATTCAGCTCATCCTCTGCTTTACTTTTACACCAGATTTTAGCTGCTTTATCTCTCTTTCAACAAGTTTCTGTGCCTCAATCTTTTTCTTCTCTCCCTCATAACAAGACAGCTTCTTCTGCCTGAGAACATGTTGGAGTGATTTACTAATCCAGGGCTGCTTATTGGGGAAAACACTTCCTGTTTCCAAAGTAATCCCCATTTTTCCCAGAAAGAAATGTAAGTAGACATCGATGATCTAAGTGAGAACATGAACCTTTAAAAAGTCCCAGTGGGTGCAGTCAAAACAGTCCCTCAGTCCCAGTATAGAGTCTTTGGTCCAGACTGGAACAACTGTGTGCCCAGTTTGAGCTCTCTTCAGTCCTGTGACCTGACAGACCCAGAGGGGCCATCACATCACATTTAGAAGCTCCCCTAATGGAGCCACAACACATGTCCAACACTTAGTCTGTCTTGTTGGACCAACTGGAAGAAATGATTCAAGGACTTAGTCACAGAACAGAGATTCAAATCTCCAAAATCCATCTGGCTGCATCAGGACATATAGTCTGAAACTCTGCACAGTTTCCTGTTTGAAGCTGCTTCCAGTTGGCTTCAGCTGTTTGGAGTTTCCATTTTCTAAACTTGTACATTCTGAACCTTCTTCAGCTCTGAACAGATGATGAAACACTGAATGATTTCAAGCTCACACTTTGTCTAATAAACTTACATCTTTCATTCTTTATACAGATTGAGGGGCTGTGGTTTGTCAGAGATCAGCTGTGATTATCTGGCAGCAGCACTGAAGTCCAACCCCTCCCATCTGAGAGAGCAGGACCTGTGGGACAACAACCTGAAGGATCCAGATGTGAAGCTGCTGTCTGATCTTCAGCAGAGTCCAGACTACAGACTGGAGACTCTGGAGTAAGTAGAGTGATTGAGTGAGTGGGTGGTGCTGTCAGCAGTATTGTACTAAACACAGTCAGTATGAAACAAAGATCCAGTGTTTCCTGTAAAGCTGCAGCTTCTCAGTGAAGCTGTAAGAGGAGAATGGTGACAGGCTTCAGGATTGGACACAAACACTTCCTGTTTCTGACCTTTATGGTCACCATAGGAACAACTGAAACGCTCTGATCAAACGCTGTCAACAGCCAATCAGCTCTCTGAACAAAGCAGCACGCAGACCAATGACTGCATTCATTTCCAAGTTTAAAGCAGTGAAGAACACAGTCTGTAGGTGAGGAAGAATTTAGTGAGAGCAGATGTTTGGATGGAATTCCTCCAGTTCACAGCTGGAACCGTCCATCTGGATTGTTGGGCTTGTTGTTGGGGTTCCTACAGAGCTCAGAGTGGACACACCAAGGTTCTTCTAATGAATGAAAGTCCAAACTCAAACTAGGAGGGAAAAACATTTTCATCAACTTCAATAAAAATCCAAAGATTAGAAAAAGTGAAGCAACAATGAGTCCTAGTACAGTCCCAGCACTGAAGTCCCTGCTGCTCTTTATACTGGATGTGCTGCATCACTGACTGATAGCTGATGAAGAGTCTCTGGAAACACTCGTTTATCTCCTCTGCTCTTCCTTCTTCTCTCTGCAGGTGGAGGTGATGATGGTAAACAGGACGGTGTGTGTGCTGAGAGAGGAGGAGCTGTGTCCTGATGATCCAGAGAGGTTGAAGCAGCAGCAGCTTGTGTGTAGAGATGCTCTGACTGGGCCATGTTACTGGGAGGTGGAGAGGAGAGCTTCATCCAGCAGTGACTGACAGAGGAATGAGAAGAAGTGCAGATGACTGTCAGTGCTGCAGAGTGAACTGCTCTGAGAACAGCTCCACTGTCAGACACAATGTAGAGTCCAGCATCATCCCTGTGTGTCCCTCTGGATCTGACAGAGGATCATCAGTGTATCTGGACTGCTCTGCTGCTGCTCTGTCCTTCTACAGTCTCTGCACAGTCTCTGTCTGACTCTGGCTTCAGACCCTCCTGGATCAAACTCACCTGGAAAGACTTTCAAACATCACTCAATAGATTTGAATACAGAATATATTTGATATATACTGTAGATGTACTGTAGAGTTGCAGTTTGTCACTTGTAAATACAGTCTGTGAGCAGCTGTGAGCTGAAAGATCTTTCTAGAAACACGAAATGTTTTCACTCTTCTGTTGCTTTTTCATATATTTCCACAACATTAATATTGATCCCACCTGTCTCACCTGTTTCATGCTTTTATACATAATAACAGGACACGTGTGATCTGAACGCTGCTGTGGTTGCTGTGCTGCACGTCTTCATTTAGATAACAGAGACATCTAGTGGTTCAGAGGGAGAACTGCAGGAGGTGGAGCTGTGTTTTAGCATGGAAAACTTTTTATCTTTTAGGCGCAGATACAAATATGACAAGTATCAGTGTGAGATACAAAAGGTCACATCAGTCAGCAGAGGGAACAGTGATCACACAGCAATGTAAAAATAGAAACATAACAGTGAATCTGGACATGTATACAGATGGAAGCAAACAAACAGGATGTAACACTACATTAAAGCCACAAATGGGAAGAAAACAAAGCCAAAGGAAAATATATTTGATCTCAGGAATCCAAATCAGATGCTTTAGAGCAGGGGTCGGCAACCCTGGGCACGCGTGTCACAGCTGGCATGTGAAGGGTCAACTGATGGCACGACCACAGCTGGACTGGCCATCGGGCATACTGATGGTGATTTTTCATTTTTATGGGCCGATGATGTTTTTTTATTTTTTTGTAACGGTATAAACAATGGAAGGTGGTGGATTGGCTGGATGCTGGTCGATGTGTAAAAATAAGTCAGTTGTTTGGTGGTGGCTATGGCGGAGCTTCCACAGAGGCAGCAGGTGGATGAGGGAGGAGGAGGAGCAGAGACCCGAGGCGGCCGTCGGTTCGAGTGTCAGGTGAACTGAACTTCAGGTAAGAAGTTATGACCTGCAGTCTGTCTGGGTCAGATATAAACCAAGTTTAGGTGGAGTTTATTTTCCTTGTGCTGACTTTTTACAGTCAGTTACAATAACTCGTACTGCATACTAGCTAGCATGATGGAGCTTCTATACAGCTGGGTGGTGCTATGATGTTACTGATAATGAACTTTACAGTGGCTTGCAAAAGTATTCAGCCCCTTGAACTTTCCCACATTTTGTCACATTACAGCCACAAACATGAATCAATTTTATTGGAATTCCACATGAAAGACCAACACAAAGTGGTGAACACGTGAGAAGTGGAACGAAAATCATACATGATTCCAAACATTTTTTACAAATAAATAACTGCAAAGTGGGGTGTGCGTAATTATTCCGTCATGGAAAAACACACTGCCGTCAACTTCTGTTTGGTTTTTGTCAAAATCACTGTAATATAATCACTGTACCTTTTATATACATGTGACTTATATTAATGCTGCTGCCCTCTTGTGGCTAAAGTGTAATTATGTTATTGTAATTAGGGAAAAAATTTGACAGTAACATGTCAAATGAGTCAGCACTTTGGCTTTAGCTTAAGAAATCCACATTTTTATGTCATCAGTTATAGTTGCATGTATTCATTATCATAATTTAACCATTTAAAATTGATGTCTTAAATTTATTTTACATAAACTATCAATAATTTTATGGTTGTATTAAATAAAGACATCACTAATGAATGAATTATTTCATTAATTAATTTAAAAATGTACATGTAGGAGCCATATGAGTTGTTCCTTCTGACTAAGTGGGTTGGTTTAAATGGACTCACTGTATTGATGCACGGGTGTGGGGCGCGTCTCATGGGTGTGGTAGATGATAAATGTGGTTGCACTCACCTGTTCACAACACCTGATGTTGATGAGCAGAAAGGTAGGGTGAGCATGAGGCAAAACTTTCTGTTGACCGCAGCTTGAGCGATTTTGTCACACCTGGAGAAGAGAGACACGTATGTGAGAATGCTGTTTGTAGATTACAGCTCAGCATTCAATACCATCGTTCCCTCGAAGCTGGACAGGAAACTGCAGGATCTAGGACTGAGCAGCTCCCTCTGCAGCTGGATCCTTAGCTTCCTGTCTGACAGACGCCAAGTGGTCAGACTGGGCAGCATCACCTCATCCCCCATCACACTGAACACTGGTGCTCCACAGGGGTGTGTACTGAGCCCTCTCCTGTACTCACTCTACACCTACGACTGCACAGCCACTAACAACTCCAACATCATTGTGAAGTTTGCGGACGACACTACAGTGGTGGGTCTTATCACCAACGGTGATGAGACGGCTTACAGGGAGGAGGTCAGCGCCCTGACCCACTGGTGTCAAGACAACCATCTCACCCTCAACGTCGCAAAGACGAAGGAGTTGATAGTGGACTTCCGGAGGTGCAGAGAAGTACACACCCTCATCACCATCAACGGCGCTGCTGTGGAGAGAGTGAGCAGCTTCCGGTTCCTTGGAGTACATCTGGCTGAGGATCTTACGTGGTCAGTACACACAAACAAAACAGTGAAGAAGGCGCAGCAGCGCCTCTTCTTTCTCAGGAGACTGAAAAGATTCGGCATGAGCCCCCGCATCCTCAGGACCTTCTATCACTGTGCCATTGAGAGCATCCTCACTGGATGCATCACCACCTGGTATGGCAACAGCACCGCCTACAACTGCAAAGCTCTCCAGCGAGTAGTGCGGTGCTCTGAACGGATAATTGGAGGTGAGCTTCCCTCCCTCCAAGACATCTACAGGAAGCGCTGCCTGAGGAAAGCGGGGAGGATCATCAAGGACTCCAGTCACCCCAGCCATAAACTGTTCAGACTACTTCCATCAGGAAGGAGGTTCTGCAGCATCCGGTGCCGTACCAGCAGACTGAGAGACAGCTTCTTCCACCAGGCCATAAGACTGCTGAACATTTCATAGACACCTCAGCTTCACTACTGGAACTTCAACACTATGCACTCCACACTGTATATAAATGCCACTTGTTTTGCACATGTCTCAACTCTGTATATTTTTATATATTTTATTTATTATTTTTTTTTACTATTTAATTTGTAAAAATGTGTATACACACACACACACACACACACACACACACACACACGTAGGACAATATTTAGTATACACATGCAGGAATGCATACACTATTATATATTGTACATATATTTATTAGTTTCAGATTAGCCATTCTTGTATTTTGCTCGTTTGTGTTGTTGTGTTTTGCATATCTCTGTTGCTTGTGGGGCTCGCACACAAGAATTTCACTCGCATGTGCTGTGCCAGTGTGCCTGCACATGTGATGTGACAATAAAAGTGATTTGATTTGATTTGATGTATTTTAACTGGAACTTAATGGTTTTTGTATATTTGTGCACTAATTGATGCCATAGACCAGGTTGTAATTTGACATACAGGGAGTGCAGAATTATTAGGCAAGTTGTATTTTTGAGGAATAATTTTATTATTGAACAACAACCATGTTCTCAATGAACCAAAAAAACTCATTAATATCGAAGCTGAATGTTTTTGGAAGTAGTTTTTAGTTTGTTTTTAGTTTTAGCTATTTTAGGGGGATATCTGTGTGTGCAGGTGACTATTACTGTGCATAATTATTAGGCAACTTAACAAAAAACAAATATATACCCATTTCAATTATTTATTTTTACCAGTGCAACCAATATAACATCTCCACATTCACAAATATACATTTCTGACATTCAAAAACAAAACAAAAACAAATCAGCGACCAATATAGCCACCTTTCTTTGCAAGGACACTCAAAAGCCTGCCATCCATGGATTCTGTCAGTGTTTTGATCTGTTCACCATCAACATTGCGTGCAGCAGCAACCACAGCCTCCCAGACACTGTTCAGAGAGGTGTACTGTTTTCCCTCCTTGTAAATCTCACATTTGATGATGGACCACAGGTTCTCAATGGGGTTCAGATCAGGTGAACAAGGAGGCCATGTCATTAGTTTTTCTTCTTTTATACCCTTTCTTGCCAGCCACGCTGTGGAGTACTTGGACGTGTGTGATGGAGCATTGTCCTGCATGAAAATCATGTTTTTCTTGAAGGATGCAGACTTCTTCCTGTACCACTTGTGACCAGGAGATATTTTATTTTGTATTCTTATGATCACAGTTATAATCAGAAGTATCAATTATTAATCATTTACCATTGTTGAACCAGTTGACAGAATAATCTTTGAATCACATCTATGTTACTCTGAGCAAATTTTAATGCACACAGATGATTAAAGTTGTTGCATTATATTGAAATCACACCAGTCCTGTTGGATTCGGGCCTGTCTGCGTTCAGTTCTGCACGTACTCCGGCCTGTAACTACATGCACGCACTTGTATAACTCACGCACGTTTACACACACACTTAGTAATAATAGGAGGGTCGTCTGAGGACAGTTTTTCTGATAGATACACTTTCACAAAATGCACAATGTAATACACACTTGTTTTTCTTTAAGAGTAGCAGTTGATGTCTATATTAGGACAAGGTTTTGAAGAGGAAGGCAATTGTTATCATTTCCAGTAAAGATCCAACTGTGATGTCATAATGGTAATATAAGGAGACGGGACGGTCCAGTCGACGAAGGATTGTATTGCAAATTGTCTTCCCACACTGATTGCGCAAAGTGTGTAATAAAATCACTATTTTTGACACCTTCCACGGACTCGGCTTGTTTTTCCTTTTTACCCAAACCGAACCAGGCGTAACAACTTGGTGCCGAAAATCCGGTTGGGAGAGAAGGGAGCTTGCAGCTCGTCGTGGGGGTGACCAAAGGGGGCGAACGCCAGCAGCCTATCTGAGTGACGCCAGGCGACATAAGAAAGGTGAGTGCCACCTGTTGATTTTTATCCAAAGGCGCTATATTGGAAGTTAAAACTAAATTTAATTAAAATAATATTCACTCAGTATGGGTTTCTGGTGTTTGTCCATAGTGATTTTTTTGGGGTAATTTGTGTTTAAAGTTTGGGGAACATTCGACTGATAAAATTTATTGCTGTTTATTGGGGGAGCGAATTTTGAGTTAAGAGGTTATATGAGGTTAAAACAATACGGTTTTAAGGTGTGGAAAACCGATGTGGGTGGCTGGATGCCAGCAGTCACCTGGTTAGTGTAGGGTTTTTGGTTTAATTGGGTAGCAAAAACGCGGTTTTGGGCTTCAGATAATTAAACTGGGGGGGGCAGAGTGCCCACAGTGAGGCTTTTAAAACAAGTAAATTTTCTTAGGACGGGGGACGCGGTCCCTTAAGGGCGTAGCGGCTCAGCACTGTGGCGGTGACCCCTGACCACGGACGCGGGGTTAGGTTTTTTGCTCGGTTGGTTGCCGGGGAACTTCGGGCATCCCAAACAAACCGGAGCGGTCGACGGGAGACCGCTTCCTTTACTGCGACAGGTTGGTCGACAGGGTCGCGGACCCGGCTGTAACCTTAACGTCGGGGACTTGTGAACTTTAAGTAAAGCCAAAAGTGTGATCTGGGATATTTCACACGGCTGGTGGAGGTCCTTGTTTTTTACCTGACGGGAAGCAGTTATAAATTAAATTAGAATTTAGTAATCTGACCGTTTTCAAGGCGGCGTCCTTGAAACGGTAATTGGTCAGCAAGAGCGCGGCTCTGGGCTGAAAGATGCTTTTAAATTATTCGAAAAATTTAGGAACACCAGCAGAGAAATAGAGAAGAGAAGTTGTTCTGGCATATGGTGTTTTCTTAGGAATTCGAGCGCTCTCGGGAGGGCGTTCCCGCAGCGTGTATTGACCAGCAAGGCGAGGCCTGGGCTATAGGTGCTTTTAAATTAGTCAAAAATTTAGGAACACCACTAGAGAAATAAACGAGAGAAGTGGTTCTAGCATGCGGTGGCTTTATGTTTATACGGGCCCGTGTGTATATAGAATATAAATTACCCGTGTGTGTGAATTTAAAAGTGTAAACTGTATAAACTGTCTTTTGTTGTTGAATTTCTTCTGTGGGGATCCAGAGTGTGAAAAAACGAAAACGCCTTTCTCTTCTCTCGCTGACAGAGAAGTGTGTGTGTATTTCTCCTTAGGAGAAAGGAGGGGCTGTGTTGTGCCGTGCTGTGCGGTAGCGGGCACACGCGCGCGAGTACGAGCGGGGTGTGTGTGTGTATAGCTGTGGCCTTGGTTTCATCTCCCTATTTCTCTATTTCTGTGCTTTTGAGTTTCGTTTGCTTAGGTGTAAGTGGATTTCAGAAGTGTGGTTAAAAGATTTCAGTATATTAAATAAACTAAACCTTGTAGTCGTGTGTTTGTGATTTCCTAATGTGAGTATGGTTTAATGGAATTTCATGAGTAATGATCTCTTGTGTAACACTCCCGTAAAGTAGGAGTGTGGTGATAAACATATTGATAAAATTTGAGAACTAGGTGTGATTGCTGGGAGATTTTCTAGTAGGGTCGTATTTCTGTCTCTACCTGGAAAAGGCAGAGATCTGTGCTTTATTTGATGTTGTGTATATAAAGTTTTTTAAAGGTTGGTTAAGTCTCTCGTTATAAGGAGGGAAAACGCTGCATGGTAGATTGTCTGAATTATTTTCTCATGTAAAAACTTTGTAGTTGTGAGGGAAGTGAATGTGAGAGTGAATTTTCGCTGGCTTTGCGTGCTTAAATTTGTTGCAGTAGACGTTTGTGAAGTTTCTCTCGTAAAGGAGGATTAGAGAGTGTGTGTGCCTGTGGGCGGTCTCTCTCTCTCAGGCTCGAGCCTAACGGAAGTTGAGCTTGACTAGCTTGTGAGACTCTGACTGCCGAAAGGGAAAGCAGCGTACCCCTAAGGGAGGAGCCTAAGACCGGCCATTTTGGTAAGGTAAGTGAGGTCAAAAAAAAAAAAAAAAAAGCAAAATGGCCGAAGAGGAAAAGGCGACCCCTGGTGGGGGAAAGAGATACAAGCCACTGAAGGAGCAATTACAGCAATTGAAGAAAGCAATTAAAATGACTGAAGGGACTTCTTCAAAAGAGATTGCTCGTCAGTGTCAAGATTTAGATAAAGAAGTGAAGGAATTATGTGAAAATCAACAGAAGACACTGGAGGACAGAATCCCTCTGCATTCCATCTTTCAACGGGAAGGTGAGAAATGTGAAAAGAGGATCAAGGAGCTTGAAGAGGAATCCCTAGGACGTTTTCAGGGGAGAAAAATAAAGGCTGAAAAGAAACGTATGATGGAAAAACAAAGTAAGTATTGCAAGCTTATGATTGTCTCCCAAGGTGTTTCTCACTGGATGCAAGAGGAAGTGAACGACATCAAGCCAGCCTTAAAAAAGGAAACTGAGGCTGAGGGAAAGTTATATCCCAGCCTGAAGGACTTCCTGAGTGCCCCACCCCCTCCTTATATTTGCCCAGTGGTGACTTTGGAGGGTGGCAACATGTGGGGGCCGGACGGAAAAACAGGAATAGTGACAGGTGGAATTGTCAATTTACAGGAGAATCCTACACCATCGACATCTGCTCCGGCCATAGTGGAGGCAGACACAGGAGCAGTGCAGTCTCAATCAGGGGCACCTGCACAGAAAGCGATGCAGCCTCAATCAGCAGCAGCTGCATCAGAGGTAAGTCAGCCCCACCCAGTTGCTGGGACATCACAAGGAATCACTACACGGGGGTTGATCTTGATCCCTCCCTCTCTTTTTAGCCCAGATAGAGCTACAGAAGAAGCTCAACCTGTGGCATCTACAAGTACCGGTCAGGTGACATCGCTACAGCCCAGCCAGGAAAATCCATCCCAGGAGGTCTGGACATCAGAGGAAGATTCACCTTCACTGCAATATCAGAGGGCGCCATCAAAGGCGACCCATAAAACCAATCAGAGGTCAACGGTCGACAATCCTGAGGAAGAACGGTGGCGAGGCCATGTTTTTGGGAAAGGAACTGAAAATCGGGAGGCCGTGGTACAGCTGGAACGCCTCTTGAAGAAACTGGAGGAGGAAGGCGTAGCAACACCACGTAGTGTAGCACAAACGCTTTATGCATTGGAAAAGGACTTGGCGGCCTCAGTAAAAAGCAACACATGGAAATCCAGAGAAGTGTCAAACCTGGAGAGGGGAGGATTCGCCCCAAATTTTCAGGCTCCCACAGGAATGACAACCCTTCGCTCAGGGAGGGTCCTGGAGGAACCAAGAGATAAAAGACTGTCCATCTTTGAAAAGAATCGGAAGAAGACTGGTGTATTGCCAACGGAAGAAGGGCAGCGTGACGCAGAGGAGGAATTACCCCTGACAATGCCTTTATTGACGGGTGCACGGGGTGAACCAGTTTACCACCCCTATAATATCAGAGATCTTGAGGCTCTGGTGAAGCAGCTGCCTCCCATCACAGAGGGAGGAGCAGCTTGGTTGAGAAGACTAGGAAATCTAACAGAAGGAGAAGAGCTAGCCTTGGGAGATTTCAGAGCTATCGGAGGGAGGACCTTGAGAGGTGGAGGCCTAGCAGATGTGGAAGAGATAGCAAGAACTGCATGTCAACCAAACGATGTCCCCTATGCAAGGGTGCGAAATGCTCTCTCTGACGCAGTGCGTGAGAAGTATCCGACCCATAACATTGGCACTACACCCAGGATTGTTTGGAGCCCAGAACACTCCCCTAGGGAGTTTATGGAGCATGCAAAAGAACAATGGATCCTCCAAACAGGAGAGCATCCTGGGCAGAATGGTGAACCGAGGGCGTGGTTCCGATCTGCAGTGTTAGCGGGTCTCCCAGAACGAGTAACAAAAGATCTACAAAAGAATCCAGACTTTGCGGTGGCAGATTCAGCAAAATGGGAGAGGCACATTATACATCGACTTGAGCTGGAGAAAGACGAGGTGAGCAAGAAAAAACAGGAGTTGGAGGAGGCGCAAGGGCAGTTAGTGAAATTGAAATTGGCTGAGGCGAGAGAAAAACTAAACGAAAAGAAAAAGGAAAATAAAGATGGACCTAAGAAGATGCTGGTGGCACAGCCACAGGGTGATCCGGGGCCTGATTGGCCAGATTTGGATCCGGTTCTGTATCCTGATGACCGATGGCCCGCCAATGGACCAAGGCAAGGAAGACCCGCGGGGAATTGGGGGGCTACTAGGTCGTTGAGGGGACGTGGTGGATCTCAAAGGGGAGGTGGACCAAGGGGCCGTGGTCTGGGGGGACCTATGCTGGACCCGAATGTATGCAGAAGGTGTGGAGGACGAGGACATTGGGCTCGTTATTGTCCTACACCATGGCAAGCAGAAAGGAGTTATCAACAACCACCACAAGGGGATATCAAGCTCCAAACCCAGGCATGGCACCAGCGGCTCAGTATCCTCTGGCCGACTGGGGCAGAGAGGAGGAGCTGTACTGACGGGATCCACAGAGACAAGACAACATGGGAACGGCGGACCCAATGTTGTCAATGAGTGTCGAAGGAACTGAAATGAACTTTCTTGTGGACACTGGAGCTACCTACTCGACGCTGAAACAAAGACCAAGCAGTGCCACAATTTCCAACCATGTGGTCAGCGTTGTGGGGTTTACTGGGGTTCCGAAAACTCTGCCGACAACCAATCCAGCCCTGACGGTGCTGGGAAAACAGAATTTGAAGCACAGCTATGTGGTGTCTCCCGATGTACCTGTGAACTTGATGGGCAGGGATCTGCTCATCAAACTGGGGGCCACTATAATGTGTTCAGCTGATGGACTAACAGTTACACTTCCAGGAGGAAAAGAGTTTCCGTGCCTGGGGACATTTTCAAAGAACCAGTACTTGCTGAAAGACTGTGAACAAACGACCGCTGATATCTACTGGGGTCGGTTGGTGGATGAAGCCATCTTGAGACAGTATCAGCTGTGGAAACCTTGGATTATGGCCTTGGCAGTCTATTCTCCCCCCCGAGATCAATTCCATGTCACCCTCTATTATGATAGGAACGACGACGAAATTTATAAGGACCTGTTCCAGTCTGAGCTTGAAGGTCAGACCTGGAATGTCTGTTCTCAAAACATCTATGTCGGTCCTGAAGGCGTCGCTGCAGCAGTAAATTTAACCGACAAACAACGGCCTTGGTTCAAAATGGGGCCTGATTCAGTCCCTCACATTACATTGGCGGTCCATGAAAGTCATCAGGCGAAGGAGCTGGGAACAATGGTCAGGAGAGCCCTCGAGGAACCTGGTTGGCAAGCTACTCAGATTCCAGACGTTTGGTACTCGCCAAAATGCAAAATTTATCGTATCACTTGTCAGTCAGAGAACACAGTGATGTTGGAGCATGAACAAATCTCAAGAATCCATGGGAGAGAAAGAATAGACCATGCGGATGCAGTTGCCGCACTTGCGACTCTTCCTGACACCTTGTGGTCAGCAGGGCCTACAGATGTGGGCCAGGCAACGTGTTCGCCTGTTTTGTTCCAGCTGAAGTCTGAAACGCCAATTTGGAAACCACAGTATAGGCAAAAGAGAGAAGCTGAGGAGGGAATTGCAGAAACCATTGAGGGGCTATTGAAAGTAGGGGTGCTTGAGCCCTCTCAATCCTACTGGAATACTCCTATTTTGCCAGTAGAGAAGCATGGGACCGGAAAGTACAGAATGGCACATGACTTAAGAGCCATCAATGCCATTTTACGTACTGACACGGTGCCAGTCCCAAATCCATACACAGCATTGACGGCATTAACACCAGACCAGAAGTGGTTTACATGTATTGATCTAGCGAATGCATTTTTCTGTCTCCCATTGCATGAGTCTCTGAGGGACATTTTTTCATTCACATATGGGGGACAACAGTACAGATACACAAGGTTGCCACAAGGGTTTGCACTTTCCCCTGGCATTTTCAACCAAGTGTTGAAAGAAGTTTTATCGCCATGCCATCTCCCAGAGGGGTGTTCACTGGTGCAATATGTTGATGATTTGCTCATTGCAGCTCCGTCTGCTTCGGCATGCACGGCAGCTTCACTTACCATACTGAAGAGACTCGCTGAGTGCGGGTTCAAGGTCAGTAAAGAAAAGTTGCAGTTGGTTCGACCAGAAGTAACATTTCTGGGCCGTGTCATTGCTCACAAATCAGTGGGTCTGCTAAACACCCACCGTGATCAGATTTTGACACATCCAAAACCGCGTACGGTTAAGGAGTTGCTCTCATTCTTGGGGTTGACGGGATACAGCCGGCACTTCATTCCAAATTATGCAGGCAAAACAGCCCTGTTGAGGGATTTGGTAAAAACGGCAGGTGTTAGAAATCTTAAGGCTGAACTGCCATGGACATCAGCCACTGAGTCGGCGTTTATCGCATTGAAACAGGACATGTCAAGGTCGGCTGATCTTGCCATCCCCAATTATGAACAACCCTTCTATCTTGATGTTTTAGAAACACACAGGATAGCTAATGGGGTGTTGTTTCAGAAAAAAAGGGGGAGGAAGAGATGTACTTATGTACGTCAGCATTAGGCTGAATCCATTAGAGACAAGGCACCCGAGATGCACTCAGCATGCCATGGGGGTGTCAAAAATTATACAAAAGACAGCACATATAGTGAGGGACCATCCGTTGAAGGTGCTGACCACCCACAGTGTGGTGGCATATGTTAACTCACAAGCCTTCACCATGACACCTCTGACACAACAGAGAGTGTGTAAAGTGTAAGACGCTCCTAATTTGACCTTCACACACGAAGGAATTAACATGGCAGATTTAATGGAGTCAGGAGGAGAACCTCATGACTGTGCAAAGAGAGCTGAAGTGGACGAGAAGATAAGAGAAGACTTGAAAGCAGAACCTCTGACAGGAGCTGAAGATTGTCATCCCTGTAGCAGCATCCATCCGTGAACCAAAGGATTAAAAGCAGGCTACGCGGTAGTTTGCAGGAAAGGGGCTGCATTTGAAATGAAAGAGGCTGGAAGACTTGAAGGGCAGCAGTCAGCCCAAAGAGCAGAAGTAATTGCTCTAAGTCGAGCTTTGAGACTTGCAAAAGGAAAAAGAGTCAACATTTACACGGACTCAGCTTATGCCTTTGGAGCAGCTCATGTGGAGCTGGCCCAATGGAGAAGAGCAGGATTCAGGACAGCAGATAACGCACCAATCTGCCACAAAATGGAAATGGAGGAACTTGAGCAGGCCTTGGCAGATCCAGAGGAGGTGAGCATCATAAAATGCAAAGGCCACTCCTCAGGGACTGGCATGGTGGCCAGAGGAAATCAGGAAGCTGATCGAGCTGCAAAAGAGGCAGCGGGTTATAAAGCATCACGACAGATGGTACAAATAACTGTGGAGGAAGAACGAGGCGTCAACATGCTACAGGAAGCCAGGAAGGCTCAAGAGGAGGCGGCCCCAGAGGAAAAGGGCATTTGGAAGAGTCGAGGAGCCTGGGAAGAAGGAGGTCTCTGGCGAGGACCTGACGGTCGACCAGTGTTGACAGCAAACTTGGCAAAACAGAAGATTGCTGAAGCGCACAGCCTTGGACATGTAGGTGTCGCCCAGATGGGGAGACATCTGTGCCATTGGTGGCATCCCTTCTTGAAGGATATGATCAAGGAGAAGGCCAGGTCGTGTCTGATCTGTGGGAGGCACAATCCGAAGCCAGTGATTAAACCAGAGGCAGGTAAGTTCCCCATTCCAGAAAGACCAGGTGAAGAGATTGTCATTGACTACACTGACATGATTGACCCAGGCCCAGGAGGAGTTCGATATCTACTGGTAAGTGTCGATGCTTTGACGGGCTGGCCTGAGGCATGGCCAACCAAGAGGGAGGATGCAAAAAGTGTGATTAAGTGTTTAATCAATCATTACATCCCCCGCCATGGTTTCCCCAAGCGGATTAGGTCCGACAATGGGACTCATTTTAAAAATAAAGATTTGGCAGAGGTAGAACAGAAGCTGGGGTTGCAACATAGTTTTGGCACTGTATATCACCCTCAGTCGCAGGGAAAGGTAGAGAGAATGAATTTAAATCTGAAGAATAAAATTGCTAAAATTTCTGCTCACACGGGGCTAAATTGGGTAGCAGCCCTGCCAATTGCATTGATGATAATAAGATGTTGTGTTAATCAATCCACAGGTTTCACACCATATGAGCTGTTGACAGGACGACAGTTTCCAGGTCCTTGGACAACAGTTCCAGCGGAAGAAAGTGTAAAAAGTAACAGAAAACATATTGAATGTTGGAAAGAATTAAAAGCTCTTGTGTCTAGTTTCACACAACAGGTTGGAGAAGGGGTGAAAGTGGAGGACAGGTCCATCCCCGATGCCAAGGCGGTGTGGCTGAAGGTCATTAAGCAAAAGTGGAGAGACCCGAGGTGGACCGGACCCTTCGAAGTAACTGCCCGAACCACCAGTGCTGTCCGTCTGAAGGGGAAAGGTGAAAACTGGTTCCATTGGTCTCAGTGTGCAGCCGCGGACGAGAGCTTGCTGGAGCTAAGCTCCACCCCAACCAATACAGGGGGGAACATAGAGGCAGAATAATCCTCTCCCCCTGTACAACGGTCCTCCTCAGTAGTCTAACCTGAGTTGAGGTGAAGAAAGAAGAGGAGCGTCATACGTCAAGTATCAATTTATTTATTTCAGGCTCCTAAATAGGCTAGGGCTCTAGTCTAAGCATTTGATAGTTTAAAGGAATCTTAATAGTTTTGTACGTTAATCACATACGTTCATACTTATAACTTTATATTCTTGATACGTAGTTTATACTAAAAGTAAAACGAGCCTGGGACCATCATGAAATTGTGGGAAAATTGGAAAATAACGGGGGTGTTGGGGTTAATAAGTGTCATAACGTGTCTTTTTGTTTTTTGGCAGACAGGTGAATTGCCCAGACGCAGAGGTCTATCCACTCCAGAGCCCGAACCGATCAAATCGTCGAAAAAAGTCAAGCGTGCGGTTGGTTCAGGTGGGGATGATGGGTGTCTCAAAGCTAGTGGCGGAGTCGAGTTTGGGTATGTTAATGGATCCACGACGGCGTTCACATTCGATTTGTGTGAGGTAATTAAATGCTCGGGTGACAGTAATAGCTGGAGAACATATAATGTGTGGGTTTGTTATCATCCAATGATGTGTTACCCTAAGTCGGTGTGGGGCCCATCATGGGATAGTGACATCTACACTTATGTAACGGATCAGTGGTGTTCTTGGCAGGATGTGGTCGCGTGGACAGGAGTAGGATGGCAGCCAACAGTGCCACCGGCCCTTGAAGGAATAGCTATTCAGAGGGATTATTCTGTTACAAATAACCCTATTACTCTTTCCCTAGGACCATGGAGTGAACTCCCTGAACCTGGGTTTGATGGAGGTGCGTTTTATCTAGTAGTAGGGGTAGATAAGGTAGGGACAGATCCATTCGGGTTAATTCGGGTGAATTTATTTAATCCCAGGTCTAAACCGCTGGGGAATGATTCTGCACTGAATCTCACGGAGCAAACGGATCCCTTAGAGACAGTTACATACAAGGACCCAGAAGAGAAATGGTTTGTTGCCACTGATTACACTAGGTTAAAACCTCAGGAGTTGATAGAGCGTGCCACAGGTTTCGGAGATAGGAATCTTTGGTTAGATTGGGTGGCTCAAAATGCTAAAGAGCAGAAAGTGGTTGATTGTGTTGCTTGTGCTACCGCTCGACCTCATTTGTTTACTGAACCCGCTCCTCTGTATCCAGAGGATGAGTGGGGTTATAATTGCATGCTGAGATTAACTAGAGAGGCGGTGGACACTGGTAACTGCACCACTTTGTCAGGTTTACATCCGCCAATTGATAAACGTACACAACCAGGTTCATTCACACCAAAACGAGATAATTATACATGCTTTGAGTTCTCTACAGACAGAGTGAGATTTAGGGTGGGGAGGATTGATCCAAGCTGGTGTCAGAGGACAATCACAGGTAGGACTACCAATGATGTAAGTGACCCAAGCACAGTTATAGGCACCTGGGCGAGAGGTGGGTTATATTATTATTGTGGTGATTACACCCTTTTGGTGCAGGTTCCCTTGGGGAGTGTGGGAACATGTGCTCTGGTGCGCCTAGCTGCACCTTTGATGCTCATAGGAAGCAGGCTAGAGACAGTTCCACAGCGAGGCGCGGACGTGTCTACAGCCAGACGAAGGAGAGACACAGGGGCTATCCACAGGTATGATCCAAGACGGGACTCGCCAACCTGGATTGACTCAATAGGAGTTCCCAGGGGAGTTCCAGATGAGTATAAGTTGGTTTATCAGATAGCGGCCGGGTTTGAAAGTGTGTTTTTGTGGGTAACTCCAAATAAAAATGTTGATCGTATTAATTATGTTCATTATAATGTGTTGAGACTCTCTAATCTTACTAGGGACGCGGTGGAAGGCCTGGCTGAACAATTAGGTCCAACGTCGTTAATGGGGATCCAAAATCGAATGGCGCTGGACATGTTATTGGCTGAAAAGGGAGGGGTTTGCGCGATGTTTGGGGATTTATGTTGCACCTTTATTCCCAACAATACTGCTCCGGACGGCACGGTCACGCGGGCACTGGAGAATTTGAAAGCGTTATCTAGAACCATGCATGAGCAATCAGGCGTGAACTCGAGGCTGGGAGACTGGTTCACATCTGTTTTTGGGCAATGGAAGGGTGTGTTTATGTCTGCCATGTTTTCTCTTTTGGTTTTTCTAGGTTTGTTGCTGATCGGGTGTTGTCTCATTCCTCTGGTAAGGCAGGTGTTGGGTAATCTGGTGAGCAGGGCCAGAGCTTCTGGTTCAGCTGGGTCAGCTGGTCCGGAACATATGATGCCTTTGCGAGAAGCCGCCTGGACGGAGGAGTGACACAATATCTGGGTAAAGTTTGGCCTTTTTGCTAAAGGCCAAAGAGGAGGAGTGTGACCAGGAGATATTTTATTTTGTATTCTTATGATCACAGTTATAATCAGAAGTATCAATTATTAATCATTTACCATTGTTGAACCAGTTGACAGAATAATCTTTGAATCACATCTATGTTACTCTGAGCAAATATTAATGCACACAGATGATTAAAGTTGTTGCATTATATTGAAATCACACCAGTCCTGTTGGATTCGGGCCTGTCTGCGTTCAGTTCTGCACATACGCCGGCCTGTAACTACATACACGCACTTGTATAACTCACGCACGTTTACACACACACTTAGTAATAATAGGAGGGTCGTCTGAGGACAGTTTTTCTGATAGATACACTTTCACAAAATGCACAATGTAATACACACTTGTTTTTCTTTAAGAGTAGCAGTTGATGTCTATATTAGGACAAGGTTTTGAAGAGGAGGGCAATTGTTATCATTTCCAGTAAAGATCCAACTGTGATGTCATAATGGTAATATAAGGAGACGGGACGGTCCAGTCGACGAAGGATTGTATTGCAAATTGTCTTTCCCACACTGATTGCGCAAAGTGTGTAATAAAATCACTATTTTTGACACCTTCCACGGACTCGGCTTGTTTTTCCTTTTTACCCAAACCGAACCAGGCGTAACACACTGCTTGAAGAAGGTGTCTTCCAGAAACTGGCAGTAGGACTGGGAGTTGAGCTTGACTCCATCCTCAACCCGAAAAGGCCCCACAAGCTCATCTTTGATGATACCAGCCCAAACCAGTACTCCACCTCCACCTTGCTGGCGTCTGAGTCGGACTGGAGCTCTCTGCCCTTTACCAATCCAGCCACGGGCCCATCCATCTGGCCCATCAAGACTCACTCTCATTTCATCAGTCCATAAAACCTTAGAAAAACCAGTCTTGAGATATTTCTTGGCCCAGTCTTGACGTTTCAGCTTGTTTGTCTTGTTCAGTGGTGGTCGTCTTTCAGCCTTTCTTACCTTGGCCATGTCTCTGAGTATTGCACACCTTGTGCTTTTGGGCACTCCAGTGATGTTGCAGCTCTGAAATATGGCCAAACTGGTGGCAAGTGGCATCTTGGCAGCTGCACGCTTGACTTTTCTCAGTTCATGGGCAGTTATTTTGCACCTTGGTTTTTCAAAACGCTTCTTGCGACCCTGTTGACTATTTTGAATGAAACGCTTGATTGTTCGATGATCACGCTTCAGAAGCTTTGCAATTTTGAGACTGCTGCATCCCTCTGCAAGATATCTCACTATTTTTGACTTTTCTGAGCCTGTCAAGTCCTTATTTTGACCCATTTTGCCAAAGCAAAGGACGTTGCCTAATAATTATGCACACCTGATATAGGGTGTTGATGTCATTAGACCACACCCCTTCTCATTACAGAGATGCACATCACCTAATATGCTTAATTGGTAGTAGGCTTTCGAGCCTATACAGCTTGGAGTAAGACAACATTCAATTCAATTCAATTCAATTTTATTTATATAGCGCCAAATCACAACATAAGTCGCCTCAAGGCGCTTCATAGATACAGAGAAAAAAAAACCAACAATCATATGACCCCCTATGAGCAAGCACTTTGTCAACAGTGGGAAGGAAAAACTCCCTTTTAACAGGAATAAACCTCCGGCAGAACCAGGCTCAGGGAGGGGCGGCCATCTGCTGCGACCGGTTGGGGTGAGAGAAGGAAGACAGGATAAAAGACATGCTGTGGAAGAGAGACAGAGGTTAATAACAGATATGATTTAATGCAGAGAGGTCTGTTAATACATAGTGAGTGAGAAAGGTGACTGGAAAGGAAAAACTCAATGCATCATGGGAATCCCCCGGCAGCCTATGTCTATTGCAGCATAACTAAGGGAGGATTCAGGGTCACCTGGTCCAGGCCTAACTATATGCTTTAGCAAAAAGGAAAGTTTTAAGCCTAATCTTAAAAGTAGAGATAGTGTCTGTCTCCCGAATCCAAACTGGAAGCTGGTTCCATAGAAGAGGGGCCTGAAAACTGAAGGCTCTCCCTCCCATTCTACTTTTAAATACTCTAGGAACAACAAGTAGGCCTGCAGAGCAAGAGCGAAGTGCTCTAATAGGGTGATATGGTACTACAAGGTCATTGAGATAAGATGGGGCCTGATTATTTAAGACCTTGTATGTGAGGAGCAGGATTTTGAATTCAATTCTGGATTTAACAGGAAGCCAATGAAGGGAAGCCAAAACAGGAGAAATATGCTCTCTCTTTCTAGTCCCTGTCAGGACTCTTGCTGCAGCGTTTTGGATTAGCTGAAGGCTTTTCAGTGAGTTTTTTGGACATCCTGATAATAATGAATTACAGTAGTCCAGCCTGGAAGTAATAAATGCATGAACTAGTTTTTCAGCGTCACTCTGAGACAGGATATTTCTAATTTTAGAGATGTTGCGCAAATGGAAGAACGCAGTCTTCAACATGCATGAAGAGGATGATGTGGACAAAATACTCATTTGCCTAATAATTCTGCACTCCCTGTAGTAGTTAGTGCAGTTATTGGAGAGTTGCAGTTATTTGTTTGTGCAGTCTGTGCATTTGTTTAATAGTTAATCCCATGTGCTGATTTATATATTGGACAGTTGCATGTGGAATAAAAGGAGCAAATGGTACAGAAGTGTATTTTATGCGTTTATTGTTGCGCGTCATGTCTGTCCTCATGTTTAGCCTGCCGCGGCCATTGGTTGGTTGAGCCGCAACAGTACATAATCAATTACATAAATATATTAATAATGAATTATCCATTAATTTCATTTAAAATGTTTCAATACGGGGTAGCACGGTGGTTAGCACTGTTGACGCACAGCAAGAAGGTCCTGAGTTCAATTTCAACATCAGGCCAGGGTCTTTCTGTGTGGAGTTTGCATGTTCTCCCCGTGTTTGCGTGGGTTCCTTCCGGGTACTCCGGATTCCTCCCACCATCCAAAGACATGCAGCTTGTGGGGATATTTAGTTGGATAATCCAAATTGCCACTAGGTGTGAATGTGCGAGTGAATGTGAGTGTGAATGGTTGTCTGTCCCTATGTGTTAGCCCTGCGACAGACTGGCGACCTGTCCAGGGTGTACCCCGCCTCTCGCCCTATGACAGCTGGGATTGGCTCCAGCGCCCCCCACGACCCTGAAAAGGATAAGCAGAAGCGAATGGATGGAGGATGTTTCAATATTTGTTTATATACAATTCAAGTCTGTTAATTACATATTTGATCAATTATTGGTTTGTTTTCTATTTTAATTATTTTACTGACACATTTAATGAATTATTTAATGATGTATTTATTTAATTCACGTTGCTACTCCTGTATGGAGGACCACAAGAGCCACGTGGATCGAAATAAAGAATTCTGTGCTTAAATAATGAATTGTAGAATAAATTCTGCATTTCAAAAAACAATTTATTAAAGTGCATTTCAAAATCCTTTATCCAATTGTACTTTATTAGCTCGTATTTGTAGACATAGCCCCACTTTCCACACCCCTCAAAATGTAGAGGCCATTCTCCCTGCAAGCTCCTCGGTACCGGTATCTGGCTGCGGAACATGAAGACACTCTTATTTTTCTCTTCTCCTCTCTCCGCGGAGCATCAGCTGCATCGCATCTGTTTCTGTAGACAGTGACGGGGGTGTCGCTGATCACCGATGAGGACCAGTCGCCACTGCCTCCCATGCTTCCGGTGTCGGGAGAGCAGATCTCTTCCCTGGCAGGGCTGCAGAGTGAAAGGCTCCAGCTTGTCTGTGCATAGAAAAGTGTGCGCCGGCCCCTCTGTTTTTATTCTCCTCCCTCCACAGACCCCCTCCCTCTAAGGGAGAAAACATAAAGTTTTTTTCCCACCGGATGTCACACATCTGGAATCGATTAGACACTTCCGGAGTACTTCCGGTAGGGTCAAAAGATCAAGGCTGGGGCCATCAAATTGATGACACAAGCTGTACAGCTATGTTTTTGCCATAAACTAGAGTTGGCAGCTCTGAGTTTTCGGTTCATGAAAGGCTGACCTGAGTTACTTCAAGTCCGACCATGGTTACTTTAAGTTAAGACTATGCTCCTGAAACAAGCATTAAATTAAAACTAACATTAAAAAGATGTTTAAGGAGGAAAGAGAGAATTTTCACCACAGCATGTTCATGCTGTTTGTAGATAGTGAAGACTGCTGATCAGCCTGCTCCAGAAATTATTAAACTGCCTTAAAAAAATATTATTAAACTGTATTCTAAAATAAAGTTTGATTAAGATCTGATCTTTGTTGGGGGGTTTTCAATAAGCAGTGTGACCTGTGTATATGCATGTTTTAATAAAAGAGATAATGTTGCTGTTTCAATTAACTGTACAAGGCCTGTTAGACATAATGTCTTCTAATGTCCACAAGTCTGTATGATGTTTCATAGTTACTAACAAGCCTTTTAAACTTAAGTTACTGCATTGCTGAAACATCAACATCTGCTTATTGAACAAAAACAAAAAAAAACCAACCAAAAGTCCACACATCTGATTTTATTTTTATTTTAACCCTTTAAGACAAACCATAGAGCCAAGTCCGCCAGAGCTTATATTATACGGTTTACGGACACTGTCACCTCCTATATCCACTTCTGTGAGGACAGCATTGTGCCATCACGCACCAGGGTGAGTTATAACAATGACAAACCCTGGTTTACTCCTAAACTCAAAAAGCTGTGGCTGGAAAAGAGAAAGGCGTTCAGAAGCGGAGACAAGGACTGCTACAGAGAGGCCAAGTACAGGTTCACTAAAGAAGTGGACATTGCTAAACATCAGCACTCTGAGAAGATGCAGCAGCAGATCTCAGAGAATGACTCGGCCTCTGTGTGGAAAGGTTTTAGGAATATCACCAACTACAAGCCTAAAACCCCCCACTCCACTGACGACTTGCTCTTAGCCAACACCCTTAACGACTTCTACTGCCGTTTTGACGAGCCATCAGGCAGCCTTCACACCTCCAACGACCCCAACAATAGAGGCACTTTGGACACTCATTCCCCCACCTCTCCCCCCTCCATAGAACCATCACCACCTTCAAACTGTTCACCTGCAACACCCACCTCCTCACCCCACACAAAAGAGGATTTCACACCACCTCCTCCGACCACAACTCTTCATATTCATGAAGCAGATGTGAGGAAGCAGTTTAGGAGTCTGAATGCTCGGAAAGCTGCCGGCCCAGACGGTGTGTCTCCTGCCACCCTCAGACACTGTGCAAACGAGCTGGCCCCAGTGTTTTCTGGCATCTTCAACTCCTCACTGCAGGCATGTCATGTGCCTGCCTGCTTCAAGTCCTCTACCATAATCCCTATCCCCAAGAAACCTAGGATCACTGGACTAAATGACTACAGACCCGTGGCTCTGACATCTGTGGTCATGAAGTCATTTGAGCGCCTAGTTCTCTCCCATCTCAAGACCCTCACGGCCCCCCTCCTGGACCCCCTGCAGTTTGCATATAGAGCCAACAGGTCTGTAGACGACGCCATCAACATGGCCCTACACTTCATCCTGCAGCATCTGGACTCCCCAGGAACCTACGCCAGGATCCTGTTTGTGGACTTCAGCTCTGCCTTCAACACCATCCTTCCAGACCATCTCCGAGGCAAGCTTTCCCAGATGGAGGTGCCTGATCCCATCTGCCGGTGGATCACTGACTTCCTGTCGGACAGGAAGCAGCACGTGAGGCTGGGAAAGAATGTCTCGGACTCCCGGACCATCAGCACCGGCTCCCCTCAGGGCTGTGTTCTTTCTCCTCTGCTCTTCTCCCTGTACACCAACTGCTGCACCTCCACCCACCAGTCTGTCAAGCTAATCAAGTTCGCAGATGACACCACTGTTATTGGGCTCATCTCGGATGGGGATGAGTCTGCCTACAGGAGGGAGGTTGAACGTCTGGTGTCCTGGTGCAGCCACAACAACCTGGTGCTGAATGCCCAGAAGACAGTGGAGATTATTGTGGACTTCAGGAAGCACACAGCCCCACTCCCCCCCCATCATCCTGACTGACACCCCCATCACCTCTGTGGACTCATTCCGCGTTCTGGGTACCACCATCACCCAGGACCTGAAGTGGGAGCCCACCATCACCTCCGTCATCAAGAAAGCCCAGCAGAGGATGTACTTCCTGAGGCAGCTGAAGAAATTCAACCTGCCAACACGGACGATGATGCAATTCTACACTGCAATCATCGAGTCCATCCTCACCTCCTCCATCACTGTGTGGTACGCTGGAGCCACTATCAGGGACAAACAGAGACTGCAGCGTGTTGTGCGCTCTGCTGAGAAGGTGATTGGCTGCAGACTCCCATCTCTCCAGGACCTGTACACCTCCAGGACACTGCGGCGTGCAGCTCGGATCTCAGCTGACCCTTCTCACCCTGGACACAGTCTGTTTGACCTGCTCCCCTCAGGCAGGAGGCTCCGGTCCATTCGCACCAGAACCTCTCGCCATAAGAACAGTTTCTTCCCCTCTGCTGTTGGACACATGAACAATAACCACATGACTGTCCCCGCCACTAACACATGACCCTACGCTGTGTCACTGCATCATTTCATGTTTGGCACCGATCACCACCTGCACTCATGTATATATCTTTCTATGTAGCACTCATAATTCTTATTCTCATGTATATATCTCATGTATATCTCATGCACATATCTTTCTTTCTTTCTACATAGCACTTTAATTCTTATTGTTTGCACTGAAGCACCGCAGCAATTTCCTAATGTTGTAAACCTCAACATCTGGCAATAAACCCCATTCTGATTCTGATTCTGATATTTTTACCTGCCGTGGAGCCACTTTTGGGAGCATTTCAAGTTGCTATACATCAATACAACCATTATAGCCCAGATTTTAATAATATGTATTCATTAAGTGCATAGTAATTACATAAATTGCAAAAAAGGTCAATAAACTAAAAAAAAATTGAAAATCGTTTTTGCTTTTTTAACATATATTTGTAGTTAGAGAAATTTAAGAGGCTTATCCCTCAAAACTGTAAATACAAAAAAGTTGCACAAAATAGTTTCCCACCACAGGAAATTTATTTTGAGTGTCTTCATAGTTTTCTTTTTGAAATACACCAATTTTTATACACTGCAGGAAAAACGAAAATAAATATAATACTGCAAATTTGCAAAAAAGCAGCATATCCATCAAAATAAACTATTTCCAGCAGTGCCATATGAGTCTAAGCATCCCAGAAACGACACAGAAAGTCATAAAGTCAAAGATAACTTTTAAAAAGACCAGTATATGCACTGAGGCCCTGATCATAAAAAAAGACTACATTTCCGCGAAAATGACGTCACTTCCGGTTTCGAGCAGGTAATGGCGGAAATGCAAAAGTTCGCGCTGACGTCTATTCCAACATAGGAAGTGTTATGAACAGCTGATTGGATCGGCACAGCCTGTTTCTGGAATATTATGTTTTTGTTCCTGCAAGCACTTTTTATGCAGTTTTTGCAAAGCTTTATGTGGAAGGAAACCGCGACCTAGGACAAGCTGATGGCATCAGATGTGAGTACAACTCCTCCGGTTTCATATGCAAAAAAAATTATTGCGCTACCTTACGTGGTTCCAGAGCTACTGGGATTTAAAAATAGTTACGCAAAACAGAGCGTTCCCGCTCCGATCGGCTGTAAAGGGTTAATAGACTTCCAAAAATGATACCAGATAACTGGCCTCAAAATATAATTGAATAAAGATTTTTAAAAACGATAATCTAATCCTGTCTTGACAGGCTGAGCTCTTCAGTATCCAACAACAGCATCGTCATGCTGAGTCAGACGTTTCTGCTCCTGCTGGAAATACTCTTCCTCTTTCCACATTATACCAAATGTTTTTAAATGTTAGTTTCAATTTAAAATTAAAGATTAAAAAAGTGTAACACATATAAACATCAGATAATTAAGACAAGCGAATGGTTCAGTTCCACATGTGCTCCGCTGACACATTAAACTTCAGTAAAATGATGCAGTTATGAAACAACTTTAATCTAAAACAAACTGATTTGCTCAGGAGCAAATCAGCAAATCAGCAAATCAGTGAAGTAAGTGACTGTAAGATTTCCAGTCATTAGAGCAGTTAAGTGGCAGAACTATATTACTGAGGTACAAGTTTACTTATTTAATTGATGTCTGTCAATAAATCTATTTGATTTAAATGCAAATAGCCCAAATCCTTATTAAAGCATCAGGTTCACTTATAAAGTATTCTGTAGTTATCTTAGTGTCCATCGCCCTTCCCAACATGGGAATAAAGCAGCTGTGAGAGAATTAAACATGAATGAATCAATGGTACGGAAGTGGAGGAAGCAAGAAGAATGAGCTGAGTAAAGTTTGGCTTATGCGACATTTTTGTTTCGCTTAATGCGCCTTATAATCCAGTGAGCCTCATGGTCTGTAAAATACGGTGCATTTGCAAATTGTGTGCACAATATTGGAACTAAATTATTTTATATTGACAAACAGCGGCCCGCATTAAACTGTGACTGTCACCAGGTAATGTGGGCGTGTTTGCTGAATAAGCAGCAGGTGGTAAACAGCTGACAGGTGAACAGGATGCATGCAGGTAAACTCGAGGGCCCTTCGAGCTGATCGGTGGTGTCGTGAGGAGATTTCAGCTCATTATTCATGTTACAGAAACACAGAGGTACGAGACCAGGCAGAAGACTTTCTGATTATTTGTTTTTAGTTAAAATAATTCCATTGTTGTCTAGTGATGGTGTGGTAAAGCTCTGTGAATGTGTCCAATTTTTCCTGCTTTGTTGCTTCACCCAAAGGCAGATCACACAAAGCCTCGTTTAACTGCTTATATGAAGAACTGACATCTGCTGGTCATTTAATGTTCAGAGCACTGCTGTGAGAATACCTGTAGGATACATACCAGCGGATATGTAAGCACATGCACAGCTGCAGGGCTAGAAGGGCCCAAATGAATTAAATAAATAGATTCTTAAATATATAATTAAATGTGTCAGTAAGTGATTAATTAAATATAGTTAAAAAAACACTAAACTTCTAATTAATTTATTGGAAATTACATGGCATTAAATCAGTAATGTATATATTTAATTTATTAAGTATTTTGAACTTAATTCATTAATGACGTTTAATTAATTATTTGATGATGACTAATTGATTTATTATTGATGATTAATTAACCCTCCACATGATTTAACCTCTATAGAGATGATATTTTATTTAGATCATGTATTTTTCAAAGATTCAGACCAGAAAGTTTAACATTGTTATTTTTCTCATTGTTGTCTCTTCAGATTGAGTGTCTGTAATCTCTCAGAGGGAAGCTGTGAAACTCTGTCTTCACTACTCAGCTCCCAGCCCTCTAGTTTGAGACAGCTTGACCTGAGTAACAATGACCTGAAGGACTCTGGAGTGAAAGTTTTGTCTTCTGGACTGAAAAGTCCATATTGTGAACTGGAAACACTCAGGTCAGCGTTCTTAAAATGTTCAGTAGATGAGGTTTAGAGGTTTACAGTCTAAGGTTTAGATTGACCAATGGCCATTTTTAACTCCTGTTTCATTTTTGGCTGCAATTTCCTGTTTGCATTTAGCTATTTCTCTCTTCTCTAAGAGTATTTGTCATGTCTGCAGGCTGTCAGGCTGCCTGATCACAGAGGAAGGTTGCAAGTCTCTGGTCTCAGCTTTTAGCTCCAGTTCTTCCCATCTGAAAGAGCTGGACCTGAGCTACAATAACCCAGGAGAGGCAGGAGTGAAGATGCTTGAGCAGCTAAGACTGGACACTCTGAGGTATGTAGATGGCCGTTACAGCCACAAACAGTGTGTGATAGATGAGGAAACTGGCTCTGTCTGATTACTTAATGCTGGAAACCAGTGTTATTTGAACAATCACACATATAGGAACATTTTTACCATTCTGGTCTAACTTAAACAGTAGATGTCTGTATGGGGTCTCAAAGGACAAAATCAGACTAGTGGGTGTTTTTGACTGTAAAGTGGATGTAGCATTAACAACCACTGGTCCTGGTACCCTGCAGCCTGCACTGCAGGATATGTGTTGCAGCACTGAGCTCCAGAAAGAGCCTTCATGGTGGTCCTGCAGCCAACCAGCACTTCAGTCAAATGCTGTCAAAAGTGGTCCCAGAGACACTGTTAGCTGTAACCATCAATGACCAAGAATTGTGTCATTTAATTCAAGGTTTCCCTGTTTTATTGTTTGATATCATTTCTGAATAAATAAAGATGACGAGCCTTTAAATGCACTTATGTTAGTATAAATATGCAAAAATAAAAGATAATTTTCCTGTTTGGAGAACAAGAAATAAATATATTCATCACATGCATCAAATCACAACCTCCTCCTGCAGTGCAGCATTGTGATTGGTTGATGCTGTTTCCATCATTTATGTTTGTTTACCTTCAACAAATTTGCTCTACATTTATTAATTAGAAGGATTATTAATAAACATCTTTCTCTCCTGCTTTTGGTGGAGTGAAACAATAACTCCTATCTCCAGAGGTCCACAGGTCCACTGGCACCTGGTCCTAACTTCACCCATGTCTGCACCCTCAGACATCCCACTGTGGAGTCATCCTCGCCTGGACCAGTGGCTGCCCTTGTGAGACAGACTTTATGGTCACAAACAGCCCTAATGTGAGAATGAAGGCTCCTTTACATAGAAAGCAGTATGTGGTGTGATGACTGCTGCATTAGCTCAAAATATGTGATGCACTGGCTGCTGCACTCTACCTGTACTGAATCAGTTTTTGTACCCAGTCCCAGTCTTTACATTTAATATGCAGCCACTCCCTGACAGCATGAATGTCACAGTGTGTTGAACCCAGTGTTGGGGAGTAACGGAATACATGTACCGCCGTTACGTATTTAAAATACAAAATATGAGTAACTGTATTCCGTTACAGTTACCGTTTAAAAAGGTGGTATTCAGAATACAGTTACTTTGTTGAAATAAATGGATTACACTGCGGTACTTCCCTGTTTCATTTTGTCGCGGGTCAGGACTGTTTGGGTTTTGTTTGACAGCTACGTTCTGTTGTTCCAGGCAGCAGCGTTACCGTTGCCATGGTTACAGGGCGACACTCTCTCTCTCTCTCTGCGACTGTGTGTTTCCTGGGTGAGAAAGCGCCTTTTCGTTGTTGTTGTTGTTGTTGTGCTAAGCTAACAGGCAGAATGCTACAAGCATAGCTCTAAAGAATGTATCATCATGTTCAGTGTAGTCCGTGCTGCTGGGAGAATGGACTGCCATACACGTTATGGGTCTGTGAGCGCGAGGAGGGAGAAAAAGGGGAGTGGAAAGGTACGAGCTGTCATCGAGCAAAAACGGGAGCTGGAAGCATGTAAATATAATAATAACCACTTCAGCCAAGAAGAGTGCCTGATGAGCCCAGTTGTAAGTAAACTATTAAGACTCGACTGTACACCGTGTTAGTGTTTTCCTCCGAAAACAATAAGTTCCGTTGGAGCAGTCTTTCAACGCCTCTCTCTGTCTCTCGCAAGAAAAGTTGACCCACACAACAAAGTAAAGCTATTTTTCGGCTACGAGCCGACAGGGACCCCGCTGTATTAGTCAGAGGTCCCTTTACTACAGTTCGGAGTCGCGGACCTTCAGTAATAGTAATAAATCACACAGCAACAGTACATTCATGTTGTTGTAAAAAGAATGATAATATATTAGTAATCCAAAGTATTCAGAATACGTTACTGTCATTGAGTAACGTAACGGAATACGTTACAGAATACTTTTTGGGGCATGTATTCTGTATTCTGTAATAGAATACATTTTAAAAGTAACCTTCCCAACACTGGTTGAACCTTGACTGTGGCACATGTCAATGCTCCCTGGACATCGTGATTAATAAAGGAGATTAAATGTGATGTGATTATGAGTTTTGCTCTTTTGAAGTTTAAACATTTCTGTGTCAAAATGTTGGACTGTTCCTTTATCAGTGTGTAACAGTGTGTGTGTGAGAGCCATGTAATGTCCATGTGTGCATGCTGACTGTGCTGCTCTGACCCCCCTCCTCCTTTCAGGGTGGAGCCTGCTGGAGTCCGATGGTTGAGACCAGGTCTGAGGAAGTGTAAGTGTGTTTTTAATGGGATTCATGAAAACAAAGCAGCACACATTCAACCATCTTCATCATTCTGATGTCAGGAGTCATCATCAAAGGGTCAATCAATGAACAGATGATGGATCAATAACTGCAGCTGGATTGTGTTTGTTCTCTCCATCAGATTCCTGTCAACTCACAATCAACACAAACACAGTGAACACAAACCTCCAACTGTCTGACAACAACAGGAAGGTGACACGTGTGGAGGAGGTTCAGTCATATCCTGATCATCCAGACAGATTCGATGTTTGTGAACAGCTGCTGTGTAGAGATGGTCTGACTGGTCGCTGTTACTGGGAGGTCGAGTGGACGAGAGAGGCTTGGATATCAGTGAGTTACAGAGGAATCAAAAGGAAAGGAAGGAGTGATGAGTGTGTGTTTGGTGGAAATGATCAGTCCTGGAGTCTTTTATGCTGTGATCATTATTCCTCTGTGTGGCACAATAACAGAGAAACACCCATCTCCTCCTCCTCCTCCTCCTCTTCCTCTGTCTCTAACAGAGTAGCAGTGTGTGTGGACTGTCCTGCTGGCACTGTATCCTTCTACAGAGTCTCCTCTGACTCTCTGATCCACCTCCACACCTTCCACACCACATTCACTGAACCTCTTTATCCTGGATTTACAGTCTCATGTGGTTCCTCAGTGTGTCTGTGTGTAGTTTAGTTTAAAGAGTGTCATGTTAGTGTCCTTTAACACTCTGATTGTTGAACAGATAGTTCAGTCTGTACATGTCTGTCTCTTTCACTCAGAAACACATTTTTAGATTCATGGATTCAATCACTTGATGTTTTAAACTGTTTTTCTGTCAAAGCTTCACAGACATCAGTATGCAGTGTTTCTCTGAAAATCAGTTCAGCTGAGTTGATGAAGTTCATTTCAATGTTGGAATACTGAACTTATTTGAAACATATTTGAACACAGATATTATTAAACTGACAGAAACACTGACATCAGTAAAGAGGAACAGACTAATGAGTGCTTACTGCCCTCCGATGGTCACAGATGTAAATGCAAGCATGGAGCTATATTTTAAAAAAGCAGATGTCTTCACATATAATTATCATCATGTAGCTCTGTAACTGTTAGCTAGGCAATTTCACATTTGTGTCTTTTTGTGGAATCAGTGTGCTTGAACAACACAAATTCTGCCTTTTCTAATTTTGAAAGACTGAGCATGACACAAACAAAATAAATCTGATCTGTTCCTCTATAAATCTGGACAAATCTCAGATTCTGAAGTTCTCAGCGCTTACATTTTGTCCTCTCTACACTTCTGCTGACAACTGACATGTGATGTGTTTGTACAGCTTCCTCTGTCGGTTTTTTAACAAACTAACAAATTATCCAACAGAAGAGTATACCTTTGAGACAATGGTGTAGGTCTACTTTGCAAACTGAGAGGATGGATGAGATGATGGTGCAGGTTTCCAGTCTTAATTCAGTCTTGTTGCCACATTGTGGTCACCTGTCACCTTACTTTTGCTGTGGGAATTATGAAATGATAGCTAAACTTTAGCTTGCCTGTAGTGGCATTAAATGATCCTTTAGAAAATAGTTATAAATGTATTAGTTCCCAACATTGTACATTGCTGAATCATTATTTTTACTGAAAGTCTGTTCAGTTTCCAAACTAAAAATAAAATTGAGTGTGACTCGCCGGCACATTACAGTGAGACTCTCCAGTTTGATCAGCAGAGAAAAAAGATATCTCAAACAAAATATGACGGAATTTCAAAAACCTTAGTGGATCCCAAAGAGCTTACTAAAATTTAATGTTTGCTTTGATTCCTGCTTTGCTCACTCTTGGCGTTCTCTCCATGAGCTTCATGAGGTCATCACCTGAAATGGTTTCCAACAGTCTTGAAGGAGTTCCCAGAGATGCTGAGCACTTGTTGGTCCTTTGCCTTCACTCTGCGCTCCATCTCATCCCAAACCATCTCCACTGGGTTTTGGTCAGGTGACTGTGGAGGCCAGACCATCTGGTCAGCACTCCATCACGCTCCTTCTTGGTCAAACAGCCCTCACACAGCCTGGAAGTGTGTTTGGTGTCATTGTCCTGCAGCAGGAGGAGCAACCACTGCACCAGCGTAGAGTTTGGTAATCAGTCCAGAGGTCCAGAAATTTCATCCTGATGCCTAATTGCAGTCAGGGTGATGCTGCCAGCCCATAGATGTCTGTGCCTCCCTCCACTGATATGCCTCTTCGGTGATTACTGGCCCACTATCAAACTGGCCACGCAGAACGATGTTACAACTTCTCTGGACCCTTTCATATCTGTCATATGTGTTCAGGGTGAAAAACACAGTCTGCCAGTGGTGGCCTGATAGTTCTGGTATTCTATGGCAAATGTCAATCATGCATGGTTCCAGTCAGTGAGTACAGGGCCTGCTAGAGGACATCAGGCCCTCAGGCCACCCTTATAAAATCTGTTTCTGATTGTTTTGTCAGATACAAGTACAGGTTACTGGTCTCTTCTCATACCAGTAGTGACACTGGTATGAGGAGGAAAAATATCAGTGTCCTCCACCTGTAAAACCATCCCATAATGACTGTAAAGAGTCTGTAGGATCTGGTCATGAAACAATCACAAATTAATATTTTTTAGAATAATTTCCAGAGTCATAACACACAGCCAGCAAAACATGGGAAGTAAATTCCAGGAAAAAAATGAAACCTTGCATAAAATGCCAGTTAAAGTCCAAAACTCTGTGACCTGACCCCAGCCACAGTGTGGGCTGTGGACTATGTGGAGGTTGAAGTGTGGACCCAGAAGCAGACGCATGGAAACAAAAGTTTAACTAAAAGCAAACCGTTTATTCAAGGCTGGTGAGCAAAACAAAACAAAAGGCAGGAGCAAACTAAAGGAAAACTAACCAAGACTAAAGTGGGGAAACTAAACACTGGGAACATGGAAAACTTGGACATAACTGTCATGGTGGGGTACACCGGTGTTATGATGAAGTGGACCCAAGTGCAGACAGGGAAGGAGGCAGAACTAAGTTTTGAAAAAAAAGGCAAGCTGTTTATTTAGGCTATAAACGTGAATACAAAATGAAAGCATCATGAGCAGTGGCAAAAACTAAACTGAAACCAAACTAGGAAAACTAACTGACTGTGACAAAACTGTGATAACTTTGAATCAACTGTGATAAGACCTGAAGGGAGGCAACGCAGACGACCTGACAATGAATAAAGAAAGACAGAGGACTTAAATACAGACAGGAGGTGATCAGGGGAAGTGGAAACACACAGGGGAACAGCTGACTGAAATGAACATAATGATGCCATGGCTAAAGTGAAACTAAACAATGTAGGGACAATGAACAAAAGGAAAGTCACACAATATATACACAGAGGGATGATAAGGGAAGTGGAAACACATGAGGACACAGCAGGGACAAATTAGATGTGATGAGACAGGAGAAAGCAAAACTGAACACACTGAACACAGGACACGAGACTGTCCAAATAAAACAGGATACAAACTAAGAGACACGGCTCGACACACAGGGACCGGGGGCGAAACAGACATGGGAACACTGAATGAATCACAAGGAGGGGAAACATCAACAAAACACAATGATGTGACTATGGCGACTATGGAGGAAGACCAAATACAGACGGGAAATTATTTTTGATAAAAGTAATATTAATTTGACTAATGGACAGGCAGTGATAAACAGCAAACAAACTGCTTAGCTTTACAGTCTTTGTTTTATCATCTGCAACTCCTGCAGTGTGAAACAGTCTTGGTATGTCAAACATAAAAACATTTTAGATACCGCTTCATCAGGTTACTTATATATACCGTATTTCTTCATCAGAGAATCTATAATTATTCAACTAAAAGTGTACACCTGGTTTAAAGAGTATTAACTAAATAAGAACGTGACAACTTTCAGCCATTAATGTAGCAGAGACAGAGTCTGACTAAAGGGACATCACAGTGAGACCTGTTTGATCTGCAGACACAGTCTCTCTCTACTAAGAGTGTGTTTGACTTTAACTTTCACACAAAATGATTCAGCTCCTCTAAACCCTCCAACAAACATTTACAAATGCTTAGAAACATTTTGTGTTTCTAATTACTGATGTTCCCCAGCCCCAGCATTCCCACAAATCTGTCTGTTTCCTTTTTTTAAGTTTCACTGTCTGTCTTCTAAACTTCGCTGATGCAGCTGGTCGTCTTTGTGTGAATCTGCGTGTGAAGGTAATCGAATCAGTATGTATTTTTTTCTGATAATATCAGCTGTGTGCAGCTTCGCTCCACCACAAACCATAGCATTGTTCATGATGACAGATATGAACGAGGTTGACTTGTAACACCGCAGTTATGTGAGCCGTCATTTGTAAGCCTCTTAAACTTTCTTGCACTTTTACACAAAGTTTTATGGTAGTGCTTCTTCTTCTTTGGGGATTTTTGTTCAATAGACTGAAAAAAGCTGTTATATATTTATGAAATATATTAAATTGGTATTTAAAGGACTATAGCATATTCTAATTAGATTTATGATACTGTGTTAAGACAGTAAAATTGTGCATGTGTGTGTTTGTGTGTCTGTCTGAATTTTGCTGGTACTGCACTGATTGATGATCGTTGATGATCCACCTGACTAGTATAAATTACAGTTTTATATAACAGAACCAATTTGATATCTGTAAAAATATTTTTTAAATTCTTGCTGACACTAAATTTTTAACTGATTTCTCTTCTGGGACACCCACACTGTGTGCAGTTTCATCTCAGCCCACTGTGTGATTGCACATTAAAGGACATTTCTCCCCAAATTCAATAAGCTCAGTGGATTATTATAACAGCGTATCAACAATTCATTTAAGAAATCCTTCTTAGTTATTGTCATGAAAATCTCAGTGGATTCTTGACTTTGCTCGTCTGCTCTACAGCCTGGATAGTTTCATTTCAAACTGCTGCCGTGTTTCTGCCAAATTAAAAAACAGTTCTACTCAAATTCAACAAGGTTCAGTTAATAAACAATGATTAACAAAAGATTTTGTTCATATTTCATTATATAATTCTGATCCATCAAAAATATTCCTTCTTAGAATAATCCTTTCTCTTATTGAAGATCGATTTATTTTTCTCATTTTGGTCATTCCTATTAACTCAGCCATTTCCTTAATCAATCCCACACCACCACCCCCAAAACCATGGGAACACAGAGCAAGGAAAGCACAAAGTACACAAGAAGACGGGGACAATAAATACACACTGGATAATGAGACGAGAGGCAACGGGTGAGAGACATGATGCAGGAGAAAACTACAATAGTCACAGGAAGCAACAGTTAAAACAATAAAACAGGAAAACATGGAGAACAAGGCTTAAATTACATAGAGGAGAACAGACTGGACAGGGGAACATGAGATAGATAAATGCAGACGAGACTGAGACACTGATGGGAACAAATCTTTAACCAAATGGGGGAAGTAAAACTCAAAGCTAAGTTCACAAGACATGAGACGATAAAAAAGAGGAAATGATACACAGAGACATACGCAGACATGTAGAAAACAGAAAGGAAAATATAAGTGAATGGGAAACATGACAGATGGGGAAATCAGACAATGACAGACAAACAGAGAGACAAGACAGACAAAGGGACATAACTGAAGTACAGAAAGGGATCACAAAAGCAGATATTTAGTGTTACAAAACCAAGAAGACAAACTACAATATGAAAACAGGGTACATGGGATATAGTAAATCCTAAAGCAAACTATTAACCATCCTTATATACAAAGAGCCAAACTAAAACACAAAAGACTCTCAAAAACAAAAAGGCATCACAAAACCCTGAGGAAAAAAACAGCGATCCTCCATCAGCTTCAGCTTATCCTTTTCAGGGTCGCGGGGGCGCTGGAGCCTATCCCAGCTGTCATAGGGCGAGAGGCGGGGTACACCCTGGACAGGTCGCCAGTCTGTCGCAGGGCCAACACACAGGGATAGACAACGATTCGCACTCACATTCACTCGCACATTCACACCTAGTGGCAATTTGGATTATCCAACTAAATATCCCCACAAGCTGCATGTCTTTGGACGGTGGGAGGAAGCCGGAGTACCCGGAGAGAACAGCGATCCTAACAAATAATATTGCAGTGGTTGGAGATGAAACTTTGCGGACATGTAGTAAATGGACTGATTCTTATATAGTGCTTTTCTACTCTCCTGGAGTTTTCAAAGTGCTCTATACAACAGGCCTCATTCACACAAGCACTTCTAAACACAAGTGCAAACTAATCATCAGAGGGCAACTTGGGGTTAGTATCTTGCCCAAGGATATTTGGCATGCAGGCTGGGGAAGCCAAGGTTCGAGCCACCAACCTTCCAATCAGCAGCTGATCTGCTCTACCACCTGAGCCACAGCCACCCACCCATCACAAGTGGGTGAGGCTGGTTCTGATATGGTGCTTTTCTACTCTGAGCATTCAAAGTGCTTCATACAAATGACTTATTCAAGGACTTTTCCTGTGCAGAAGAGTTTTCTATCTTGGGGTTAGTATCTCGTATCAAACAACCAACCTTCCAGTTACTTCGTGACCTGCTCTAACTCCTGAGCTACAGACAGAAGAGGAGTTTGTTAAGAATTTTATGACAACTGTCAAAGTTTTTTTTCTATTGTTTATTAAATTAATCCTATTAAATTTGAGTAGAACGTTCCTGTTATTTCTCTGAAACCTTGCAGCTTTTGGTGGTTAAACTGCAAATATATAGAGAAGGTAACCCAGAGGAAGAATGCACAGAGACTTTAAGGTCAGCTATCAAGAATCATTTTTATGCATTTTGATGCAATGTTATGATATTTGATGTTGAAATTGATTAGAAATGACTAATTTCATTTCTACAGAATTATGCAGTGTGGGTGTCCAAGAAGATGAATTCAGAATTTCATGTCAACTATCATATATGATTTAATACAGAACCTTCATACACCTACCTGAAACCATTTAAATGACATTATTGAGTTCCTTCAATGTTTCTCTGTTTGAACAGAGTTGTTCTTTAATTTCTCGTGTCTCAAGCAGCAGTTTGAGGTGAAACTATGGATGCATGAAAGAGCAGCTGAGCCAAATGAGAACTGAATTTCAACTACAAAAGATGATTTTCAGAAATATTTTACATTTTTTGAAGTTATTTTAGATTTGAATGAATCATGAATGAAGAAGCATTACCAGAAAAATTAAGAAGAAAAGACAACTTGAGTGAAAAACAAATGACACTGTGGCTTTATTTCTGTTAACTTCCTGAAAATCATGTGTGTTGTTATGTGTGTGATCAGCAAAAAGGGATAAGAAGCAGCACTACCGTAAAACTTAGCGTTGAAGCTCAAGTTTGGCAGATAACGGGTGGCAGGCGTGGCTCACACTTGACCACGGTGTTGGAGAAACTCTGAGCTCCGGGTCTTTATAATCACTCTGCGGAGCTCACAGAGACTGCAGGGAGGACAGGAGGACAGAGCAGACTTTGTGAATTATGTTTTATCTTAGATGTAATATAAATCCAACACAGGCCTCTGAGGAAAAGGATCGTGCTACAAACTTTCGTTTCTCTTCCAACAGAAAGCAGAGGAGTGGAGTTACTCAGAGACTGACTGGATTAAACACACCAAAGGTTTATATTCCAGTTGGACCGTATCTCTTACCAAGGTCTGCACTACGTATCAGGATTTGGTCTTATTCAGGTAATATCAGGGTTCTTATAGGGGTTTGTTCACAATAGTAACTCATGCAGCCATTTTTCAGTCTCACTGACCAAACTTTTTACAACATGCTGCATTTTTAATAGTAAACTTCTGTTCAGTGCTTTTCCTGTCACACACTCATACATGTGTTTTGTCTGCAGCAGCTGTGTTGTTGTTGTTAGATTGTATTATCTGTTTAATCTCTTCAACATGGTTTTAGTTTTCTTTGTAAAGTCAGCAGCTCTGTCACTTTTCTCTGACTCCTCTTCTGCTCGACACTCAGCTGACACTCAGTTTCATTTCCACATTCATGAAGTTGTTGTCCAAGCGAATCATAGGCTCCATGATTGGTCAGCAAACTGTGTCCAGGCAGACAGGTTGGATAAGAATAACAGCTTTATGTTTGATTACGCCCGTTTCCAATTCAGTTCCAGTCATTCCTGGCCCCAGGAGGTTGATGGGGGTGGGAGATGGGGGGCAGTGGGTTGTAAGTACAATGTAGATGAGTGGAGGCTTAATGTACTTAAACTTCCAGTCACAGTGAATCAGTGTGTGTCAGTGAATGCATCATGTGTGCTTCATGGCTCCATCTAGTGGACTGATAGTAGAAGTAGAGCAGCTGATGGCAGCTTCCTGTGCCTCACACTGCTGTCTGACTGCATTCAGCTGATATTTGGACAGCACACATGATGAAAGGAGGATTTTGGTTTATGTGCACATGAATGATTTGTGTTTCCTCTGCAGGTGAAGGTAGAAAGTGTGTGTGAGCTGATGTGAATTGAGCAGCATGGATCAGTGTGAGGACAGAGAGGAGGGAGTCCCTCCCTCTAAAAGCACTCTGTGTGGGGAACATGTGAGCCAGACCAAAGCTCAGAGGTGAGATGACCATCTCTAACTGTCCATGACTCTTCTCCATGTCACAGCTCAGCACTCACATCACTGCTCCATCATTATTCACAGGAACCCGCCTGGACCTCCACCCAGCTCTATGTCCTGTAAGAGTGACCGGTCTAAAGATGTCATCATTGAGATCAAAGTCTCTGCTGCAGAGAGGTGAGCTGTTAGTAACAAGAACTCTCTGATTTAAATGATTTTGATGTTTCCTAGTTTCTAAAATGCATCTCTGTAGCAGAGCAGTGTCTCCAAGGACACACAGGCTCAGCTGTAACTGTCAGTTTATCTGGTTTAAGACACATTTGGACTCAATTGGCTGTTTTTAACTATGTATTTTAATCAGAGGTGTAAATCTAGAGCTCACACATCTGGATCCTAAACTATGATAGAAACAGCTGCTAGCAGTGGGTAGTTTGACTTTGATACGCTGCTCTAGAAAGCAAACAAAGGTTTGTGCAGCTCCTCTTCAGAAAAGTGTTCAGAGAGCAGCTGCTGTATTAGACAAAGGCTCATCGTGTGAGCCCAGATGTGTGTAACAGCTGGATGAAGGAGAACCATCACAGTCATGTCTCCATCCCGCCTTTATTAATGAACTTCCTGTTGCTTGCAGATGACAGGAAAGAGAGTGATATTATACCCCTTTCGTCAAACTGACAGGTCATTAATTATTCATGAGCTCCGGAAGTCCAGAAGTAATTACTTCCGGAGCTCCGGAAGTAATTAAATTATTCATGAGCTCCGGAAGTAGGAAGTAATTAAGTAATAAAAATATGATATTCATAAAATTATGATATTCATAAAAATATGATATTCATAAAAATATAATATTCATAAAATATAATTGATTATTTAGAAAGTTTCTTATATATCAAAATAGCATTCTTTTATTTCTTTAAGCAATTAAATTTATTTTTTAATATTATATGCTCAAAAAACGCCATCTGGTGGCGGGTCAGTGTGTGTGTGTGTGCGCGCGCCCGCGCGTGCCCGAGGCTGTGTTTCTGGGCGTGCGGGGGCGCGCCCGTGTCTCCTGACCGTGCTCTCTCGGGCTCCGTGCTCATGTGTTTAAAAATGTATTAAACCATATTAAAATTGTTTAGTTAAACTTGTGCTTTTGTAACGTTCAGTGTGGCCACAAACACATGCTGCATGCATTGGGGGAAAACTTTATTTCGATTTATATGCATTTGTAGATTTAGAATAAAACTCATACTCAGAAAAAACTCGCGATCCCCTAACCCTCCTTAGAAACATAAGCAGGTAAAACTCCTTAAAAAACCCTCCGCGTTTTCTCCAAAAACCCTACAATAACTTGTTAGGGTACCCCCTCTATTCCCAAAACCTTATATTCGATAACAGGGGAAATCCTGAAAAAATCCTTAGTCTTTTTTCTCAAATTCAGCGCCCCGCGGCTCCCTTCATGCTCAGCCAAACAAAGCCAAAACTCCTTTTAAAAAAAAATTCTCCGCGATTTCTCCAAATCCCTAGAATAACTTGTTAGCTACCCCTCTATTCCCAAAAACCTTATATTCGATAACAGGGAAAATCCTTAGTCTTTTTTCTTCAAAAACTTTCCTCTTACTAGCAAGCTCTAAAATTCAACCCACACTCTAAGTTCTACCTCGCTCTTAATCTCCGATCCACAACTTCTTGCAGAGCACAATTTTTTCCTGCTTGTTCGCTCCCCGCTCTGCTCCTGAATGCGCTGCTTACCTCGTTCGAAATTTGCGCCGGAGACCAACTCCGCCTCACTTCGCCCCGCTGCCAATCACATAACTATTGCACCGCTCCCTTCGCACCCCGGTTAGCCAATCCGCTCCAGGTCCGATTTTTACGATCTCCCGCTGAGGTTAAGACTACCCTCGAGGTCCCAGAAGACCCCTGCCTTCAGCCATATCAACAACTGGAACCGCTCAGACTGCTTGCGAGTTCGCATAGGGAGCGGCCGATTTCAACAGCAACTTGCGTCTCTTTCCTTATCCGCATATCATTCGGTAAGTGTTAATCTTCCTCTCTAACTACATTTTTGCATTTTCCTTTTTACCATTCTGTCAATCCTTTCATTTAAAAAAATAAATAAATATCACAATGGTTTGTAACACATACAATACACCATCCGTCCATCCATTCGCCTCCACTTATCCTTTTTTCAGGCTCGCGCGGTGCGCTGGAGCCTATCCCACGTACAATACACTTTAAAATATATATAAGCTCCACTTTTAACTCCCGTAAAAGTTTACACATTACATGTCTACATAACCTATCATGGCCTCATCAGGTATCTCATGTCATCTTGTTATTGTTATGTTATGCTCCTTTGATATTTTGCTAGTTTGCGTGGTTTAAAAGTCTTGTTGTTTTTCTTTATATTTTTAGACCCAGATATGTTAACCTGATCCCTGCGAAACACCAGCTCTGCGTGGATTTTGACCGCGAGTGACCGGATGTTGTTTCCGGCCTGAGGTTGCCTGAAATGCCGTGAGGCTCGTTTGAAAGATTGCGCCCGAGACCAACTCCGCCTCCAAGGCATGCCTACCTTTAGCTGCCACCAGTGAGATATCAGATCCGGGCTCCACTTATCCAATCAGGAGCACGAGCAAGACAGCTTTTGCAGACTCTCCAGAAATATACAAGTCCTTACCAGTTGCTCTGCAACCCAGTGTTTCTGGTCCCCTCACTAACATCGCTTTTTGAGATATTTTTTATGAACCACCAAAAAAGCAATTTTACCCCACAGTACAGAAGACTGGGTCTGAGGGCAGCAGCGGGGACAAATGATTGTAATGAAGCGACGGACATTTCATGGCTGGTCTTGCATAATCGTGAGTTATTATGTCATATGGTGATAAGTACATAGTTTTGCAAGAGGCATACAAGCACTGTGGAAAAAGTAATCATAAAACTGTTTTTGTGAACACCCTACGTCATGCTTTAAAAAATGTGATACATGTAATGTGATCATCAAAGAACATGATTTAAAAAAAAAAACTTTTATTCTTATGCTTTTAAAGTATGTCAGATTATCTTAAAACACTTATTTGTATGTTATAATGTTTTTCTTACACCATGTGTAATTTTTATAGACACCTTATTCATTGTATCAATGTGTAATTATGTATCTTTGATAAATAAATAAAATATTTAATCTTGTATTTGTGTACTTTCTGGTGATTCAATAAAAAATTAGTCACATATCGCTCTGATAAACACAGATGGCTGAAAGAAATGTTTGATGGAACAAAGGAAACAAGTGTCTTGCTGCTAAACTTTTAAGTCACCATGGTTTAAATGAGAAAGTCTGTATGTAAAACATGAAAAACTCCATATCAGTGATATCTACAAAGGTGTACTCATTTCTTTGTTATGGTACTTTACTGTTCCAATGAAACAAAAAGAAAATCTCATTTTTAAAGTACATTTTTCGGCCATCCTGACCTATTTTCAGGGGCAAGAATGTTGATGTTAGACTGTGTTTTAAATCAGGTTGTGATCTTAAACTAACTATCACAGCACTGATTTCAGTTGTAATCTCAATTAGAATCCCAATTGGGCTTTTCTCCAGTCAGTGTTATGGTGAAATTTAACTTGTTCTTTTGTGTAATTGCACATGGCCCAGCAAAGGACCCCTTAGTAAACTGTACAGCATAAGTTTTCAATTCACTTTTGTCAGAAAACTTCACAGTATGAGAAGTTACAGCACAGTTTCTCCAAACGTGTGGTTCTTTTTCAGCCAGCGTGCTTTTAGAGCATCTGCATTAGCTCATGTAGTAAAAGTACAATCAGTAAGTGTACTTTAACATTTGAGATTCCGAGTCACTCTTGCTTAGATCATGTGAACTATATCATGAACCTTTTTTTGTATAATGCATCAAACGTGTTCAAATCAGTTTATTTTCAATTTATTTTAACTAATCTAGAGACAAGGAACTCCTTTTTAGCTTCTGTTATGCTTTTACCTCTCACACCTTAATCTAGATGTTAGTGTTCTCAGAGTTAACATGTCTCATGTTGCCATGTTGTATTTCTAATACCCAGCCTCAGTGTTCGCCCTGTTGACCCTCAAATCCAAACACCAATGATCTAGATATTCACAAAATTCATAAGGAGATTCTTAAGGTCTTAAGTTTTGTTGTTTTTATGTTTTACAAAAAAAAACTTCACATTTTTTATATTTTTAAACAAAAGTGACATGCAAGGATATTTTTCTTTAGTGATGTTGCTTCAGCAATCTCAAATACTAATTATTCTGGGAATTTTTATGGTCAAATTATGTGATTTTCCAAATGTGTGTGTGTGTGTGTGTGTGTGGAGTAAAATGACCTTGTTCTTATGATGTTGTCACCGTGAATCATTCAGGATTAACAACACAAATTGTATCGATAGCAGAAACAGTCTTATAACTTATAAATCTCAGACGTTACCGCTAGTTTTACAAACGCAGTCTTCTTCAGCTCTGTTTATGTAGCTTTTATGAAACTGATTTTCCATAGTACAAGTAGAATTTCATTTTTCTTTGCTCTCCAGTATAAATGCAATAATTTGCAGGCTTTTTACTGAAACTCTCACAATGCAACACTCAATGCTCAGAGCTTCATATATCAACAGCTCTGAAAATATCTTTTTTTTTTTAAGTAATGTAGGACAGGATCTCTCACTCTCTGTGTCTCAAAAAAACCCAACCAAGCTGGCAATCACCACTAAACAAATGAAAGTAGTTTATGGCTTTTTTTTATCAGCTGCATTTCTTTCATTTATGTATTGATCCCATTGTTTATTGGTAATGCTTTTAGGTCACTGTTTTAGCATGTCTGCCTCACACTCCATTTAAACAGTTTAACAGATAGTGGGGTCTGGTAAGGAAGTTGGGGGGGAAGCAGACAACTCCACAGGAAGAGTCTTTTTGTCTTTTCTCCACTGTAAAAGATAGCAAGGCAGTGTGAAACTTTCTTTGCGGGAAAGACAAAACTGAGAGCCATGCTAGGCTCAGTGAGAGACTCTGCTCACCCTCTGCCCCAGCGATGGCAGTCCCTCACCAAGCTCGATTTCTGTTCTTTGTCTTGATTAAAGAATGTTAGCTGCCGCTCATCGCTTGTCTGCAGGCTTTATTAAACGGAAAACTTCCACAACAACCTCTAAACAGTGGTTTATGGCTTTTTGTCACCTGCAACACCATGTAACACTTGGATGTTAGATTCTTTTACCAGTCAGTGTTGTTAGCCCCAACCCCCAGGCTCCAGGTGTCTGAGCTCTAACCCTGGCTGCCAAATGTCCCCCTGAGGCCTTTGTGCCTTTTACCACCAGACTAAGTTTGTAGTCCTATCTACTAATATTATTTTATGTTTTATTATAGCACAAGTTTCAGTTAGGTTACTACTTTGACTTCCTCAATTTGAGCACATTTCTGACCTGATACTTTATCAAGCTTTTACTCGAGTGTTTTTGACACTAGCAGCTGTACTTCTACTTAAGTGAAAATTGCCTGCAATTTTGCCACCTCAGTTGCCACTTTTCTGGAGTTTGTACACTTTTTATATTGAAACGTTCAACGTTTTACGTGTTATCCTTGATCACAGTTCTAAACAAGTTAACTTTCTTCACTTCAAAGTAACCCAAAAAAGAAACTATATGTCCAGTTCTCTTTACTCCAAACCTGGTTTAAGGCTATGCTGTTGTTGTGATATGGCCATACAAATAATATTAAGTTTAATTAATCTTAAAAAAAATGGCTGCTTCATGGCTACCTGTTCAGAGAATTTGCAGACTTTTATGGAAACTGTCACAATGTAACACTCTCACTGTCAAAACAGGGTTGATCCATGTTTCTATGAACACTGATTAATATATCAACAGCTCTGAAAATCCTCTTTTTTTTAAGTAAAGCAGAACAGGATCTCTGTATCTCTAAAAATCCCAACAAAACTGGCAATCACCTCTAAACAAATGGAAGTAGTTTATGGATCTTTATCACCTGCAACACCATGTAACACCTAGATGTTAGACTCTTTTACCATCACATTTGCAAGGGTTTATGTGTTATCCTTGATCACAGTTCTAAATAAGTTAACTTTCTTGACATAAAAGTAGCCCAAAGAAGACAAATATATGTCCAGTTCTTTTTTACTCCAAACCTATTGATCGGAAAACATTATGTGATGCTGGAAGTTTTCATCCTATCCATCTGCAAAACAAGTTTACCTGTAAGCCAACACATTAGACGTAAGCAAATTTGTGAAATTCCTGAACAATGTGCTTTGTGGAGTAGCAGTAGTACTAGAACTAGAACTAGTAGTCCTAGTATTCTGCAGCAACCAGGCTTCAAGAGTGATCACTCTTCTGGCTTTCAAATGGTGAAAACATGTCACAGTCTTAACCGCAAATCAGAAATGTTGGTAAATTTAAAAAGGAATTTAAATGTCAGCTTTGACATAGACACAGACTTTATTAATGCCACACTCAGGAAATTCACATGTTACACATGATTTAGCTCACCTGCTAAATCCCCAGAGCAATAACCCCATCAGCATCATTAGCCTGAGTGTTGATCCTCCAGGTGAGCGTTGTTGTCAGTCAAAACCTTTTTGGAAACTCTTTACAAGAATCAATGTAATTATTTGTTTTACTTGAATCAAATGTATTGGTTTATATACCTGAAATAAAACTTTTTTTTGGAAACCCGTTACATCAAATAAAACTTTCTTGGAAAAGCATTGCAAGAATCAATCGAGTTATTTGTTTTTCCCCGTTTCAAATCTATTGGTTTCATTACATCAAATTAAATAATTTTGGAAACCCGTTACATCAAATAAAACTTTCTTGGAAACTCTTTACAAGAATCAATGTAATTATTTGTTTTACTTGAATCAAATGTATTGGTTTATATACCTGAAATAAAACCCTGTACATGAAGTAAAAAGTTTTTGATCTTGTAAGTTCTGGCTTTAATATTTTCAAACTGTGTCTCATGTGTGTGTATTGTGGCTGCTTTCTACAAAGTTGTGTGTACCTCACAAGTCAAATTATACATTGTGATGGAGCAGCCACAATACACACACATGAGACACAGTTTGAAAATATTAAAGCCAGAACTTACAAGATCAAAAACTTTTTACTTCATGTACAGGGTTTTATTTCAGGTATATAAACCAATACATTTGATTCAAGTAAAACAAATAATTACATTGATTCTTGTAAAGAGTTTCCAAGAAAGTTTTATTTGATGTAACGGGTTTCCAAAATTATTTAATTTGATGTAATGAAACCAATAGATTTGAAACGGGGAAAAACAAATAACTCGATTGATTCTTGCAATGCTTTTCCAAGAAAGTTTTATTTGATGTAACGGGTTTCCAAAAAAAAGTTTTATTTCAGGTATATAAACCAATACATTTGATTCAAGTAAAACAAATAATTACATTGATTCTTGTAAAGAGTTTCCAAAAAGGTTTTGACTGACAACAACGCTCACCTGGAGGATCAACACTCAGGCTAATGATGCTGATGGGGTTATTGCTCTGGGGATTTAGCAGGTGAGCTAAATCATGTGTAACATGTGAATTTCCTGAGTGTGGCATTAATAAAGTCTGTGTCTATGTCAAAGCTGACATTTAAATTCCTTTTTAAATTTACCAACATTTCTGATTTGCGGTTAAGACTGTGACATGTTTTCACCATTTGAAAGCCAGAAGAGTGATCACTCTTGAAGCCTGGTTGCTGCAGAATACTAGGACTACTAGTTCTAGTTCTAGTACTACTGCTACTCCACAAAGCACATTGTTCAGGAATTTCACAAATTTGCTTACGTCTAATGTGTTGGCTTACAGGTAAACTTGTTTTGCAGATGGATAGGATGAAAACTTCCAGCATCACATAATGTTTTCCGATCAATAGGTTTGGAGTAAAAAAGAACTGGACATATATTTGTCTTCTTTGGGCTACTTTTATGTCAAGAAAGTTAACTTATTTAGAACTGTGATCAAGGATAACACATAAACCCTTGCAAATGTGATGGTAAAAGAGTCTAACATCTAGGTGTTACATGGTGTTGCAGGTGATAAAGATCCATAAACTACTTCCATTTGTTTAGAGGTGATTGCCAGTTTTGTTGGGATTTTTAGAGATACAGAGATCCTGTTCTGCTTTACTTAAAAAAAAGAGGATTTTCAGAGCTGTTGATATATTAATCAGTGTTCATAGAAACATGGATCAACCCTGTTTTGACAGTGAGAGTGTTACATTGTGACAGTTTCCATAAAAGTCTGCAAATTCTCTGAACAGGTAGCCATGAAGCAGCCATTTTTTTTAAGATTAATTAAACTTAATATTATTTGTATGGCCATATCACAACAACAGCATAGCCTTAAACCAGGTTTGGAGTAAAGAGAACTGGACATATAGTTTCTTTTTTGGGTTACTTTGAAGTGAAGAAAGTTAACTTGTTTAGAACTGTGATCAAGGATAACACGTAAAACGTTGAACGTTTCAATATAAAAAGTGTACAAACTCCAGAAAAGTGGCAACTGAGGTGGCAAAATTGCAGGCAATTTTCACTTAAGTAGAAGTACAGCTGCTAGTGTCAAAAACACTCGAGTAAAAGCTTGATAAAGTATCAGGTCAGAAATGTGCTCAAATTGAGGAAGTCAAAGTAGTAACCTAACTGAAACTTGTGCTATAATAAAACATAAAATAATATTAGTAGATAGGACTACAAACTTAGTCTGGTGGTAAAAGGCACAAAGGCCTCAGGGGGACATTTGGCAGCCAGGGTTAGAGCTCAGACACCTGGAGCCTGGGGGTTGGGGCTAACAACACTGACTGGTAAAAGAATCTAACATCCAAGTGTTACATGGTGTTGCAGGTGACAAAAAGCCATAAACCACTGTTTAGAGGTTGTTGTGGAAGTTTTCCGTTTAATAAAGCCTGCAGACAAGCGATGAGCGGCAGCTAACATTCTTTAATCAAGACAAAGAACAGAAATCGAGCTTGGTGAGGGACTGCCATCGCTGGGGCAGAGGGTGAGCAGAGTCTCTCACTGAGCCTAGCATGGCTCTCAGTTTTGTCTTTCCCGCAAAGAAAGTTTCACACTGCCTTGCTATCTTTTACAGTGGAGAAAAGACAAAAAGACTCTTCCTGTGGAGTTGTCTGCTTCCCCCCCAACTTCCTTACCAGACCCCACTATCTGTTAAACTGTTTAAATGGAGTGTGAGGCAGACATGCTAAAACAGTGACCTAAAAGCATTACCAATAAACAATGGGATCAATACATAAATGAAAGAAATGCAGCTGATAAAAAAAAGCCATAAACTACTTTCATTTGTTTAGTGGTGATTGCCAGCTTGGTTGGGTTTTTTTGAGACACAGAGAGTGAGAGATCCTGTCCTACATTACTTAAAAAAAAAAAGATATTTTCAGAGCTGTTGATATATGAAGCTCTGAGCATTGAGTGTTGCATTGTGAGAGTTTCAGTAAAAAGCCTGCAAATTATTGCATTTATACTGGAGAGCAAAGAAAAATGAAATTCTACTTGTACTATGGAAAATCAGTTTCATAAAAGCTACATAAACAGAGCTGAAGAAGACTGCGTTTGTAAAACTAGCGGTAACGTCTGAGATTTATAAGTTATAAGACTGTTTCTGCTATCGATACAATTTGTGTTGTTAATCCTGAATGATTCACGGTGACAACATCATAAGAACAAGGTCATTTTACTCCACACACACACACACACACACATTTGGAAAATCACATAATTTGACCATAAAAATTCCCAGAATAATTAGTATTTGAGATTGCTGAAGCAACATCACTAAAGAAAAATATCCTTGCATGTCACTTTTGTTTAAAAATATAAAAAATGTGAAGTTTTTTTTTGTAAAACATAAAAACAACAAAACTTAAGACCTTAAGAATCTCCTTATGAATTTTGTGAATATCTAGATCATTGGTGTTTGGATTTGAGGGTGAACAGGGCGAACACTGAGGCTGGGTATTAGAAATACAACATGGCAACATGAGACATGTTAACTCTGAGAACACTAACATCTAGATTAAGGTGTGAGAGGTAAAAGCATAACAGAAGCTAAAAAGGAGTTCCTTGTCTCTAGATTAGTTAAAATAAATTGAAAATAAACTGATTTGAACACGTTTGATGCATTATACAAAAAAAGGTTCATGATATAGTTCACATGATCTAAGCAAGAGTGACTCGGAATCTCAAATGTTAAAGTACACTTACTGATTGTACTTTTACTACATGAGCTAATGCAGATGCTCTAAAAGCACGCTGGCTGAAAAAGAACCACACGTTTGGAGAAACTGTGCTGTAACTTCTCATACTGTGAAGTTTTCTGACAAAAGTGAATTGAAAACTTATGCTGTACAGTTTACTAAGGGGTCCTTTGCTGGGCCATGTGCAATTACACAAAAGAACAAGTTAAATTTCACCATAACACTGACTGGAGAAAAGCCCAATTGGGATTCTAATTGAGATTACAACTGAAATCAGTGCTGTGATAGTTAGTTTAAGATCACAACCTGATTTAAAACACAGTCTAACATCAACATTCTTGCCCCTGAAAATAGGTCAGGATGGCCGAAAAATGTACTTTAAAAATGAGATTTTCTTTTTGTTTCATTGGAACAGTAAAGTACCATAACAAAGAAATGAGTACACCTTTGTAGATATCACTGATATGGAGTTTTTCATGTTTTACATACAGACTTTCTCATTTAAACCATGGTGACTTAAAAGTTTAGCAGCAAGACACTTGTTTCCTTTGTTCCATCAAACATTTCTTTCAGCCATCTGTGTTTATCAGAGCGATATGTGACTAATTTTTTATTGAATCACCAGAAAGTACACAAATACAAGATTAAATATTTTATTTATTTATCAAAGATACATAATTACACATTGATACAATGAATAAGGTGTCTATAAAAAATTACACATGGTGTAAGAAAAACATTATAACATACAAATAAGTGTTTTAAGATAATCTGACATACTTTAAAAGCATAAGAATAAAAGTTTTTTTTTTAAAATCATGTTCTTTGATGATCACATTACATGTATCACATTTTTTAAAGCATGACGTAGGGTGTTCACAAAAACAGTTTTATGATTACTTTTTCCACAGTGCTTGTATGCCTCTTGCAAAACTATGTACTTATCACCATATGACATAATAACTCACGATTATGCAAGACCAGCCATGAAATGTCCGTCGCTTCATTACAATCATTTGTCCCCGCTGCTGCCCTCAGACCCAGTCTTCTGTACTGTGGGGTAAAATTGCTTTTTTGGTGGTTCATAAAAAATATCTCAAAAAGCGATGTTAGTGAGGGGACCAGAAACACTGGGTTGCAGAGCAACTGGTAAGGACTTGTATATTTCTGGAGAGTCTGCAAAAGCTGTCTTGCTCGTGCTCCTGATTGGATAAGTGGAGCCCGGCTCTGATATCTCACTGGTGGCAGCTAAAGGTAGGCATGCCTTGGAGGCGGAGTTGGTCTCGGGCGCAATCTTTCAAACGAGCCTCACGGCATTTCAGGCAACCTCAGGCCGGAAACAACATCCGGTCACTCGCGGTCAAAATCCACGCAGAGCTGGTGTTTCGCAGGGATCAGGTTAACATATCTGGGTCTAAAAATATAAAGAAAAACAACAAGACTTTTAAACCACGCAAACTAGCAAAATATCAAAGGAGCATAACATAACAATAACAAGATGACATGAGATACCTGATGAGGCCATGATAGGTGATGTAGACATGTAATGTATAAACTTTTACGGGAGTTAAAAGTGGAGCTTATATATATTTTAAAGTGTATTGTACGTGGGATAGGCTCCAGCGCACCGCGCGAGCCTGAAAAAAGGATAAGTGGAGGCGAATGGATGGACGGATGGTGTATTGTATGTGTTACAAACCATTGTGATATTTATTTATTTTTTTAAATGAAAGGATTGACAGAATGGTAAAAAGGAAAATGCAAAAATGTAGTTAGAGAGGAAGATTAACACTTACCGAATGATATGCGGATAAGGAAAGAGACGCAAGTTGCTGTTGAAATCGGCCGCTCCCTATGCGAACTCGCAAGCAGTCTGAGCGGTTCCAGTTGTTGATATGGCTGAAGGCAGGGGTCTTCTGGGACCTCGAGGGTAGTCTTAACCTCAGCGGGAGATCGTAAAAATCGGACCTGGAGCGGATTGGCTAACCGGGGTGCGAAGGGAGCGGTGCAATAGTTATGTGATTGGTAGCGGGGCGAAGTGAGGCGGAGTTGGTCTCCGGTGCAAATTTCGAACGAGGTAAGCAGCGCATTCAGGAGCAGAGCGGGGAGCGAACAAGCAGGAAAAAATTGTGCTCTGCAAGAAGTTGTGGATCGGAGATTAAGAACGAGGTAGAACTTAGAGTGTGGGTTGAATTTTAGAGCTTGCTAGTAAGAGGAAAGTTTTTGAAGAAAAAAGACTAAGGATTTTCCCTGTTATCGAATATAAGGTTTTTGGGAATAGAGGGGTAGCTAACAAGTTATTCTAGGGATTTGGAGAAATCGCGGAGAATTTTTTTTTAAAAGGAGTTTTGGCTTTGTTTGGCTGAGCATGAAGGGAGCCGCGGGGCGCTGAATTTGAGAAAAAAGACTAAGGATTTTTTCAGGATTTCCCCTGTTATCGAATATAAGGTTTTGGGAATAGAGGGGGTACCCTAACAAGTTATTGTAGGGATTTTGGAGAAAACGCGGAGGGTTTTTTAAGGAGTTTTACCTGCTTATGTTTCTAAGGAGGGTTAGGGGATCGCGAGTTTTTTCTGAGTATGAGTTTTATTCTAAATCTACAAATGCATATAAATCGAAATAAAGTTTTCCCCCAATGCATGCAGCATGTGTTTGTGGCCATACTGAACGTTACAAAAGCACAAGTTTAACTAAACAATTTTAATATGGTTTAATACATTTTTAAACACATGAGCACGGAGCCCGAGAGAGCACGGTCCGGAGACACACAGCCTCGGGCGCGCGCGGGCGCGCACACACACACACACTGACCCGCCACCAGATGGCGTTTTTTGAGCATATAAAAAATTAAAAAAAAATTTAATTGCTTAAAGAAATAAAATAATGCTATTTTGATATACAAGAAACTTTCTAAATAATCAATTATATTTTATGAATATTATATTTTTATGAATATCATAATTTTATTAATATCATATTTTTATGAATATCATATTTTTATGAATATCATAATTTTATGAATATCATATTTTTATTACTTAATTACTTCCTACTTCCGGAGCTCATGAATAATTTAATTACTTCCGGAGCTCCGGAAGTAATTACTTCCGGACTTCCGGAGCTCATGAATAATTAATGACCTGTCAGTTTGACGAAAGGGGTATAATATCACTCTCTCAGGAACACAAAGTGTTTGTGCCACGTGATGCTGCAGGATTTGTTAACGTGTCCATGATGGTAACATCTCCTGGTCTAACTGCAAACACATGAGCTCCTAACGGCAGCTATCACAGCCACACAGGCAGACTGTGTCTCACTGTTGCATTCAGGGACATTTGTTTTCCTGTAAAAAGCTGAACTCTAATCTAAGAGGACTGTTACTGACAGGAAACAGCTGCATTATCTGCAGTCTGTGTGATCACAGCTGCTTCAATCACTTTATCAGAGAATTGATCATTGAATAAAACATGTTTGTGTCTGCAGAGGTCAGAGGTCACAGTCTGCAGGATCCAGCTGTCCGTATGTGAGGAGTGACTGGTCCAAAGATCACCCTCTACACTTCAGTGGTGAACCTGGACCAACGAGGTCAGAGAACTGTGATGACTCCTTTACATGTTTGTGTTTCCTGGATAAATATGACCAAAGATTCATTAAAAAGATAAAAATCTTAGACTTTGTCCTGTAGCGCTGTGTGGCAGGCAGGATTGGACCCAAACACAACAGGATGAAGTCAAAGAGGCAGCTTTATTTCAGCTGTGAACATGCAAACAGCAGAAATAAGGAAACATAACTGTAGGTTTGCAGTGAATGACGCCTCAGCTCGACGCTCCACTTTGTCCCTCTTTTCCTTCTCCAAACAGCCACATCAGGAGTCTCTGATGGAGTTTTAAAATATTTAATTACAAATGTCCAAAGATGGGTTCAGGATACCTGAATCCACAGTTATTAAAGCTAAAATAGTTCACAGGGTTTGGACTTTGTTAGGTGACGAGAGAACATCAAAGTGTTTTTTTATCTTTAAACAGTATTTTTGTCACTTCAGTTGCTCTCACAGCCCTGTTTGTTATTTTACCAGAGCTCTTATGTTTCACTCAGTGCTCCCACCAAACACCTTGGAGGACACATTAGTGTGATTTAGATTTCATTGGTGCAAACACCAGTCACACAAGCTAACCCATGGAGGCAGCAGCAGGCTTTGTGTTTGGTAAAGTCTGCTGGCTTAAACTAAGAGAGTTTAGTTTGTTAGCACAAAGAGCTGTCAGCTAAAGCCTCGAATGCACTTTGAATACAGATGAACTGAGAAAAACACTTTAAATACAGCAAACAGTCAAACTGACAACATCTTGTTCTGCTGATCATCCACAGCAGTACGTTTAGCATTCATGCTAGCAGCAGGCTATGACTGTCCACAAAGCTTAATATACGTGTGTGTTTGATATAATGCCAACAAGTACAAATAGGTGTTCTTACAGGTCTTAATCACAGAGGTCTGATAAGTCTGGTGACTTTCACACTCAGCAGTTTTGCTGCCTTTTATTGTATATTGGCCTTTTTAAAGCCCTTCAAAGTCTCCCACATTCATACAGAGCTTTTAACACCAAACTCCTTTACAGTCCTTCTCCTCTCACACACGATCACACGACTGATTTGTCTGCAGCAGCTGTGTTACTGCTAGTATTTTATTATGTGTGTAATCTCCTCATATTGTTCCAGTGGTTTAGTTTGACTTCCTTCTGCAAACTCAGCTGCTCTGTTGCTGATACACGTCTCCATGAATATGATTGATCAGATGCTGCCAACACCATGTGTTTCATGTGAGCGCTCAGCTGAAACCCTGGGTTGACTTATCAAGTTAATAACAAGCTTCACGTGACTGTGAATGCTAAAGTGAATCCAGATAAAGGAAAAAGACCCTGCTAATGTTGGACTCACTTCTTAGTGTAGATCCCAGGAGGAAGTTCAACATAGCCATTCTTTGTGCTAGCTCGACCAAACCTGAGACCACAGTGCAGGAGAATGATCATCATCTGTCTCTGTCAAGGACATAAAAGTAGAGATAGTGTTAATTATTATTAATTAAATTTAGAGATAGATAGAGATAGATAAATTAATTAATTATTAATTAAAAGTAGAGATAGTGTCTGTCTCCTGAATCCAAACTGGAAGCTGGTTCCACAGAAGAGGGGCCTGAAAACTGAAGGCTCTGCCTCCCATTCTACTTTTAAATACTCGAGGAACAACAAGTAGGCCTGCAGAGCGAGAGCGAACTGCTCTAATAGGGTGATATGGTACTACAAGGTCATTAAGATAAGATGGGGCCTGATTATTTAAGACCTTAAATGTGAGGAGCAGGATTTTGAATTCTGGATTTAACAGGAAGCCAATGAAGGGAATAAAGGAGAAATCTGCTCTCTCTTTCTAGTCCCTGTCAGGACTCTTGCTGCAGCATTTTGGATCAGCTGAAGGCTTTTCAGTGAGTTTTTTGGACATCAATTACAGTCGTCCAGCCTGGAAGTAATAAATGCATGAACTAGTTTTTCAGCGTCACTCTGAGACAGGATATTTCTAACTTTAGAGATGTTGCACAAATGGAAGAACGCAGTCTTACATATTTGTTTAATATGTGCATTGGAGGACATGTCCTGGTCAAAAATGACTCCAAGGTTCCTCACAGCGTTACTGGAGGCCAAGGTAATGCCATCCAGAGTAAGAATCTGCTTAGATACCATATTTCTAAGATTTTCAGGGCTGAGTACAATAACCTCAGTTTGATCCGAATTAAGAAGCAGAAAGTTAGCGGCCATCCAGGTGTTTATGTCTTTAAGACATTCCTGCAGTTTAACTCATAGGTGTGTGTTATCTGGCTTCATGGACAGATAGAGCTGGGTGTGCTATGTCTTCTGATGATGCTGCCTTGGTGATTTTAACATCCATGTCTGCTGTGACTCTAAACTTCTGGTCAAGGACTTTTTAAATATTATTGACTCTTTTAATTTGACCCAGTGGGTTACTGGTCCCACTCATGAAAAAGGTCACACACTAGACTTGGAGCTTTCCCACGGGCTGGATGTATGCATTACAGAAATATCTGAGTTGGGCATCTCCAATCATCTTCCTGTGTTGTTCACAGAGATGGACAGTAACGCGTTACAAGTAATGCGTTACTGTAATCTCATTACTTTTTTCAAGTAACGAGTAAAGTAAGGGATTACTATTGCAAAAACGGTAATTAGATTACCGTTACTTTCCCGTAGGAACGCTGCATTACTGCGTTACTAAAACCATGATTTTTTGCGAGAATGTCTCACGACAGTGACGTAAGCGAGTGCGCCGTTAGTGACAACAGCTGTGTGCAGATTAACAGTGGATCATATATCGAGTGCAGGAGAGAGTATGAGCGTGCAGCGTTTAAAGCGTGGAAGTACTGACCTTACTTTGAGTTTGATTCCATAAAAAGTGACAAAACCATTAGTGTCCGTTGTGCGTGGGAAGAAAACTTCTTTTTACAGCGAAAAAAACCCCGAGCAAGCACCGAGTGCGCTATGACGTAATGGGAAACTCACAGAGAAACTCACGGATTCTTCCACTGACCGCTGCACAGCTGCACCAGGGTAAACCTCCGCCTACCCCACTCCTGCTTTACAGGTGAAAATAGAGCAACAGGACCGCTGAGTCTTTGACTTTACTTATTTTCTGCTGTGTTTTACTTGCATCTATTTGAAAGACTGAGTGTAAACACAACAAATATTTTATTTTATGTGCTGGAATGTGTAGAAAATAGGTTTAAATGTTAAACTAATTTATTCAAGTCAGAGAATGTTGCATATAATTAAATTTTGCTTGATGCATAAAGTTAAAAGATTAAAACTAATAAAACAAGTTAAAAAAAGAGACTTTTCCCATTTGATTACATTTTGTATGATGGATTATGCAGAAAAAGTAGAATTGGGCTGAAAGATCTATCGCTTTATCACCTCTTCAGGTTGTAAATCGTGTTTTTAAAATGTCACTAAGTAACTAAGTAACTATGTAATTAATTACTTTTGAAAATAAGTAATCAGTAAAGTAACAGGATTACTTTTTGGGGGAAGTAATCAGTAATTAGTTATTGATTACTTTTTTCAAGTAACTTGACCAACACTGGTTGTTCACTCTAACTATGCGCCGCTCGGTAGATAAGCCGTGTGCCTCAGCGCGTAAAAAGCGAGCGCTTAATGCTCTAACAGCGCCGCTTTTTCTGTTGTCTTTATGGACTCTGGAATAATGAACTCCAGCTGTTAAAGTGCTGACGACCTTTCGGACTTTCTTCTTTCTACCTGCACTGATATTTTGGACTCCGTTCAGGACTCTGCGCGCTCAGCATTTATCAGAGCTGTGGTTGAATGAACATACGCGCTCCCTTAGACGTGACTGTAGACGCGCTGAAAGGAGATGGAAAAAGGACAGAATGTATGTTTCTCTACAGATTTTAAGGACTTTCTGTCTTTCTGCTCACCAAGAAGCTGTAAAACCTGCAGACACAGTTTGTCTTAAACTTAGTGTCAGTAAACAGTCACAGGCCTCAGGTACTTTTTAATGTCCTCAATCGCTTTCTTCGTTCACGTGATAATGTCGGAGTCATTTCTTCACCAAGTATTTGTGATGATTTTTTAGCATTTTTAACAACAAGCTTCTATCTATTAGGGCTCTTGTCTCGCCGACTGCTGCCTCAGATCCGAGTCTTTCTCCTGTGTGCTCAGCTGTCTTAGAGCAGTTTGATCCCGTCTCCCTTAATGACTTGACTGCAGTAGTTTGTAACCTAAGATCATCACACTGCCCCTCTGATTGTCTCCCCCCAACTACTCTTTCAAGGATTGTCAGGTTGGAGATTGGCCTATAATTAGCTAAGACAGCTGGGTCTAGGGATGCTTTTTAAGTAAAGGTTTAACTACAGCCAGCTAGGGATGGGTACCGTTTAGATTTGAAAACCTGCTAAATCAGAATCAGTTGCTGATGATGGCTTTTTTCTTTTACATTAATCACGTATAATCTTAACTCAAAGTGAACATAGACTTTATTGAAGTAACTCAGATCAGCCAATTCAAAATGCTAATTCAATCAACTCTGAGTTTATGGCTAGACTCAGTTTGTTGGCCCTGCACCTTAAAACTATTCCCTGTTTGTCCCTCATGTTTTTTGGATATTGTTTTCACATCTCATGTCACGGCTAGCAGGGAGAGCCATGTTGAATTTAATCAAGGACCCAAGATGCTGACACTGCTGTGAAGTGAGTGAGCTTTATTGAAAAGGTGAAGTGCAGTGGAGATGGGCTGTGCAGAAGCTAAGATAACCTCTACTGAAAAAACTAAAAAACTAACCTGAAACCTTAAACGGAGACACAGGGAGACAACACAGACGAACCAGCAACAAGCAGGAGAAAACAAAGGGCTCATATACACAAAAGAGCCATCAGGGAATGAGAAAAGGGAGACACAGCAGGATTCATTGGACGTAACCAGACAAGGGGAAGCAAAAGTAGACACACTAACATAGGACATGGCACTGTCAAAATAAAACAGGAAGTGAACACAGAGACACAATACTAACACAGTACAGAGGGAACACAGAAACCAAAACCTCAGAACTAGAAAATCTTAATCAGAATGAAATTGTAACAAAAGACAATAACAATCAAAACAAAAGTACTGAGTCCACAGACTCGGGACATACATCGGCTCAAACTGTGGTCATAAATATTTTGTACTTGTAAATCAGACTGTGTAGTTGTGAACTGAGTTTTGTAACATTGTAAAACAAAATATCTGAAAAGTTTATGTTTTTGCGTTCATTGATTTGTGTGTAAAAATGTAATAAATGTAAGAAACATTAGAACTACTTTTGCTGACACAAAGTTTGGCGAGCACTGCAAGTTGTCCCTTTAAACCAGTCACTGATATAAAGAGAGCACCTTGTTCCAGGGCATCTGAGCATGGAGGGAAAGCTTTATGCAGGAGATGGTAAGAGCTGTTGGGACTAAAGAAACTGAGCAGAAAACTACAGACATCTGGAAACTGAGTTGTTAATTCTCAGTGGGATCACCAGGACTAGCAAAGCTTCACCATGACAGTCATCTGATTGACTGAACCCATCCAAACATCACTTCATGGACCTTTAGCTTGTGTCTGTGTGTGGACAGACATAACATGAGCTAATTATTCATTACTCCTCCACAGAGTGGACCAGCAGAGAGCAGAGGTTTCCACTGGTCAGTCTGCACAGCAGCATCAAACACACCTGGACTCTGTGGTTATGGTTTGTAGTACTACGTTTACATTTGTTCTTTTCAGTCACCTCTATGCTGCACTTTGTGGACCAGAGGATTGTCAGTGTGTCCAACATAAATCAGAGTTTGGGCTCCATGATTTCAGTCAGATTGGGGTGACTGTAGCTCAGGAGGTGAGCAGGTCAGCTACTAGTCAGAAGGTTTGTGAATCAAACCCTGGCTGGCAAATGTACTGGGTAACGTACTAAACCCAAGCTGCCCTCTGATGCATCCATCAGAGTGTGAAAGGAAGTATTTAAGCATAGAACAATGTGCTTGGTTGAATGAGGCATGTTGTATAAAATGCTTTGTGTGCACAGAGTATCAAAGAGAGCTATATAAGAACCAGTCCATTTACCACTGGGTAATTCATATAGTCTTCTTTTCCAGCGGCTGGAGGACAACATCACCATGTTTGTGAAGAACGAGCTGAAGAAGATCCAGAAGCTTCTGAGTCCAGATCACCCAGAAACTTTAAAGAGCCAGATGGAGGATGAGGAGATGTTTGAAGGTGAGGATGAAGATGAAAGAAAGAGCTGCAGAGAAGCATTTCTGAAGATCACACTCCACTTCTTGAGGAGACTTAAGCAGCATGAGATGGCTGACCATCTGCACAGCAGTAAGAGAATTTCTCTAAAGACTGAATATTGATCTTTCCTAATAGCTCAAGAAATGGACCAATAGACATTCATCCTTTCAGGGTACTGAAAGGCTGTGATATTTATTATATAATATTTGTTTCCCAATGTCTTACCTTCAGAAATATTTGCTCCACTCCATAAACGTGAACTTAAAGCCCAACTGAAGAAGAAGTTCCAGTGTGTGTTTGAGGGGATCTCTAAAGCAGGAAGCCCAACCCTCCTGAATCAGATCTACACAGAGCTCTACATCACAGAGGGAGGGACTGCAGAGGTCAATGATGAACATGAGGTCAGACAGATTGAAACAGCATCCAGGAAACCAGACAGACCAGAAACAACAATCAGACAAGAAGACATCTTTAAAGCCTCACCTGGAAGAGACGAACCAATCAGAACAGTGCTGACAAAGGGAGTGGCTGGCATTGGGAAAACAGTCTTAACACAGAAATACAGCCTGGACTGGGCTGAAGACAAAGCCAACCAGGACATCCAGTTCATATTTCCATTCACTTTCAGAGAGCTGAATGTGCTGAAAGAGGAAAAGTTCAGCTTGGTGGAACTTGTTCATCACTTCTTTAATCAAACTAACGAATCAGGAATCTGCAGGCTTGAAGACTTCCAGGTTGTGTTCATACTTGATGGTCTGGATGAGTGTCGACTTAATTTGGACTTCAACAAAACTAAAATCCTGACAGAAACCAGAAAGTCCACCTCATTGGATGAGCTGCTGACAAACCTCATCAGAGGGAACCTGCTCCCATCTGCTCGCCTCTGGATAACAACATGACCTGCAGCAGCCAATCAGATCCCTCCTCAGTGTGTCGACATGGTGACAGAGGTGAGAGGGTTCACTGACCCACAGAAGGAGGAGTACTTCAGGAAGAGATTCAGAGATGAGGAGCAGGCCAGCAGGATCATCTCCCACATCAAGAAAGCTCGAAGCCTCCACATCATGTGTCACATCCCAGTCTTCTGCTGGATCACTGCTACAGTTCTGGAGGATGTGCTGGAAACCAGAGAGGGAGGACAGCTGCCCAAGACCCTGACTGAGATGTACATCCACTTCCTGGTGGTTCAGGCCAAAGTCAAGAGGATCAAATATGATGGAGGAGCTGAGACAGATCCACACTGGAGTCCAGAGAGCAGGAAGATGATTGAGTCTCTGGGAAAACTGGCTTTTGATCAGCTGCAGAAAGGAAACCTGATCTTCTATGAACCAGACCTGATAGAGTGTGGCATCGATATCAGAGCAGCCTCAGTGTACTCAGGAGTGTTCACACAGATCTTTAAAGAGGAGAAACAACTGTACCAGAACAAGGTGTTCTGCTTTGTTCATCTCAGTGTTCAGGAGTTTCTGGCTGCTCTTCATGTCCACCTGACCTTCATCAACTCTGGACTCAATCTGCTGGAAGAACAACAAACAACTTGGAAGGTGTTTCAAACAAGAAAATCTTCAAAGAAATACTTCTACCAGTGTGCTGTGGACAAGGCCTTACAGAGCCCCAATGGACACCTGGACTTGTTCCTTCGTTTTCTCTTGGGTCTGAAGACTAATCAAACTTGTTTGCAAGGCCTGATGACACAAACAGGAAGTAGCTCACAGACCAATCAAGAAGCAGTTCAGTACATCAAGGAGAAGCTCAGTGAGAATCTATCTGCAGAGAAAAGCATCAATCTGTTTCACTGTCTGAATGAACTGAATGATCGTTCTCTAGTGGAGGAGATCCAACAGTCCCTGAGTTCAGGACGTCTCTCCACAGATAAGCTGTCTCCTGCTCAGTGGTCAGCTCTGGTCTTCATCTTACTGTCATCAGAAAAAGATCTGGATGTGTTTGACCTGCAGAAATACTTTGCTTCAGAGGAGGCTCTTCTGAGGCTGCTGCCAGTGGTCAAAGCCTCTAAAAAAGTTCTGTAAGTTATAAAGTTTTTATTATTTAATTTGGTTGGTATGTTATGGAAAAACACACTGCCATCAACTTCTGTTTTGTTTTTGTCAAAATCACTGTAATATAATCACTGTACCTTTATATACACGTGACTTGTATTAATGCTGCTGCCCTCTTGTGGCTAAAGTGTAATTATGTTCTTGTTATTAGGGAGGATTTGAGAGTAACATGCCAAGTGAGTCAGCACCTTTGCTTTAGCTTAAAAAATCCAAATTCTTACGTCATCAGTTATAGTTGCATGTATTCATTATCATAATTTAACCTTTAATATTGATGTCTTAAATTTATTTTGATTGAACTAGCAATAATTTTATGGTTGTATTAAATAAATAAATCACTAATGAATTATTTATTTTAGTAATTAATTATAAAAATATATTGATAATTAATTATCAGTTAATTTCATTTAAAATAATTCATTATTTATTTATGTACAATTCTAATTAGTTAATTACATATTTAATCAATTATTGGTTTGTTTTCTATTTTAATTATTTTACTGAAAAACACGACTTTTTCAAGTCTTTGTCCTGTTTTTATGATAAATGTACGACTTTAATGTGAAACATTCAGAGTTTTTTCTCTTGTTGTTTTTGTTTGAAGCTGCTTCCTGTTGGCTTCAGCTGTTGGAGTTTCCATTTTCTAAACTTCTACATTCTGAACCTTCTTCATCTCTGAACAGATGATGAAACACTGAATGATTTCAAGCTCACACTTTTTCTAATAAACTTACATCTTTCATTCTTTATACAGATTGGAGAGCTGTGGTTTGTCAGAGATCAGCTGTGATTATCTGGCAGCAGCACTGAAGTCCAACCCCTCCCATCTGAGACAGCTGGACCTGAGCTGCAACTACAACCTGCAGGATTCAGGAGTGAAGCATCTGTGTGGTTTCCTGGAGAGTCCAGGATGTGGACTTGAAACTCTGAGGTCTGTCAGTATGTTTTAGTTGTGCTGAGATGAATATGATGTGAAAGTTGTGCTGACACTAAACTGCAGACATCAGGCTGATATTATACTGATCCACACTGAGGATCTTCATGGTAAAGTCTGTTTTCTTCTTCTCTGGTTTAGTCCATTGACTGCAGCAGAACAATGTTCACATTTCAAACAGTGAGACTCAACGTATGGCCCGCGGCCCACACGCGGCCTGCCCACCTTTCCTGATTCAGAGAGAGGGGACCCTGATGAACTGTGTAGTGTTCTTCCTCACAGTTCTAAGTATCAGACACAACAATGAATAATCCACAGCTGACTGTCTTTAGCAGGTCAAAGGTCACGGCACACAGCAGACAGTGGGAAATAGTATAATTCTGATCATTTATCAGCACATATCCATATGTATAAAAACAAAGCTGACACTGTGAGACTTGATCACAGGTGTGATCATCACAGCAGAGGCCTTTGTGTCAAAGTCACTGAGGATCAAACAGAAACACATGAAGCAGATTTTCCTGTTCTGGCTTTTTATAGCAGATAACCTTCAAAATATTCTGCAGTCCATCAAAAACTGAAGCAAACCATGAATCAACATGTGAACATGAGCTGATGCTGCTGAAGGGAAGCAAAGTTACAGAGGTTTGATTACAGACACAGCTGAGAGTTTGTAATCTGTCATCATTTTAAAAGGTTTACATTTCTTCAGTATTGAACAGCAGAAATGAGGCTTTGTTTTCGGAGGCCGACAGCAGTGAACACAACAGCAGACTGGTGCGTAATAAGCAGTGAATGATGCAGGAAACAGATTTTTGAAGGGAAACTGTTCTTGAAGTACACTGAGAGAGAGAGCTGTGCAGGAAGTAAAGGTCAAAGTCAGAGAGAATTCATGACGATGTTCATCAAACGTAAAGCGTAGTTTGGATCTTCTTCTGCTGCTGCTTCACTCAGTTTTGGTTGGAGACAGATGAAACCTGCAGCTTCAGGATCTGTGAGCTGTCCACTTTCAGCCCCGACGGCGTGTCCGTGTACGTGACGTCGAGTGAACGATCCACGCTCTGTGTTTCCATCTTTGTGTGTTTAGCTGCTCTCATTTACTGTTTTATCTGTTTGCTTGTTGTTGAAATACTTTTGGGAGCTTTAACCTGAGATTCTGGCAAAATACATTTATATTAAAAATCGATTCAGGATTGAATGAATCAACATCGCTTTATTCAAATTAAAACCATTTAAATAGGAAATAGGGTTTCAGGAGGCCAGGTTTCACAATGAACCCACCTGAAACTCTGGCTGATCGGGGCCCGCACCCAATTTCACACCTTGGCTCAGGTGATTAGAGGATCATCAGGGGGTCCTTTTGTCCCTCTGTGGGGGTCACTCCCACTAGGTTTATATCTGGGACTCTCCACCATTTGACCTTAGAACTGAAGAAGCTTCTCGGATGAGAGGTGAAACGTCTTCAAGCAACTTAAAGAAGTCCAGACGCTTTTCTTTGCAAGCTCCTTTGACAATAAAGTGAGTGTAGAAACAGTTATGATAAATAAATATTCAGATAAATAGAGAAATACAGAAATATAGGTATAAATTGTTACGAAATCAGTTTTACCCCGGTCCTTTTATTCGTCGAGGCATCCAGAGACGGCACCAGAACTCAGTAGTTATTTCACAAAACTTTTATTCATCTTCATTTAAGAATAAGAATCTTTACTCTTTAATGTCACAAATTCCTCTTTGTATGTAACATAACAACATACATGATACAGCTGCAGCAAGTGAGGCGAGGAGAGAGGCAGCAACAAGAAAACTGGAAGAAGGAGACCAACAACACCACCTGTGGAAATCTTTCTCCAATCAAGCGTCATCATATCAGCATTTCATCAAAAGCACACATGCTCCGACCTGACAATGCAGAGCTGTGGCAAAATCATTGAAATCATTTATTAAACAAATGAGTGCATCAAAAATAAGAGTGGAGCTGCAATGAAAGAGAAGTGAACTTTCTTCAGTTAACACAAAGTTTTCCCTTACAGGTGACATTTAATTAAAGTGACTTTATTACCACACACACATTCAGAGGCAGTCTACAGGAGCAGAGCTGCAGCTATTCAGCAAATGTCTCCCTGCAATCCTCACTGCAACACCTACATGTGAAAATGAAACCACCTCTACTGTTCACACATGAAACGTCGTGTGAAGAACCAGTTTTCCTCAGATCTCTGTTTTAGTAACTCTGAAGTCTGAACTTTTGATTTTTGCATCCTGTTTGTGATGATAACTGTCAGTGGATGATTTTGATCCCAAAGAAATCTTTAACACACATGTAGTGATGGGACGTGTGCACTGAAACAATGGTTAGGAAACAGAAACCGCCTGAGAATCTGCTCATGTTTAAGATTTCTTCTTTACAAACATTTTCTATGGCTGTTCCCAGTATGACCAGTGATACAAAGCATGGGAAATGGGGATTAGTTCATTCAGACAAATACACTTTTTAAAATGTAAAAATAAAGAAATGAATCAATAAAATAAAAAGTCAAAGAAATAAAAAATAAGGCGTCTGTCTCACTGTATCCATGGCAACAATTTACTTCCTGTTCCTTCGTATCAGAACCACATCTTTGAAATCAAAACATTTAAGATTCAAATTCAACCACAGATGTGTTCAATTAAATATTAAATGAAGCAGTGCAATGTTTTTATCACTATCCAAGTTTGAGCTCTAAGTAGAAGATTTAAAAAAGCAACACACACACACACACACACACTCACACACACACACACTCACACACACACACACACACACACACACACTCACACACACACACACACACACACACACACACACACACACACACACACACACATAGACACACACACACACACATAGACACACACACTCACACACACACACACACACACATAGACACACACACACACACACACACACTCACACACACACTCACACACTGTATGCAGACATGATTTAGCTGATGATAACATAACGACTGCACAGACTGTGGGATGATTCATGTCCTTTTTCTTACTCTATGCAATGATGAACTTCTTGCTTCAGGACCTTCTTGATGAATTTGTTTTCTAATCCACAGTTTTCTACCTGATCTGTGTGTTTGAAGTAAAATGTGTTGCTTCAAATGTAAAAGTTAAACAGACAGAAAGCATCAACGTGGACTTCAATCAGTGTTTTGTGTTCATACAGGTCAGCTGTTGCACACAGAGGTCCTGGATTTACACTGTGCCCTGGTTCCTGTGTTCCTGTATGTAGTTTAGTCTAAAGTGGATCCTCCTCATGTACAGACTGAATTATCTGTTCAACAATCAGCATTTCTGATTCATGGATTTCATTTGTTTTTGCTAGTTTTGACTGAGATTTCAACATATCTGTGGTGGCATCTGTTCAGTGTTATGGAAGTTTTACAGCACTAATCTCACTTCACTCTGTAACATAACAGTGAACAATATTACTATTAGAAAGATTATTAGAGAAGCCACAATCAGATGATCCCCTATGAGGTGTCCTTGGTTATAGTGTGAAGTCATCTGAGGGGAGAGAAGAAAGAAACACTTCAGTGTTAATGAAAAAGTCATCAGTCTTCTAATGGGAAGAGACCTCCACCAGACCAAGACAGGCAACCATCCAACACGTTCTCATCCCAAAACCTAACAGACCGATGCCATGTGACAAACCGATGCCATGTGACAAACTGATGCCATGTGACAAACCGATGCCATGTGACAAATCGATGCCATGTGACAAACCGATGCCATGTGACAAACCGATGCCATGTGACAAATTGATGCTATGTGACAAATCAATGCTATGTGACAAATCGATGCCATGTGAAAAATCGATGCCATGTGACAAATCGATGCTATGTGACAAATCGATGCCATGTGACAAATCGATGCCATGTGACTATTAAATTCCGTTCTTTTGAATCTTTTGGCGACAGAGAAAGACTTCCGACTCAGAGTGGTCAAGTTCAAAAAATGATCTTTATTGTACATTGTACGGAGACCTGTACCCACTAACACACGCTCAGGTCTGAAAGCATTAGAAGCCAGAATGGGTATACATAGTTCTGCTATAGGTTGCACACAGACACACACAGTTTCCATCAAAACAACTCCTTCTGCTCTGACTAATGTGTGTGTGTGTTACTTAGTTCTGCTTTTTCTGTCTGGTTTCCTGTATTTTATTAATATGCCTCTGCAGCTCTGCACTAAACTTCCTGTTTCTTAACCTCCCCTTACTAAAGCCTCTGTTGCTAGGTAACCTGTCACCCTCTGACCTCTCTCACAGACTTTATTACAAAGCACAAAAAACAATCCAATCAGAAAATAAGCACTAAGAATATATATTTATTTCGTAACAGTCTCCCCCTTTTGAACTCATTTTATAAGTTAACCTAATGAACTGACTCCCTCAATAACTACTGTGAACTAAAAACAGATATAATTAACTTTGTCCTGGTAAAAAGGTCCAACATTACTTTTGTCAGCCTATGGAAACGATCTCTATACAGTGAAACGTTTCCTCTTTTAAACATTTCCTCCTGGTTTCTAAGCACACACTTACAGTTCACTTCATTTGTCCCTTCGCCCCCTTTAACGGGTGGAGCATATCCGGTCTGAACACTGTTTGGGCGATTGACATAAAAATCACACAAACTATTACTAAAGCTAATCCTCCCATTACCCTTCATTACTTTGTGCTCACATTATAACAAGAAAGGAAAACACCTCTCTCTGCTGCGCCTCAATAATCTAATATGTTCATCAGTTCTTCTCTTGATTATTCAAAGTTGGTTCAAAGTATCACATTCGGGACTCTCTAATCAAAAGGATTAGCCTAATTATTATTTCTGTGTGTAAGCGTGTTTGCATTCACCCCTAAGCACTCTGAGTCCTTTTCCTACCATATTTCAATCCAGACAGTCACGCTGAGCGAAGCTTATGACCTTCACAAGACTGAGTGGAAACTCGTATCAGTGCAATTGCAATGTGTGTATGAAAAATGATTATAAGCGCTTATTCTAGCAAAAGAAATCATAAAGAAAACAAACATTTTCAATCAGTTAAGCTTAAGCATAAAAGCAATTACTTATGCCTAAGTTTTACCGTAGCTAAATGATCAAACACACACAAAGTCACACACTGATCATATAATCCATTGTTTCAAATCAGACCTAAAACTCCCCCTTTTGACACATCTTCAGGTGTCAAACAAAAGCACAACTAGAAAACTAAAACAAAAAGGTTCATCATATAATTTCTCAGGAAACCTCAGCGATTCTCCTCTCGAGTATATTTGCTCCGGGCCTGCAAACCTGTGTTTAAATAATAAAATCAGTTTAATCATGTTCGATCTTTTCAGCTCCTGGCTCAACCCAGAGCCTGCATCCCCAGAACGACCTAGAAACAAAACCTGTATATTAGCATCAACTTCACATTTAAAACTCAGTCCCCCCCCCCCCCCCCCCCGCCCCTGTCCTTCCCTCACTGTGATCCACGCTGTGCTATAAGAAACTAAACTTAAAACACAACAGTTATCAGTCATGTGCTTCATACAAAATGTGCGTATGTTTTAGTTTCACGTTGATCCTCTGAGTGTCATGGTACTTCTTTTAATTTGACTTTATCAAATCGAACCAAAATAGGTTTGCTGTCTTTACTTTGCTCGTTTTCCTCCAGCACCACCTCGTATCACCTGCCCTTTCCCTTGGACCAGTGTTTGTTATTCCATAACTGGATTTGGAATGTGACAAGTCCACCAATCCCCTATATAACTCCTACATTTGGCCTTGGTTCTATTTTCCTTCTATAAAATGTCATTGACTTCTACAGTGGCCTGCTTTGGTTAATGGTAACATCAGTAACATCAAACATTTTCTCCCCTTTAGCATTTGGCATTTTCCCAACAATATAATGTGACACCATCATCTAAACCCAGTCAATAAAACAACATTTTCTTAAAGCAAACATCAGCAACCCAAAATTAGCCGCCCAAGGGTGGAGTCTGCAGCTCCACACCCTCATGTGAACCTTTCGGTCTCCTTCTCTCTCTTGTGCTCCTGCTCCGGCCAAAAGCAAAGCAAAGCATCCACCCTTTTCTTACCGGCGTCATGAATTGTTTGTCAGCATCTACTCATCCTAACGTTGGTCCAGTCTTTGTCTCAGTGTCAAGTCAGTCAACACTTTAGTCCACATGGTCAGTCCAGTCACAGTCCAGTCACACACATCATGCACACGCATTCACACTAGATCTTGCTGATAGTGGAGCCTCACGCACAAAGCATCAGATTCTCCACCCTCATCAATATGAGCTCATTTATTTGTTGTTTCTTTTGTTTGTAGAAAAAGAGTTCTTTATGATCTTGGACTGGATTGACTCGCTGCAATCCTTTTAGACAGGAACTCACAGGTTCCCACAGGTGAGCTTTTCCTCAGCCCATTGTAATCTGGAAAAGCTCACCTTATATTTGCTCTCACAAAATGTTTTACAGCGCTGTTAATTCAATCTTGCAGGCCTGCTTAGAACAAAAATGAGAAAAAGAGAGCTGATTATTAGCTCATCGGAGCACAAAACATCATCACCAAAGGGGGCGACACCTGACAGTTTTCTCTAAGTGCACTGTTACAGAAATAATGAGCCGCTCCTCGACATGTCCATGTTTAGTAAAACTCCCTCTATTGAAATAAGAAAACAAGCCAGACCTAACTGACAGAATGAACCCATCACTAAAACAACAACCCCAAAAATCTTCATCACAGAAAAGTTTTGCTTACTAATCTAACAATATGTTGTGGGAATTAGAACTTTCCGGGCCATAAAGCTTTTGCCGACTCTTGGCTTAACTAATACTTACACAGTCTGAAATCAGACTTAAAATCACTCCCTCTGTTCATTTTGCCCACAACATGTTTCAGTGGTTGGCCTCAGGTTCTTCAGCTTCCTGACAGTCTGAAGTCACCTTGTTATGGCCCTGTCCATAATCTGTTTTGGTGGCTGTTGTTGTCTGTGCCTTTAAGTCTTTGCAGGTCCCGGAGTGGATGAGCTGACGGCTGCTGATTGGTCCCCTGGCCATGTGCTCTTCTTCAATTCCCTCACCAGCAGTTGTCCCGGGGCAGCCACTGACAGCAGCAGCAGACCTGACCCTGGCCTTCAAAACTTGAGACTTTTGTGCTTGTGATTTGTGCGGCTTTTCTGAGTTTTGTATATAGTGTGTATATTAGCTTTCATTGTACATAGCACATTGTAAATAGCACTGCAACAGAAGGGGTGAGCTGCCGTATTGTTTTTCCTTGCACTGTTTTCTCCTGTTTATTTCAGTTAGGGAGTTAGGTGTAGCGCTTGTCTTTTGTTTGATGTTTGATTTCACATAGGGTTTTAGATAGCACCTCCTCCTGACTTAGCTTGTTTTGTTTGTTATTTTGGCCTTTGTTCACCCTGGAGCTTCATTTTTGCAGTGTAGATAATAAAACACGATTCACTAAGGAATTGGTTTCCCTCTGTGTATGGTTTTGGGGACCAGGGCGGGGCAGTCTTTTCAAACTTATGTTGCGTTCCTGTACCCCTAGACTGGGGCGTAACATAAAGTGGGGGCTCGTCCTTTTTTTTTTCTTTTGCCTTTCTTTTTGCTCATTGTATTTTGTGGGTTGTCTGCAGTTTTTGGTTGGCAGTTTTCTTGTAGTGTTGGGGGTGGTCTAGTTCCAATGACTTTTGACGTGGATGATTTTGCACTACAACCCACCGTGGATAAGTTGGATCGATGCACAAAGGCGGATTTGTTGTTGGTGGCAGATTTGTTTAATGTTAGTGTGCCTTTACATGCTAAAAAGGCAGAAATTAAGCAGTGCCTGACAGCTCAGCTGGTGGATATGGGGGTATTTGCGAAGTCGAAACCTCGGCCGGTTGAGGCGACTGGAGGTTTGGTGGTGGATGCGGGAGCAGAAGCTGCTGCAACCATCCCACAAGCTGCCAGTGGACGGGTGTCGCCAGGGGCGGAGGCTCCTGCTGCCATTCAGATCCCAAACGTTAGCCCAGCCGGACAATCAACAGGATTGGTTACGGAGGATCTTGGGCTCGCCCTTCGCCTGAAAGAGGTGGAGCTTGCGACTAAGTCCAAAGAAGTTGAGCTTATGCATCTCCGCATAAGGGCTATGGAGCTGGATCCTTCCCGACAGCGCAAGGTTACCTCTACCCCAGTGAGTAAAATTGTGAATAAATCTTCTGATTCGTTCTCCTCTGACCAATTTGATGCAAGCAGGCAAATTGCTTTGGTGCCACCTTTCAGAGAAAGTGAAGTTGACTCTTACTTTAATGCCTTTGAACGCATCGCAACCACTTTGAAATGGCCCAAGGATGTGTGGAGTTTGTTGCTGCAGTGTAAATTGGTGGGGAAAGCACAGGAAGTGTGTGCGAGCTTGTCTATTGATGACAGCCTGGATTATGAAATTGTGAAATCCACTATTTTAAGGGCTTATGAGCTAGTTCCAGAGGCATATCGCCAGAGGTTTCGGTCGTGTGAAAAATCTGCCAACCAAACACATGTAGAGTTTGCCAGGGAGAAGACTGTCTTGTTTGATAAGTGGTTAGCTGCAAGTAAAGTGAAGGACTTTGCTCAGCTAAGAGAATTGGTCCTGCTGGAGGAATTCAAAACGTGTCTTCCAGAAAATGTTGTTGTATATATCAATGAGCAAAAGGTGGATTCGTTGTCTAAAGCTGCTGTTCTCGCAGATGAGTTTGTGTTGACCCATCGCGTTACGTTTTCAGCTGTGCGCCATGAATGTGCCCCGTTGTCTAAACCTGCGAGGAGTTTGAGGGTTTCTCCCAAGCGTCAAACGTGCCCTGATCAGGTCCCCATGACTGTCCGAGAATGCTTTTATTGCCATGATACTGGCCATCTCATTGCCAATTGTCCGTCGCTCCGTCGCAAAGAGCAATCTCACACATGGAAAAAGCCAAAAAGCATTGGTTTTGTTCAGTCGGTTTCTACTCCTAATCCCGTCAGTGATGAACCAGGAAATGACAGTCTTGATAGCAGTTACCGACCTTTCATTTCACAAGGGTTCGCCTCACTGACTGGAATAGAGGAGGATCGCGTGCCAATTGTTATCTTGCGCGACACTGGGGCTGCCCAGTCTCTCATTTTGGAAAGCGCGTTGCCTTTTTCAAGTAACTCGTTTTGTGGTGCTGATGCTCTCGTGTGGGGAGTGAAAATGAGTGTGTTACGAGCTCCGCTGCACAGAGTCTTCCTACAGTCGCCTCTCGTTTCAGGCCCGGTAACAGTTGGGGTGCGCGCTCGCTTGCCCGTGCAGGGGGTTACTATGATTCTGGGGAATGATCTAGCCAATGGGAAAGTTTTCCCGATCCCTGAAGTAATTGAAAACCCCGTCGATGATTTTGATTTTGTTTCTGAGCCTGCTGCTGACAGTCTGCCCTCTGTGTTTCCTGCCTGTGTTGTCACACGCGCCCACAAGCGTAAATATGGTGATGTTGACTTGTCTGATTCTTTTCTATGTTCTGAAGCTGTTCCTGAGAAAGCTGAACTGCCTGTGGAAAAAGCCGAAAAATGTGTGTCTGATAAAATGCTACCCGCTACACCTGACCTGTCTTTTGAGGTAAACAAAACAGATTTCATTCATGCGCAACAGAATGACCCGACTTTGGCCAAATGTTTACTCGCCGCGAATTCAAGCGATCAGAATCCCCGCGTCTACAGCATTAAAAATGATGTGTTAATGCGCAAATGGCATCCTCCCTCATCTAGTGATCTTGGCTGGAATGTATTTCAACAAGTGGTTGTACCGCAAAAATTCCGACCCCAAGTGCTCAGCCTCGCACATGACAGTTTCTCTGGACATTTAGGAATTAGGAAAACTTACCATCGTATTCTGCGTCACTTTTTCTGGCCAGGTTTGAAGTCTGATGTGACCAAGTATTGCCGTTTTTGCCACATTTGCCAGGTCAGTGGAAAACCCAACCAGGTTATTCCTCCCGCTCCATTGCATCCAATCCCGGCTTTAGGGGAACCATTTGAGCACATAATCATCGATTGTGTAGGTCCGCTTCCAAAAACAAAGTCAGGACATCAGTACCTCTTGACTTTAATGTGCGCCGCCACACGCTTCCCCAAGGCTATTCCGTTACGCACTATCAAAGTCAAAGCCATTGTCAGAGCACTAGTAAACTTTTTCTCCACTTTCGGTTTGCCGAAATCAGTTCAAACGGACGAAGGGTCTAACTTCATGTCCAAGATATTCGCTCAGGTCTTAAAATCGCTATCCATCAAGCATCAAAAGTCCAGTGCATACCACCCCGAATCACAGGGTGCGCTTGAGCGTTTCCACCAGACTTTAAAAGCCATGATGAGGAAGTTCTGCCTCGAGTCAGGAAGAGAGTGGGACGAAGGTCTGCCACTTCTCCTTCTAGCGGTGAGAGAGAGTGTGCAGGAGTCCACGGGTTTCAGTCCCGCAGAGCTGGTGTTTGGACACACAGTGCGTGGTCCCCTGCGGCTGCTTAAAGAGAAATATCTGTCCGACACAGCTACCCCCGAGCAGAACGTATTAGACTACGTAAGTTGTTTTAGGGAGCGTCTGCATAAAGCATGCGAAATTGCACGCGAGGCTCTTTCCGCGTCTCAGGAAAAAATGAAAAGGAAATTTGATAAAAAGTCCGTGCAGAGAAAATTTGAAGTGGGTGACAAAGTGTTGACTCTCCTATCCGTTCCTGGATCCTCTCTCCAGGCAAAGTTCTGTGGGCCCTATACTGTCCAAGAGAAACTGAGTGACACAGATTATGTTATAGGTACCCCAGACCGTAGGAGAAAGCGTCGTGTGTGTCATGTTAATCTGATGAAGCCTTATTTTGTTCGTGATGCAGGTGTAAACTCCTCCTCATCCCCCGCTGCGCTGTCTGTCGTGCCGGTAGTTGTGCCAGCATCCCCGTCTCAGTATAGCCCGGAAAGTGATGGCTTAGCTTTCGTTTGTGCTGAGGGTTGCTCCCGACTCAGAAACTCTGAAATAATGGATAATTTGAAATCTCACCTAAAACATTTAGATGAGGCTGCCCAGACCGATGTGTGTTCTCTGATCAATAATTACCCATCTCTGTTCGCTGACACTCCGTCTCACACTACTGTCCTCGAACATGACATAGATGTAGGTGACCACCCTCCGATCAAACAACACGCTTATCGTGTGAACCCTACCAAACGTGCACTTTTTCAGCAAGAAGTTTCCTACCTGCTGGAAAATGGTCTTGCTGTCCCTAGTTCGAGTGCCTGGAGTTCTCCATGCCTTCTTGTGCCGAAGGAAGACAAAACTCCACGTTTTTGTAGTGATTTTCGCAAGGTGAACAGTGTGACCAAACCAGACTCCTACCCTCTTCCCCGCATGGAAGATTGTGATAGGGTTGGCTCCGCAAAGTTTGTCACCAAACTGGATTTATTAAAGGGTTATTGGCAAGTTCCCCTCACTCCGCGTGCATCTGAAATTTCTGCTATTGTCACTCCTGATCACTTCCTCCAATACATCGTCATGCCTTTTGGCCTTCAAAATGCCCCTGCCACATTCCAACGCCTTATGCACATTGTCTTAGGTGGTGTCACAAACTGTGAAGTGTACTTAGACGACATTGTAGCCTATTCAGAGAATTGGTCAGATCACCTTGGAACACTCACGGAGATTTTTGAAAGATTAAAAGAGGCATCCCTTACCCTAAATCTTGCCAAATGTGACTTTGGTAAGGCCACTGTGACTTATCTAGGGAAGCAGGTGGGTCAGGGACAGGTGCGCCCCCTGCTGGCTAAAATCCAGGCTATCCTAGATTTCCCTGTGCCTCGCACTAGACGTGAGCTTCGCCGGTTCCTCTGTATGGCCGGCTATTATCGTGGCTTCTGTAAGAATTTTGCAGATGTAGTTGCACCTCTCACCAGTCTCACAAGTGTATCAAAACCATTCGTATGGTCCCCCACCTGCCAGAATGCTTTTGAGTCTGCCAAAGCTCTCCTCTGCAGCACACCAGTACTTGCCGCTCCTGTTTTCACACTTCCGTTTAAACTTGAGGTGGATGCCAGCGCCAACGGTGCAGGTGCGGTACTGTTGCAGGAGGATAGGCAGGGTGTTGATCACCCAATTGGTTACTTTTCGAAAAAATTCAACTCCCACCAACAGAAATACAGCACCATTGAAAAAGAAGCTCTCTCTCTATTGCTTGCTCTACAGCATGTCGAGGTCTATGTCGGTTCCAGTTCAGCACCTGTCATTGTTTACACAGACCACAACCCCCTCGTGTTTTTGACCCGAATGCAAAATTCTAACCAAAGGCTCATGAGATGGTCCCTCTTAGTACAGGATTTCAATCTGGAGATCCATCACAAGAAAGGGACAGAGAATGTACTGGCAGATGCGCTGTCACGTGGTTTTTGGGACCCCTAAGCGCCAAACATCTTTAGGGGAGATGTTTGGTCTTGGGAAGGGGGGTGTTATGGCCCTGTCCATAATCTGTTTTGGTGGCTGTTGTTGTCTGTGCCTTTAAGTCTTTGCAGGTCCCGGAGTGGATGAGCTGACGGCTGCTGATTGGTCCCCTGGCCATGTGATCTTCTTCAAATCCCTCACCAGCAGTTGTCCCGGGGCAGCCACTGACAGCAGCAGCAGACCTGACCCTGGCCTTCAAAACTTGAGACTTTTGTGCTTGTGATTTGTGCGGCTTTTCTGAGTTTTGTATATAGTGTGTATATTAGCTTTCATTGTACATAGCACATTGTAAATAGCACTGCAACAGAAGGGGTGAGCTGCCGTATTGTTTTTCCTTGCACTGTTTTCTCCTGTTTATTTCAGTTAGGGAGTTAGGTGTAGCGCTTGTCTTTTGTTTGATGTTTGATTTCACATAGGGTTTTAGATAGCACCTCCTCCTGACTTAGCTTGTTTTGTTTGTTATTTTGGCCTTTGTTCACCCTGGAGCTTCATTTTTGCAGTGTAGATAATAAAACACGATTCACTAAGGAATTGGTTTCCCTCTGTGTATGGTTTTGGGGACCAGGGCGGGGCAGTCTTTTCAAACTTATGTTGCGTTCCTGTACCCCTAGACTGGGGCGTAACACACCTGACAGAGTTTCACCTGCTAAATACACAGAAAATCTTGTTAAAAGCCGCAGTTTGCCCATCAGTAATATTCCCATTAAGCCCTTTCTAAACACTTTATAACAATGTGTCATCACTAAATTATAAACTTCTTCTCCAAATCTGCACGACAGACTTTATTTAATTGTCCTGCGGCTGCTATCATATATTTTACCAAACAATTCTTCTCACACAGTCACAGATATATTTCTCTCAATGCAAACTTCACTCATGTCTCAGACAGGAAACTTGAGTTTTTCTTTTTTTTCTGTCCCCACTCATTCAACTGATTTGCATATTGAGTCATATCTCGAGAAGTTGCCCTGACAACAGAAATGCATATTCAAAACATTGCTGCATAATTCAATTATTATTATTTTATTTTTATTTCTACAGTCGTCACTTCTTTTGCTCAATCAGCTGGAAACCACTTCTAATTCACTATTTTAAACCTGCTTTAAGCTTCTAATCACTGGTTGGTCCTCCCAGTCTCTTTTTCCTCTTCACAACAGTCACTCTATTGTCCTGCAGCTTCCTGAGTTATTCCTCAGCTTCAGCCTTTAAGTGTGTTAAATCTACACCATTTAGCATTTATGTCATGTATTCACATTCATGAATGTAAGCATGTCTTCATTGCGTGTATGTTGTGTGTTCATATTAATATTGAGTGTAAGCTGGTCTTCGTTGCCTCGATGTGTTTTTATAATCAGATTTAATTCCTGCATCTTTGCGCTGAACTGTGGATTCAAACTGTCTCACTTCTGATTCTCTCCAAAAATAATTTCACATGTGACAATTTCTACATGTGTGTTTTCTATTTTTCTATTCATTTATGTATTATTAGTTTATTTATTTCTTTATCTCTCTCTCTTTTTTTTCTTTACCTTTCTGTTGCGATGCTCTGGATGTTTCTAAACCCCACAAATTCAGCCTCAATGTTCAACCCAGTTTTCCTATGCTGTCACTTTAACACGTCCAGCCTTCACCTCTCACCGGTCCTCGTCCCCTCTTCTCTCAACTTCCTGTGTGGCCTCCCAAATCAAACGCAGGCCCAAATCAGCTGTTTCTTCTTCTCTCTTCCTCTTTTCAGTCTTTTCTTGGCGCTTAACTCCCAGCATGGCAAATATGAGACTCAGACAGTCCCATCCAGTGGTTTCACACAGTCATGTCACTGGTACACTTTCCAGCTTGTAATTCAGAGCGCATGTTTCCATCAACATACATGCTGCTGGACCCTTCACTGTCTTTTTGCCTGCTGTTAACTCTTCAAGTCCACGGTGTTGCTCTGTCTGTCTTCTCTCTTCATCAGGAGATTGACTGTCCTTTAAGCTTCTTCTCAGGATAAGGACAGGATGAGAGGTGAAGCTGTGAAATTTTAAACCAAAGCCTGTTTTCGTCCCAATTCTGTTAATCTATCATTTTTCTGCTGTATTTTTCCAGGAGGTTGAGCAAGTCCATGGGCACCTGTATTAACACACTAAGACATTTATTTAATATCATTTTCATTACTATTACTTAGCACTTTCATTGTCTAATTCCTCTGTTTTCAATTTGAAACGTCTCTCACAAGCTCACAAGCTATATTCAGACTTCCTGCTTCACTTCCTGCCAGACACACACACACACACTCTTCACTTTACTGGATTTTCATCCGTTTCTACAGCCTAATCGAGCTCTTATGTTATGTTCACACTCTATATACCCTCTGTAACTCTACTAATTTTAATATAAAAAGAATGCACCCTCAGCACACACACACACACACACACACACACACACACACACACACACACACACACACACACACACACACACACACACACACTAAGCTCTTTGCATTTGCAAACATTAACCAAATGTAACCCAGTTCCTAAAATCATCTCAAACAAAAAGAGAAGAAAAATTAAAACATTTAATGTTCATTGTTCTGTTCTTACTGTCCCGGTTAATGAAAGTGAAATGAGATCAAAATATTTATTTAAACATAGAAGGGACGCAGATTATTTATGATATGCTCTGGTCAAACAAGGGTTAAGTTTTCTCAGAAGGGTTGATGAGCTCTGATGAGAGCCTATTGTTTTATTCCACTCCTCACATGTCAGCCAATCGGTGAAGCTCTAGGCAGCTCTTGTCCCTCCTTAGTACCAGCTCCCAAGTTTTCAGTCTCTTGCTTCTACAGCCGAACAGAGCAGACAGACTAAAACTTTGTTATCGGGCAGAGCGAAACCGGAGGGTTTACTGAGCTGTGGCTCCACGTAAATGCTGAGCATCCACTCGACGGCGGTCAGGTTTTTATATGGGACGAATCCAAAGACCAGGTCAGCGATTCCAGGACCCAGAGTGTTCCAGTGTTCACTGGATGGCGAGCCAACCCAAGATCCTAGGAGACAATATACATATACACGCACACTCATTTGCACATTGATGGACTACAATCCTCTACTGTACAAGTAGTACGGTAGGACAGACAATCACACACACACTCCTTGTCGGACGAATTCTATTGGGATACACCTGTTTGTCATGGGCCCCACCGGTACCATTTGGACTTAAAAAAGACTAATTCTTTTATTTGTGCACAATTTTATTTAATTCTATTTTTTTGCTACTTTGGGGGAAATTTTTATACTTGACATTCTGTTAAAACCTGTTGTGATACTGTGTTGTTTACAAATTTCTTTTACAAGGCTTAACATCACTAAAGTACTTTTAAAGCCACACAACTGTGTTTTTCTGGTTTCTCTGTCATTTGTGTACCAGAGCTCTAAGAGTCGTTCTCAGTCTTCTGATACTTGCCCAAATTACTTATTACCTTGGTAATTATCCATTGGTACTTTATGTAACTCCACGTAAGTGCTACACAAACGACATCCATCAAAATCCTCAGCGTGGTTAGCAGAATTCTTGCACACTTGTACAATACACAATAATCAGACAACCCAAGTACATACAGACACAAACACCATGATCCCTACGGGGGTTTTCTGGCGCCCAACGCCCGGGTCCAACCCTTATGCCCCCTTCTACTGATACCAGACCTTTCTTACATAATTTCGACAAATTTAAAAGCCTCTAAGCCCAGGTCCAACCTTGCTGGTCAATCAACCCGCTTCGGGAACGCCGTCACCGATAATGGTCAAATTTCTAGGCCCTATATTAATTTAAAAGTGCTCCCCGCAGCTTGACCGGAAACTCCACTTAACCAGCGTCTCAGTATTTAACTGGTGCCTGAAGCTTTACTTAAAGCTTTACCTGTCACCCGCATTGAAATGCTCACGCCTGAGCCAAGCTCTTCGCTCAAACAGCGCAGAAAAGAAGTGATCCTTGACCACTTGGTTATTAACGGGAGTTCAAATCCCCGCGGGAACCACCCGGGCTAACTGGACGTCGCCAGGCCTGACTGCGCGTCCACGATCAGGAGTCGTTGCCACACGCTGAACACTGCGCTCCTAGGAGTCCAACCCCAGTCCTAGATCAATTTAAATACATTTAGAAGCACCACTGTGGACTGTAACCGCCAGTTTATTTATCTGATGCTCGGGTACAACCCTATAATCAATTTGGGAATTAAATCCCTTAACCAAATGTCCTAATCTAATCTCTTTTCTTGGCTGATGTAACACAATTGACACACATAACACATCAACTTTAAAATTCACCCCAGCATTAACAACAATAAGCTTTCATCAAATATTCCCCAGACTTTACTTTTTATTTATCACAAATTACCCAAAATCACCATGGACATGTCACCCGAAATCTACTTAACAGATTTTATAATTTACTTTAATTTCACCACTACTGAGCCAATTTAATGGTCAACATCATCAGCTCGGCGAACAGATAATTTAGAATTCATCCAATGTGCACAATTGGCTTTTTTCTTTGAACAGGCTGTCCCTACCTTTAAATCTTTTTAGACCAGTCTCCTGTTCACCTCATATCAGATCCCACCTTAAGCCGAATTTGTCCTCTCAGCCACAAAAGAATCCAGGTCACGGCACCAATTATTGAATTCTGTTCTTTTGAATTCTTTTGGCGACAGAGAAAGACTTCTGACTCAGAGTGGTCAAAGCTCAAAAAATGATTTTATTTTTACATTTCCGGAAATGGAGAACTGCAGCCACGAGCACGTACCCCAGTACTATAAGCATTGCCAGGCAAAATACGCATACATAGTTCTGCTATAGGTCACACACAGACACACACAGTTTCCATCAACACAACTCCTTCTGCTCTGACTAATGTGTGTGTGTGTTACTTAGTTCTGCTTTTTCTGTCTGGTTTCCTGTATTTTATTAATATGCCTCTGCAGCTCTGCACTAAACTTCCTGTTTCTTAACCTCCCCTTACTAAAGCCTCTGTTGCTAGGCGACCTGTCACCCTCTGACCTAGTTTTTTCTCACATCTGGGCTTGGTTTATAAAGGCCTCTCTTATTAAAATACATAAAACAATCTAACCAGAAAATAAGCACTAAGAATATATATTTATCTTGTAACATTGTTTAAGTTAATGAACAATTGTGTTGAAAACTGAGATTACAATATCAATCAAGATAATTATAATTATGGTTTTTGCTGTAATTAAACAGTCATGCGGAAATGTGGCAACCACAGAACTTTAGAGGCCTTTTGTTCAATTATGTGTGGACTGTTTCTTTAGTCTCATACACAAATTGTTCTCAGTGTCTATGAGACTGATGAAATATCCATGTGTGCTGAAAGAGACTGTGCTGGTCTGACCCCCTCAACCTAGGTGTTGTGGGTAATGAAAGAGCAGATAGGTTGGCTAAAGCAGCTGTTAAAAAGGTAGACATAGATGTGCAGATACCATTGTTGAAATCTGAGGGAAAAGAATAGTTTGGACACAAAGTAAGAACTTCTGGAGAATGGCATGGGATAATGGAACAAAAGGGAGACATGGGGTACAAAACACAATAGAAGTTAAGAGGAGTAGTGGGTTAAATAGGCAGCAGGAAAATACAAACAGGTCATTGCTTCTGTCATGTAATCAATATATTCTTAGTGTTTATTTTCTAATCATATTTTTTATGTACTTTAATAATGAAGGTTTGCAAAGCAAGGCCACTTTTGACTCATAAACTAAGTGCTCACCCAGACTGAAAAACAGGAAGTTAGTGTAGAGCTATACAAGCAGCTCTACACTAATAAATACAGGAAGCCAGAAAGAAAAGAGGAACTTGTACCATATAAGGAGTTGTCGAAACTGTGTGATGTGTAAAGTACCAAAATAACACCTATATGAGACACATTTTTAGATTCTAATGTTAGAGATCCTGCAACTGCTGTTGGGCTGTGCAGGGCTCTCTCTTCCAGAAGATGATTGAATAAAGAATTATAAATGTTTTGACCACTATGAGTCAGGTTTTCTCTGTTCTATCATGGGGATCAAATAATCGGGTTTTAATATTTGGTGTTTCCCGCCCGGTTCCCTTTGCAACAGAGAGAACAAATGTGGCCGAAGGTTGGATCTGATATGAGGCGAACAGGAGACCGGTCTAAAAAGATTTAAAAGTAGGCACAAACCTGTTCAAAGAAAAAGCAAATTTGTGCATATTGGATGAATTCTAGATTATCTGTTCGCTGAGTTGACGATCTTAACTATTAAATTGGCTCAGTGGTGGTAGAACTAAATTCTTTAGAATAAAGTAAAGCTTTGAAGTAATGATAATGAAACTTTGAGAATGACAGTACTGAGTTAAAGGTAATATGGTATTTCATGGTAAAAGAGAAAAAGAAACAATGTGTGTTTAAGAGAATATAGGACAATAGGGCATTGGTCATTGGTTTGTCCCTATTGAGTATATAGCCGGGCTTGGACATCAATAAAATTGCTTGTGTGGTTTTGTGTGGTGTTTTCAAAGAGATTAAATTGTTTAGAACGGGGGCGGGGATCCCTAAGAAGTGCATTTGCTCAGAAGGTTACGCTTCAACTCTGTGCCCGGACGCGGGTCAGAGTCCTCCGGGGGAGGGTTAGTTCGGTTAGCCACCGCGAAAACTGGGGGCATTCGTTAATAGCTAGTGGTCAAAGGACCATTTCTTGTCATCTGGGACGATTTTATGCACTTGTTTGACTGAGAGAAACCGGGTTTCGGGCGTGGAACCTTGACTTATACCTATGGGTAAAGTTTGGGTTGGTTGACGCTTTTAAGGCTGGAAGGATGCTGGGAGTGTGTGTTGAAATGAAAATATGCATGTTGTGAAATCCTTTTAATCATTGGTGATTCTATAAATATATTGTTGTGAACATCGCTGAATTTGTGGGTTTTTACACGCTGGCTTATGTATATTAGAACATAATAAATAAAGTTTGGGTTTCTTTTAGTGAATTTTGATGAACTGATTTATTTTTTGGTCTATAGTGGATGAATTGTGCATACTGCAGATATTGTGTCGGGCCTAAACCCTGAGGCATTAAAGACAAATATCTCTGTTTAAATAGCAAGTTTAACTAGGCAAGAATTTCGGTAATAAATGCTGGTGTGATTTATTTTTGATTTTGGTGTGTAATGTGAGAATTGATTAGAGGTTTTAATTGTTTTTCTTTCAGTTTGAGGTCGTATACGCACTTAACAAGGTGCGGTCTACTTCCTCTTTCTGATTCTAAACAGCATGTTTGATGAAAATAGTTTATCACAAGTGTGTGATTCTAAGTGTGTGCACGTTGTGGGTACTGCAACTGAGTGACAAACAGGCTTTGGCTTAAAAATTTGACAGCTTGACCTCTCATTCTGTCCTTATCCTGAGAAGAAGCTTAAAGGACAGTCAATCTCCTGATGAAGAGAGAAGACAGACAGAACACCGTGGACTTGAAGAGTTAATGGCAGGCAAAAGACAGTGCAACTGACCTAAAACACTGAAGGGTCAGGCAGCAGCATGTATGAACACCACTGATGGAACATGAGCTTTGAATTACAAGCTGGGAACTTAACCAGTGACATGACTGTGTGAAGGCACTGGATGTGATATTTGCCATACTGGGAGTTAACCGACAAGAAAAGACTGAAACGATGAAGAGAGAAGAAACAGAGAAGAGGAAACAGCTGAGTTGGGCCTGTGTTTGCTGGAGATTTGAAGGCCACACAGGAAACTGTGAGAAAAGGGACAAGCACCAGTGAGAGGTCAAGCCGGACGAGTTCAAGTGAGAGCGTGTGGGGAATTGGATTGAAAATGGAGGCTGAACTGGTGGAGGTTTAGAAATGTCCAGAGCATCATAACAGAAAGGTAATTCTTTTTTTTTTCTTTCTTTAAAAAAAGGGGAGAGAGAGAAAGAAATGCATAAACTAATAATTACATGAATGAATAGAAAGCACACATACACAAATTGTTACATGTGAAATTATTTTTGGAGAGAATCAGAAGTGAGACCGTTTGAATCCACAGCTCAGTCCAAAGATGCAGGAATTAAATCTGATTATAAAAACACATCAAGGCAACGAAGACCAGCTTACACTCAATATTAATATGAATACACAACATACACGCAACAAAGACACGCTTACACTCATGAATGTGAATACATGACATAAATTGGTGTTTCTGGCCGGAGAGAGAGCAGTGTGTTGTTTAAGCAGTGGTGATAATAATGAAAATGTCTTAGTTTTGTCACTTTTAGGTGAAAAGCAGACCTGGATCAATTTCCTACATGCAGCAGTTGGAAGAAAGTTATAGTTTAACATCACTGGAAACGTTCAGGCCAAGTTTCTGGCTGAATTGTTTACAGCGTCATGTGTCACTAAACCTGACAAGCGAGCTCTCACTCCTAACTGAAGACGAGGAATGCAGCTCCAAAGAGCAATAACACGGCAGTTAAAGAGAGACAGTGGAGAATGCAGGACAAAGCTGAAAGAGAACTTCCTGTTATTGGACTGTTGAAGTGGGAGAGGACAAAGGAGTGAGAGCAGTAGGTGAGAACACAGAGGGACGCTGTTATTTAATGTGGGAAATCTAAATTTGGGTTAGCAAACCTGGGGAAAAGAAAACTGACTGCTTAAGTGGGAAAATTGTGAAGGAGTCTGAAACACTGCAAAAAGAAACATACACAAAATCACACACACAAGCAGAAAATGTATTAACCTTACTAACACTTACAAACACAAGAGAGCTCATGAAGATTAGACAGCATCTTCAGCATGTGAGTCTGTTTATCATCTTGTCCAAGTCGCTTAGTGTGATGAAAAAGTGATACAAAGATCATTGGACTCATAGCAAAGTAGTTAAAAATGATCCAGTTATAGCAGAGAAATGTGTAGGAAAGGCAGCTTTGAGAACATGCCCTGGTGGATCTGCAGTTCCACTGCACAGACATCGATTAAACCTGACTAATAACACACATGCAATGAAAATCAGCTTGTTATCTTTCATCAGTGTTAAAATAGTGTGAATGTAACACACTTAAACCCTGAAGCAGAGGAATAACTCAGGGACGTTCCATGACAATAGAGTGATTCTTGTGAAAAGGAAAAAGTGATTAAAGCTTAAAGTAGTTTTTAGAATAGTGAATTAGAAGTGCTCCTGTACAGATTGATCAAAACAAGTGATTACTGTAGAAAGAAAAGAAAAATAATTCAATAATGTGGTGATGTTTAAATATGCATTTGTCTTGTCACGGCAACTTCTTGAGATATGACTCAGTATGCAAATGAGTTGAATGACTGGGGACAGGAAAAGAAAAAGAAGAACTTGTGTTTCCTGTCTGACTGGATGAGTGAAGCTTGCACTGAACGACACACTGTGACTGTGTGAGAAGAAAAGCTTGGTAACAGAGAGGATAATTAAATAAAGTGGTCAGGTCTGTGACTAAGTGCAGTCGTCCAGATTTGGAAAAGAAATTTAGAATTTAGTGATGATAGATGGTTATAACGTCTTTAGAAAGGGCTTAATGAGAATATCAATGGTCTGCAAAAGTGTGCAGCTTTTAACAAGATTTTCTGTGTATTGAGCAGGTGAGACTATGTCAGTTGACCTCAGACTGTCAGGACGCTGAAGAACTTGAGGCAAAACTTTTCTGTGATTAAGATTTTTGGGGTTGTTGTTTTAGTGATGGGTTGATTCTGTCGGTTAGGTTTGGGTTGTTTTCTTATTTTAATAGAGGGAGTTTTATTAAACATGGACATGGTTAGAACTGAGCCCTTTAAAGTTGTAACAGTGCACTTAGAGAAAACCTGTCAGGTGATGATGTTTTGTGCTCTGATGAGCTAATAATCAGCTCTCTTTTTCTCATTTTTGTTCTAAGCAGGCCTGAAAGATTGAATTAACAGTGCTGTAAAAATTTTCGGGAGAACAAATATAAGGTGAGCTTTTCCAGATTACAACTGGCTGAGGAAAAGCTGACCTGTGGGGACCTGATCAGGTTGTAAGTCCCTGTCTAAAATGATTGCAGCGAGTCAATCCAGTCCAAGAGCATAAAGAACTCTTCCTAAAAAACAAAAAACAAAACAAAATAAAACAAATGAATGAGCTCACATTGCTGAGGGTGGAGAATCTGATTATTTGCGCAGGAGTCTCCACTATCAGCAATATCTGGTGTGAATGTGTGTGACTGGACTGTGACTGGACTGACGATGTGGACTAAAGGTTGGACTGACTGGACACTGAGATAAAGACTGGACCAAGAGTAGGATGAATAAATGCTGACAAACAATTCACCAAGCTGGCAAGAGAAAGGGGATGCTTTGCTTTGCTTTGCTTTGCTTTGCTTTTGCCATGAGCAGGAGGAGCGCAAGTCTTAATTCTGGTGCTGCTGATTTTGGGTTGCTGATGTTTGCTTTGAGAAAATTCTGTTTTATTGACTGGATGTAGATTATGGTAGTACATTATATAGTGGGGGAAATACCAGATGCTAAAGGGGAGAAAATGTTGGATGTTACTCATGTTACTATTAACAAAAGCAGGCCACTGTAGAAGTCAATTAAATTTGATAGAGGAAAATAATTACAACCAAAGTAATATTTATGAGTCACATAGGGGATCGCTAGACTTTTCATATAAAAATGCAGTTATAGAATAACAAAGACTTGTCCAAGTGACCAAGGTTTTTTTCCCTTTTAAACAGTAAATTTTTAAAAGAGCTGCTACTGGAGGGAGACAGGAGCAAAGTAACGAAAGCATATATATTTTGGGTAAGTCTGATAAAGTAACATAAAATGTACCATTACATTAAGAGTAGCAGGAAACAAACGGGAGACCAGTCCTGACGGTGGATTACACTAGGACTGAGGACCTGATTGAGCGTGTCACCGGCTTCAGTGACAGTAACCTCTGGCTGGACTGGGTGGCTCAAAATGCTAAAGAACAACATGTATCTGATTGTGTTGCCTGTGCTTCAGCTAGACCACGTTTGTTCACGGAGCCCGCACCACTGTATCCAGAGGACAAGTGGGGCTATGACTGCATGTTGCGGATGACTAGAGAAGCGGTGAGCACTGGCAACTGGACTATCTTGTCCAGCTCATTTCCCCTAATTCACAAGCAAACACAAGTAGGACCATTCATGCCCAAACGAAACAACTACACATGCTTTAAATTCTCAACGGATACGGTAAAGTACAAGCTGGGAGAGATTGACCCAAGTTGGTGCTCTGTCACAGTCACAGGGAGAACCACAAACAATGTAAGCCAAACGAACACTTTAATTGGAACATGGGCAAGAAGTGGGCTCTATCATTATTGTGGACGTAAAACCCTTTCGGTTCGTGCCCATATGGGAAGTGAAGGGACGTGCGCAATGGTGCGACTCGGAGCTCCACTCATGCTAATCAGGAACAAAGTAAAAGCCATACCACAACGCAACACACGTACCTTTATCCCCAACAACACTGCTCCAGATGGCTCAGTAACCCGAGCTCTGGAGGGGCTGAAAACTCTGTCAAAAACCATGCATGAGCACTCTGGAATTGACAATCCGCTGGACAGCTGGATGACCTCAGTGTTTGGGAAGTGGAAGGGGTTTTTCATATCTGCAATGTTTTCTACTGCCACTTTTTAGCGATACTGGTCACCTGCGGTTGTTGTCTCATTCCTTGTGCCACAGGACTGCTGGAAAAGGTAATAACGAGGGCAATGGACCCTGGAACGGTGGTTCCAGTGGCCATGATGTCATTGATGGACTTAGAAGCGGCCGAATGGGCCGAGGAGTGACACAACACGAAGTGTGGTGACCTTTCTTTTTGAAAGGTCAAGAGAGGGAATGTGGGAATAAAGAAAATACTTTACTGCTACAATATAGCCTTCATCATTAACACTGCATTAAAATGTTTATTTAAGCTACTGGCATTAGACTAAAACTTTTATTAAAGGTGCAGCTATAATCATTGTATACACACATTGCATATTGTGCTCATGAAAGAGTTGATGCTCAGTCTATTCAAGGTCTTAAGCTTCGTTTGGCGCGATGTCCCGATGATCTATTGTGTGAGTGACTTGGAGCAGCAGAAGGTTAAACCGCATACACGCTTACAAACACAAATGATTTAAACATAGGCCAGGCCGAGGCCTGGAATTCATTTAGCTTCTAACTGCATTTGAGCTGCCTAGTAACAAGTGACAGAAGAAGAGTCAAGAAATTGTAAGTCCCCAGGAATCATCTGGAAGGTGAAACAAATTGCCATGTATGGAAGAATGTGACAGAAAGAGGAACGTCTCTGTCTGCTTTTATGCTGATAGGGTGATGGTGTATATCTGACCCTGGGTGTGTTTAATCAAATTAAAAGTGTTGCTCACACACATAAAGAACATTGAGATTAAGTAAATTAAGATTAAGTAAAGATTAAGTAAAGTTAATATAAAGGATAGAGCCCAGAACATGATATTGTGAACCAACTTTGAATAATTAAGGGAACAATAGATGCACACAGTAGATTATTGAGGTGTAGCAGAGAGAGGCGTTTTGTTTTCTATCCTTTACAGGAGAAGATTTCAGGACCACAGCGACTACAGGGGTGGCGAGAATCCTGGAAGCCCCAGACTGAACGGAACCAACCAGAGAAAGGGGAACCCGAAAAGAAGCACAGAGCACAGAGAACCATAGTTCCAGAAAATGTGTTGTTTAGGAAATTAAAAGCTCGTTAGACACAGGTTAAATGTGAGCATAAAAGTAATGAAGAGTAATGAGAGGGACTTTAGGAATATTTGCAGGATTTCTATGTTATGTAAATTGCCCAAACACAGTATTCGGGCTGGATATGCTCTACCCGTTAAAGGGGGCAAAGAAACCAGGACTAAGTTTTAAAGATGAAACTCTATAGAGGATGTTTCCAAAGATTGACAAAATAATCTAGGGCCTTTTACCAGAAAACCTGATTGTATCTGTTTGGAGTTTACAGTGAGCACTGAGGGAAGTCAGAAGTGGGTTTAAACTGGGATTCTGGGTAAAAAAGGGGGTGTAGGAAGTAGATTTAGGACATTTCACAGGTGCTGTCTTAGAGCTTGATTTATTTGTTGTGGATAGAAGTAATTATGACGGAATTATAAGGAAACATTGAAAACATACAACCCGTTGAGGGGACAGACAGGGTTGGGCAATTGAAAGGTTTCATTTTGTTTAGCATAATCTCTTTTGTTATATTTTAGCCTTTTAACATGCAAGTAAACTTAATGGGATAAATCAGGAATTATGTCGTGTTTCTTAGGAAACACGAAAAGGGGAAGAACTGCCATGTAATTAATATATTCTTAGTGCTTATTTTCAGATTATATTGTTTTATGTACTTTAATAATGAAGGTTTGTAAAGCAAGGCCACTTTTGACTCACAAACTAAGTGCTCAGCCAGACTGAAAAACAGGAAGTTAGTGTAGAAATATACAAGCATATTAATAAATACAGGAAGCCAGAAAGAAAAGAGGAACTTGTACCATATAAGGAGTTGTTGAAACTGTGTGACGTGTAAAGTACCAAAATAACACCTATATGAGACACATTTTTAGATTCTAATGTTAGAGATCCTGCAACTGGCGAGACCTCTTCCCTCTGACCCCTCCCCAAACCCTCAAACCCTCCTACCCACCTCGACATACAAACTCTGTGTGGCTTCACGTGTTCTGTTGATGTTTACATGATCGAAATAACTTGAACACAAACACAAACAAACAAAGAGGAAGACCACACCGGAAGGAAACAACTACAAGTCCCAGCATCCTCTGTGTTTAGGGAGCAGCAGTGAAAGTGAAAGTATTGAGCCTCCGTTCAGAGCAGGAGGAGGAGGAAGGTGGAGCTGAGGCAGGTGAGTGTTTAAATGAATATGTTTCTTCTTATGACATAAAATAATTCCACGCTGTTCGTGTCTGTGGGTGAAATGTGAGGCCGGTCGGCTCCTCTGAGCGCTGGTTTCCTGTAAGTAGAGAGGAAGTGAGTTTAGCTGAGCCTCCGTTTAGTGTGAGAGAGCAGGAGGAGAGTGAGAGCTGTGCTGAGGCAGGGTGAGTGTTAACACCGCTCTGACATTACTGTGTCGGAAGTTCCCGCACGCTCATTGGATAACGATGTGTCAATCTCAACTTATTAGCCAATGAGCATGCGGATTCACAGAAAGACCCGCCTTTATCACGGGACTTTAAAAACTACAATGGCGACAGAAATTCCGTGAGTGGAGTTCAGGGTGACGTTATGAAACTGTGATGTTTGAGCCACTTCCTGTTTTCAGTCCCAGCGTCCGGGGCCCTATTTCAGGAAGCCGGTTTAGTGCAAACTCTGACTAAGTATACCCTGAGTTAACGAAAACTCTGGGTTTTCGGCTTCACAAAGCAAGTTTAGATTCATTTTGAGTGGGTTACTATGACAACACTCCGAAGCTAACCTGCCCCCTAGCAGGTTTACTTCAACTAACCCCGACGTTCTCCGCCTCTGTGTCGGAAACCTGACAGTAGGAAGTGTCAGACATGGCGTGCTCCTTCCTTGAAGAGCCAGTAGATGTTGAAGCCCAAATTCTCCGCAGAGCTCTCCGCCGGGAGAGAGTGATTAGAGCGCGTTTGGACATTTTATCATTTCCTGATGATTTCCTGTGTTAACGTTACCGTTTTTCAGCACAATCTATAAGTTATTTGAAGAACATCCTCAGGCCTAATATTGCTCATGTGACACATCGCGGACATCCTCTCAGTTCTGTACATATTATTTGTATTGCACTTTGGTTTTTTGCAAACTGGAGCTTTCTGTATCATATTGGTGACGCTGAGCACGTTTCCAAGGCTACCGTCTGTCGGGCAGTCAGGAATGTTACAGTTGCACTGAAACGTCTCCTGCACTCTTTTGTGGTGTTCCCCGGTCACAGACCCACAAGATTTATCAAAGAGGGATGCCACAAAATTGCAGGTAGCAGGATGAATAAAACTCAATTCATGATGCGGTGATACTTGAACTACTACCGTATTTTCACGAGCATAAGACGCACTGTACTAAAAGGCGCAGTCTCAGTTATGTGTGCCATTACTGTATTTAACACACACATAAGGCGCACTGGATCATAGGGCACATACAAGTACCGTATGCGTATTTAAAAATAAAGCGGGAGCAAACCTGAATTCGGTACCTTACTCACATTTTTATTACCAGTAATCGTCATCATCAACAACACACAAGCATACAAGTGTGCGTATTTAAAAATAAAACAGGAGCAAAACAAAGTTCGGTACTCACATTTTTATCATCAATCAAACCCATGGAAGTCCTCATCCTCTGTGTCTGAATTGAACAGCTGCGCTAAATCTCCATCAAACATGCCAGGTTCACTTTCTTCACTGTCAGAGTCACTTTCCGTGCCGTGCGGCTCCTCGGAAATGATGCCGGCTTTTGCGAAAGCTCAAACAACAGTGCCAGCAGACATCTTAGCCCAAGCATCTACAATCCATTGGCAAATTGTGGCGTAACTCGCCCGGCGCTGCCTTCCACTCTTGGTGAAACTGTGGTCTCCATCGGTCATCCATCGCTGGATGTGTTTGTCGCCGATGTGTTTGCTGCAGTAGGAGCGGAAGATGGCCAGCTTTTCCTTATAATCCGCTGGAAGTTGCTGCGCTACCGTAGTCCTGGTCCGGATGGAAAAATGGCACCGTTTCATAAAAAGTGAAAGTGAAACTGCTTTTAGCCGAATGGTGACCGTCGAAACGCTTCTCCCGCTCGTTCTTTGCTCGATGATTGCCTTATGTCCGCAGAAACTCAGCTGCGTCTTCTTGACCTGCCGGAGCTTGTTTTCCAGCTTCCTCCATTTGCGAACCATCGATTCATTAATCTTAAATTCTCTCGCCGCTGCTCGATTTCCATGTTCCTCCGCGAAGCTGATGGCCTTCAGTTTAAACTGTGCTTCGTAAGCGTGTCTCTTTGCCATTTTCAGGGTTGTTAAAACAACGATGTCCTGCATAACGCACATACCTGTTCTTTTATACAGGTATGTGCAATAAAGTCAACGCACACACTTCACCCTTTAGCGTTCTCATGGTGTTCTCTACTACGTCCTCCTTACAACACAAAGGGCGCACAGCGCTATAGGGCGCGCCGTACTTTTTGAAGAAAATCTAAGACTTTTAAGTGCGCCTTATGGTTGTGAAATACGGGCTAAGTACTTGGATTGACAAGTCAAGCGCAGATGATTGTGTTGTTTCTTATAAAGGCTTGTGTGTGTGTGCCTTCCTGTGTGTGTCCTTGTGTCAGTGGAACTGAATCAGTGTGTTAGAGAAAGTGCTCCTCTGCTGTGCCGTCATCGTGTGGATGCTTCTTTTAAAGTTGGAACTCATGTTTTTATGATCTGCTTCATTTCATTGAACCTTTATTTCTAACCATGAAGTCCCTTTGAGGTTACAGCCTCCTGGTTAGGTTTAGGCTGTTATTGTGCTTCAGGCTGAAATATGAGGAGTAAGGAGTGGGGCTGATTGAAATGATCAATGAGAACTTTAGAAACCCGTCAGTGTGATGCTTCCAGTACAACAGCACCCCTGAGTGTGTGTGTTTGCCTCTCAGACTAACTCCACCCTGACATCAAGAAGATGGAGGAAGAGGATGGAGCAGGATCTGCAGCATCCAGCTGTGTGTCTGTGAGGAGTGACTGGTCCAAAGGACAACCTCCAGGGTTCAGTAATGAACCTGCAGCAACAATGTAAGAGAGCTGCTGACCCATTAATTCAGTGTAAATAATGATTTTTGATGCAATGGGAGAAGAAAAATGACAAAAACAGTTTTAAAAATTAAAATATTACAAACTATGTTTTTGAGTTTCCTGATGTAGTACAAAAATATATGAACATAAGGACAGATATTTTACAGTTCTTTTAGGCAGCACCAAAAAACAAAAAGACTATTTTTAAGCTGTCTGAGGTAGTGAGTCAACATGTCACACTGGGTCAAAGGTCAGGGAGTAAAAGTGTGTTTTAAAGGAGGTTTAAAAGCAGCGAGTGAAGGAGCCTGTCGAGGTAAATCGTTCCATAACTGATCAAATTCAGTTGGTGGACCTCTGTGTGAAATCAAGCATCTGGTTCACAGAGAGGATAACCCTCACATGGGCTGTACAACATTATATAGGGAGACAAAAACAGAGATGATCGTAGCCATCCCTCTCTCGCATGGACGTGGCAGTCTTGCTGTCTGCTGCGAATCCTCCCCGTACCTCCGTGACCTCGTCTGGTATCTGCTCCCTCCTCTGTAAGAGACAGTAAAGGAAAACACGTCTCTGCCTAGTCTTGAAAATCTAATCTTATCATCCATTGTTCTTCTAGGGCCTCTTCTTCTTGTGGCCTCAGCTAACTGCTAATATTTAAATGGCTAACATTAACATGTGTGCCAGCCAGGTTCACATTTATGATGAACTATGATTAATTAACTGATGTTGAACCTGGAGCTTTACTGACCTCTCAAATTCCTCCTAAAGTGTTATTCAGTGTTGCGACAGTCAGCTGCTTCAGCTGCTGCTGGGATGGGCTGTGGCAAAGAGAACAGAGAAAATCCAAATCAGAGTTTTTCTCTGAATTAAAAGCAAGGAAACAACAATATATTCTACATGGTGAAACTGATGGTTTCTGGTGTTTGGGTCTGTTTTTCTGTATTTATGCAGATAAAATGTAAACTCAGATGAATTATACCATCAAATGTTAAAGGAAAATATCAAGATGAGTGTCTGTGAGCTGAGAAGGACGTGAAGCGAGCAGTTTATCCCAGAGCTGAAGCTGCTCTGTGTGCAGAGATGAGCTCAGATTCCTGCTGTGATTGATCAACAGTCACAGAAATGTAGACTTGTAGTTATTACTGCAGTATGGTCACAGCAGATACTGATAAACATGTATTATGAGGATGGATGATCAAGTTTCTCACTCTCTCCTTTAAATCTCAGTTTTTTCTTCTTCACAGTTTATCTGTTAATTTATTAATGAATAACACTGAAAGAGTTTCTGTTATATTTCCCCTTGAACATCAGCTCATTAGGGCGGCATTAGGAAATAGCCCCCCTCCAAAGAATGAATAAATGAATGATGATAATAATAAAATGATTCAAAAGCAGAGCTCAGAGTGGTAGAATGGTCAAACATGGATCCACGGGTGGTTCAACTGCATTTGGTGACGTGACTAAAGCAAATCTTTCAAATAATCCCACCATCAACGGGATGTTGTCTCTTTTACTACGGTTACTTTACTTGGTCACCGTGTGAATTTCTTTGAAATGAACCAAATTCTTTTATTTGTTGGTTGTTGCATATTTAACCTCTACAGTCAGGAAAGGAGGAGATGAGGCCTCAACAATGTTGGGTTGTAGCTGTGCTTGAGGTTAGAGTGAGTGTCCATGGAATAAATGTAAGTCAGTGAACTGGAAACATGACTGTGTTCAAACTTTGTTTTCCTTTTTATAATGAGTCTAATCAAAGGTGGACAGAAGTATCTCCACTGTGACTTTTCTGTGTCACCATCAGAGCTTCTGCACAGTGTGGAGAAAGATCCAGAAGCAGAGCTGGACTGCAGACAGCCAGTCAGAGCAGCTGTGTACAAAGTAAGACTGAACATCTGTCTGCTGATGGACTCATTTCTGAAAACTGGACTTCTTGTGTTGTTCAGACATTGAAGAGTTTTCTTTCTCTTTAGTCTCATTGTTTTTCTTTCTTTCAGCAGATGTTGGTCTGCAGGAGGTTTTAGATGAACATAAGATCAGTCTGAGGAGGAGATGTGAACGTGTGACTGAAGGAAGTGATGAAACAGGAAGTAGAACCCTCCTCAACAGGATCTACACTGAGCTCTACATCACAGAGGGACAGAGTGAAGAGGTTCATACCCAACATGAGGTGAGGCAGCTGGAGACAGCTTCCAAGATGGACGCCCTCCATGACGCTCCAATCAGGTGCCAGGACATCTTTAAAGCCTTACCTGACCAACAGAGACCCATCAGAGTGGTTCTGACCAACGGCGTGGCTGGTGTTGGAAAAACCTTCTCAGTGCAGAAGTTCACTCTGGACTGGGCAGAGGGCTTGGAGAACCAACATGTCAGTGTGGTGGTTCTGCTTTCATTCAGGGAGCTGAACCTGATCAGAGATGAGCAGTACAGTCTTCTGGAGCTCCTCCATGTTTTCCATCCAACATTACAGAAGGTCACAGCAGAGAAGCTGGCTGTCTCTCAGCTTTTGTTCATCTTTGACGGCCTGGATGAAAGCAGACTTTCATTGGATTTCACCAACAGGAAGCTGCTGTCTGATGTCACACAGAAGTCATCAGTCAGCCAGCTGCTGACAAACCTCATCCAGGGGAATCTGCTTCCCTCGGCTCTCGTCTGGATAACTTCCCGACCCGCAGCAGCCAATCAGATCCCTCCTACATGTGTTGACAGGCTAACAGAAGTACGAGGCTTCACTGACGCCCAGAAGGAGGAGTACTTCAGGAGGAGATTCAGTGATGAAGAGCTGTCCAGCAGAATCATCTCCCACATGAAGACATCCAGGAGCCTCCACATCATGTGTAGTATCCCAGTCTTCTGCTGGATCACTGCTACAGTTCTGGAGCACATGTTGACTACAGAGCAGAGAGGAGAGCTGCCCAAGACCATGACTGACATGTACTCACACTTCCTGCTGGTTCAGACAAAGAGGAAGAAGAACAAGTACCATGAGGGACGTGAGACGAGTCCACATGAGCTGATGGAGGCTGACAGGAAAGTTCTTCTGAAGCTGGGGAGGCTGGCGTTTGAACATCTGGAGAAAGGAAACATCATGTTCTACCAAGAAGACCTGGTGCAGTGTGGTCTGGATGTGACAGAGGCCTCGGTGTACTCAGGAGTTTGTACAGAGATCTTCAAAAGAGAGTGTGTGATCTTCCAGAAACCAGTCTACTGCTTTGTTCATCTGAGCATTCAGGAGTTTCTGGCTGCCGTCTACATGTTCTACTGTCACACCAACAGGAAGACAGAGGTGCTGAAGAATTTTTTGGGAAAAAAATACAACGAGTCCTCTCTGGATGATTTCCTTAAACGAGCCATGGAGAAATCCCTCCTGAGTAAAAATGGCCACCTGGACCTGTTTGTTCGCTTCCTTCATGGCCTCTGTCTGGAGTCCAACCAGAGACTCTTAGTAGGTCTGCTGGGTCAGACAGAGATCAGTCCAGGAACCATCCAGAGAGTCATCAACAACCTGAAGAAGATGAACAGTGATGGAATCTCTCCTGACAGAAGCATCAACATCTTCCACTGTCTGATGGAGATGAACGACCTCTCAGTACATCAGGAGATCCAAGAGTTCCTGAAGTCAGAGAACAGATCAGAGAAGGAACTCTCTGAGATCCAGTGCTCAGCTCTGGCCTTCATGCTGCAGATGTCAGAGGAGGTTCTGGATGAGTTGGACCTGCAGAAGTACAACACATCAGAGCAGGGACGACAGAGACTGATTCCAGCTGTGAGGAACTGCAGAAAGGCTGGGTGAGTCCAGATGTGATCATTAACATCATTGATCAGTGTAGGTTAGTAGTTTAATGTTGAAAATAAAATCAGATTGTAAGCACAAAGTGTTTGTGTCCGTACGCTGCAACCTTCCACACCATTCCTTTATTGTACAGACTCAGCAGCAGCTCCATGGATCCCAAATCCAAGAGTGGAGAACAGATTTGAAGTGTGTCACATCCATGCAGTCACAGCTGTTTCCACCATGTTTCCACTGATATTAATCCTGTTCAATGACACGTTTCATATCAGTGAATATGTTCTTTAGGACGTCCACTGACATGTTTAAGTGTCCTGCTGGAAATCACTCAAATCATCCATGAAATCCATGAAAAATCCTTTTAGTGTTTCTAACTTCACCCTCTGTCCTCTCTCTCTCTCCATCCTCCTCACTGCTTCTTTCACTGATAATCACACAAACATCGTATTCAGCTACAAAATAACACAATAATATCATCTGATGATCATTATTATAAGAGCAGGATCCATATTTGATATCAGAGTAACACACTGCTTGGTTATGTGCAGTCATCATCAGTGACTGTGGGTCAAACAGAAGCTCTCTGATTGGTTGCTGACCTTGGTCACCTGTCCACTCTCACCTGTTTGTGTTTGCTCTCTCTTTGCTGTCTCCATCCTCTCTCTCCTTTCTCTCCCTCTCTGTCTTTGTACGTCACTCAGCTCCAATGGAAACAGTGACATTTACAAACCAATCAAAGACAAACTGATCCATGTCAGGTTATAACAATATTCAAAGTGAATACAGGCTGCTGCTGGACACAGACAGGTAACATCATTTTGACTTGCTGTCACCTGGATCTGGACTCATAAACACTGAAGCCCTGAACAGGAATACAAATCATTTTCTGCCAACTAGCGACACAGCAGCAGATAATGGCTCAGAAAGCTAAAATGAGCCAATCATTTCTGTGTTTAGTTCCCCTGAAATCAGATCTGATATCAGCAGCTCTGAGTTCATTCATCATTATTGTCCAGTGATGAGATTTCTGCTCCGTTTGGTAACAGTCAGCAGGTTTTTCCTGCGTGTGGACGTGAACAGTCGTACCTGACAGCAGGTAGCAAACAGAGATCATCTTTCCAGCTGGAACTCTTCACTGAGCTGAACTCATTCAAAATGTTCTGGAGTCAAAACAGGAAACAGTCCAAATGTGTGTCTTCACTCTGACTCTGGATCAGATCTCAGTGATAGACTGTGGACATTATGGAAGCCTAAATGTGACACCATCTTCCTCCTTCATCTGCAGATTATAGCCAAACAAAGATTCTCATTAAAAGTCTTCAGGTCTGAGAGAGACTCAATCGTTGTGTCATGTCAAACACAGTAAGAGGAGCTGAAGCACAGATGTGAAGAGCAGATTCATCACATTATGACCTCACTCTGTTTTGTCTTCATATACATTCAGTCTGTGTTTATAATGCAGATTTCCTGCTTTTATAATAACACATTTTATATTTTCTATCATCACAGACTGACTCAGTGTCGACTCTCAGAGTCTCACTGTGAAGTTGTGGCCTCAGCTCTGAAGTCCAACCCCTCCCATCTGACAGAGCTGGACATGAGTTACAACCTCAACCTGCAGGATTCAGGTGTGAAGCTTCTGTGTGCTGGACTGGAGAGTCCAAACTGTCGACTGGAGACTCTGAGGTGAGTTCACTGACTGCGGCTGTTGTTGTTTTTCTATATTTCAGGTCTTTGATTGATGTTTGAAACTTTCTTTAGTTCCTAAATGTTCAGGATGTGTCTGAAGACAAATGTGAAGAAGTTTGAGTGCTTTCAGAAATGTTGTCTTTCCAAACGACTGAACAACAGTTTTTCCTTTTGGCTCCAAACAGAAGTGACAGACTTGAGCAGGGTTCATTTAAAGGCTGACAGAAGTGGAGTGGTGACGGGGAGATGTTTGACAGGACAGTGTTTCAGCCTCCACAGGTTCATGTTGTGCTCCATCAGTCAGTGAAGATGAAGTCAGTGCTGATGAGGCTGTAGAGTGTGTGAGGGATGTGAATGAGGATGATGAAGATCTGATGATAGCAGATAAAAACAGGCTGCAGAGACTTTGAGCCATACAGGGCACACAGTGTGTGTACAGAACAGCAGAAATCATTATGGAGGCCTCACTGGAATATGGAAGCATCACAGTACAGCTTCAGTGACGCTTTAAAGTCTCTGATATGAGATGAGAAATGAAGCAGCCAGAGCTTTTTCATGAGTGGAAATCCACTGTGACTGTGAGCTGCTGCTACAGCCTCCAGATTAGCCAGCAGCTCATCCTGCTCAACATTTTCTCACCAACTTTAATGGAAGTGTGATGTTTTCAGCTGGAGTGATGGTCAGGGTGGCCTCCCTCTCCTCTTCTTCTCCTCTTCCTCTTTCATTTGTAAAGCCACTTCTGCTGCTTTCATTCATTTGGAAGTCCTGTAGCTGAGTTTGGGAGAGACTAACAGCCTCGGCAGCAGAGGGGAGAAAGGCTGTAACACCACCACTTTACTCTGTTCTACCTGTCACATCATTTTATCAGGAAACAAATATGCTCATGTTTTTACTATGTTTGTCTTGAAGATGTAAGAAGATCACATGGTGCTTTTTATTATTGTGTTGGTTTGTTTCCTGTCTCTTGGATGGAGCCCAGCTGTGCGTGGCCCCTGGGCCTGTGGTCAGAGTGTGTGCTGGATAATCCGGCCCAGGATGAAGCCAAACTGACATGGGATGAAATGTCTGTCACATAATTGAGCTTAGTGTAGATTCATTTCTGCACAATTTAAAAACAAGCAAAACTTTGTTCTGTCTTTTCTATGTTATACTGTAAACTTTCTTTGATACTGTGTCCAAAAGGAGCAGCTTTTACTTTGAAGGGGAGGCGTCTCTGTTTCCTCTTCAGGTTGGATGATGGAAGCAAATGAGTGTGTGATGTTCTTTCAGTGTTGCACTTTGTAGACGCTCCCTGAGCACTGGTCTCACAGCCAGCTGCACATAGAGACCAGTGTTGTTAGTCCAGGTCAGAAGATGACTTGTTGGAATGAAAATGAGCTTGTAGTTTGTCTGCTTTAATAATGTGACTGGAAAAAGGTGTTGGACTCCAAATATGTCCATTTCTTTCACACTTCACCTTTAAAAGTGAAGCCTTGTGGTTCCTGGAAGGAAAAACACGACTTTTTCAAGTCTTTGTCCTGTTTTTATGATAAATGTACGACTTTAATGTGAAACATTCAGAGTTTTTTCTCTTGTTGTGTTTGTTTGAAGCTGCTTCCTGTTGGCTTCAGCTGTTGGGAGTTTCCATTTTCTAAACTTCTACATTCTGAACCTTCTTCAGCTCTGAACAGATGATGAAACACTGAATGATTTTAAGCTCACACTTTGTCTTTTTTTTTCTTTTTTTTTCTTCTCTTCTTCATTTACTTTTTCTTTTCCTTTTTTCTTTTTCTTTCTGTCTTTTTTCTCTTTTTCCTTTAAAAAAAGCACCGTCACAATAAACTAACTAGCAGTAGATATCAATAGTTACTAAATAATAAACGATATTGTGCAGCACGCAGGATAGACAACGCACAGTGTGCTTTCAGGCAGCAGCCAAGAAAGCTGTAGTCCGCGCCTGTGAATACCCATGTGTACACCTGTGTGCATACCTGTGTGGATCAGCATGCTTGCATTCCAAAGGTTTCTCCATGTAATGATCTGCTAGGGAGTGTGGGGAGCCACAGCCCTGTCCTCTATGGTATCAAGCAGGTATGGAGGAGATCAAAACTCCAGACATCCAGAGGCCCCCAGAACACAAGAGACCAAGGAAGATCCACAGAGGGGCAGCTGCGCCACTGTCCCAGTTAGAGCTAAGGAGAGTCCCAGATGAGGGCTCACTCAGCAGCCGCGGAGCAGAAGCCAGGGGGAGTTGCAGTGACGCGCCCGTGAGCTCCGCCGGTAGCCAGCTGTGCCTGAGTGACCGAGCCCCAGGCCGAGAGGCCGGGGGCACCCCACCTCCGAAATGGCCCGAGCGAGCCCCAATAAGCGGCCGCCAAGGAGTGAGCCGGTGTGTACCCGGACGCCCACCCCCAGATACAAAGAACCACCAACGCACCGACACCTGAGGGAGTTCGCCACCGGCAGGGGAAGTGGTGGTGGGTGGAGAAAGGCCTCCAAACCTTGGAAGGCCCGAGATGTCCCCAGAGAGGTGGCGTCTGATACCCAACCTGACATATAGACACAAACATACAGGCACACACAGACACAAACATCCATTCCCACCCTCATGCTCTCATGTGCACTCCACACTCAACCAACGTGGAGACAAATATAAAGAGACGCTGTATACGCAATCACACTCCCCAAGCGTACTCTACAAACCAGGTCTAGGTACCCTTGCCCCTGGAGGGGGGAACCGCACCCACACCCAGGTGGTGTTACCCTTTTCCCTGCGGTGGGGAGAGGCAGACCGCCCCGATTCCGCAGCAGCAGGGAGGCCCCACACCCCAGACGGCAGCCGGACGGCCAACTCCTCCTAGCCCCCCCTGCTCCAGCAGGCCGCAGAGAACGGGGGTGAGAGAAGATTCCAAACCTCCCTCCACCGGCTCATAGTAGTGTTGATGCATGTGTGTTCTAAGGTGCAATTAAAGGGGGAGGTTTGGAGGGGCCATCACATCACATTTAGAAGCTCCCCTAATGGAGCCACAACACATGTCCAATAATTAGTCTGTCTTGTTGGACCAACTGGAAGAAATGATTCAAGGACTTAGTCACAGAACAGAGATTCAAATCTCCAAAATCATATAGTCTGAAACTCTGCACAGTTTCCTGTTTGAAGCTGCTTCCTGTTGGCTTCAGCTGTTTGGAGTTTCCATTTTCTAAACTGCTACATTCTGAACCTTCTTCAGCTCTGAACAGATGATGAAACACTGAATGATTTCAAGCTCACACTTTGTCTAATAAACTTACATCTTTCATTCTTTATACAGATTGAGGGGCTGTGGTTTGTCAAAGATCAGCTGTGATTATCTGGCAGCAGCACTGAAGTCCAACCCCTCCCATCTGAGAGAGCTGGAACTGAGCTTCAACTATGACCTGCAGGATTCAGGAGTGAAGCATCTGTGTGGTTTCCTGGAGAGTCCAGGATGTGGACTTGAAACTCTGAGGTCAGTCAGCATGTTTTAGTTGTGCTGAGATGAATATGATGTGAAAGTTGTGCTGACACTAAACTGCAGACATCAGGCTGATATTATACTGATCCACACTGAGGATCTTCATGGTAAAGTCTGTTTTCTTCTTCTCTGGTTTAGTCCATTGACTGCAGCAGAACAATGTTCACATTTCAAACCTTCAAAGAAGAAGAAAAATCCTCCACTGGATAATTCACTGTGAAACTCTCAAACTCTTCATTCCACCTTAAAGACTGTCTGACACTGAAATCCAAAGCAAAATGTGCGTTTGCTTTACAGACAGCAGTCCAACACAAACATACACACATGATCAAAACACAGTCCAACATCCAAATCTCCTTCACTGCCAGCATGAATGATGGGAAAGAGAAGGAGGAACACTCTGACATTCAGGGTTAGAATGAGTTTCATGAAGCAGACTGTGAAGATCAAAGCTGCATTAGAAAGCTTACATGAATGAATGAGTGGACAGAAGTGGACAGAGATCATCTGAAGCACTTCAAAGGCTTTAAATCAGCACATTTCTCTTTATTCTTTATCAACTCTGTTAGTTTCTCTCAGTTTTCTGTGGAATGAAGCTAACAGCAGGCTAATAAGATGCTGACCAATAGGTTTCTATTAAAGGTTGTAATTTGTATATGAAAAAGTGCTTTGGCTCAGCAGGGATCAGCTTACAGGTAGAATACAGCTGCTGGATGGGATTAGCATGTCATAGCTATCTACCAAACTGCTAACTGGGGGATTTCAGGCCATCTATGGATCACTTTTGCTAACTGTTTATTCAGCTTAGGCTCACAGGGCTGCAGCCTGTGCCCTAGCTGTCATAGGGCAAGAGGCGTGGTCCACCTGCACAGGTGAGCAGTCCATCACAGGGCCAACAGAGAGAGACAGAGAAGCACTCTCTCACATCCACACCTACAGCCAATTTAGAAGCACCAATGAACCTAAGCAGCATTTCATTGGACTGTGGGAGAACATCCAACCTCCACAGAAAGGCCAACAAGCTTCAACCTACAACCTTCTTGCTTTAAGGCACTAGTGCGAACCACTTTTCCCCATTTCAGCCCAAATCCTACATCTTCCTGTTTCTGACTCCAGGCCAGCTCCACTAACACTTTCTCATCAGACACTGCCACCTAGTGGAGGAAGTCTTAGTTCCATTTGAAGCTTCAGATTACAGTTAGTTCCTTTACAAAGAGGTGGAGGTGGTGGGGCCACAGCACCATCATCACTAAGTGCCATAGGACACTTAACCTTTGTTTCCATATGCTGGGAACTTCCTGTTGTTCCAAGGAGGACTGGAAAATGTGTGAAAACCTCCCAGTCAGTTCCTCACAGCACACTTCAATCATTTCCCTCCCACAGCATCAGGACCAGGGCTTTTTCTCTCTTTGGTCCCACTAAGAGATTTCCACACAAACACCTCATCAGTGGGACTCTCAGAGCTACCAGCCCTTTGCTACAATCACAAAGCTCTTCATTGAAATCAATGATATCAAAGCTGGAATCAAATGAGTCCAAGTCTTCTGCTGATTCAGGATCACATTCATCTCTGCTCCTTGTTCTGCATCCCCACCATGGACTTCATTCCTTTCCAAGCCAGCCTTGAGTGTCCTTTATTCAGCTCATCCTCTGCTTTACTTTTACACCTGATTTTAGCTGCTTTATCTCTCTTTCAACAAGTTTCTGTGCCTCAATCTTTTTCTTCTCTCCCTCATAACAAGACAGCTTCTTCCGCCTGAGAACATGTTGGAGTGATTTACTAATCCGGGGCTGCTTATTGGGGAAAATACTTCCTGTTTCCAAAGTAATCCCCATTTTTCCCAGAAAGAAATGTAAGTAGAAATCGATGATCTAAGTGAGAACATGAGCCTTTAAAAAGTCCCAGTGGGTGCAGTCAAAGCAGTCCCTCAGTCCCAGTATAGAGTCTTTGGTCCAGACTGGAACAACTGTGTGCCCAGTTTGAGCTCTCTTCAGTCCTGTGACCTGACAGACCCAGAGGGGCCATCACATCACATTTAGAAGCTCCCCTAATGGAGCCACAACACATGTCCAACACTTAGTCTGTCTTGTTGGACCAACTGGAAGAAATGATTCAAGGACTTGGTCACAGAACAGAGATTCAAATCTCCAAAATCCAACTGGCTGCATCAGGACATATAGTCTGAAACTCTGCACAGTTTCCTGTTTGAAGCTGCTTCCTGTTGGCTTCAGCTGTTTGGAGTTTCCATTTTCTAAACTTCTACATTCTGAACCTTCTTCAGCTCTGAACAGATGATGAAACACTGAATGATTTCAAGCTCACACTTTGTCTAATAAACTTACATCTTTCATTCTTTATACAGATTGATGCGCTGTGGTTTGTCAGAGATCAGCTGTGATTATCTGGCAGCAGCACTGAAGTCCAACCCCTCCCATCTGAGAGAGCTGGACCTGTGGGGAAACAACCTGAAGGATCCAGATGTGAAGCAGCTGTCTGATCTTCAGCAGATTCCAGACTACAGACTGGAGACTCTGGTGTAAGTAGAGTGATGGAGTGAGTGGGTGGTGCTGTCAGCAGTATTGTACTAAACACAGTCAGTATGAAACAAAGATCCAGTGTTTCCTGTAAAGCTGCAGCTTCTCAGTGAAGCTGTGAGAGGAGAATGGTGACAGGCTTCAGGATTGGACACAAACACTTCCTGTTTCTGACCTTTATGGTCACCATAGTAATGGCTGACACGCTCTGATCAAACGCTGTCAACAGCCAATCAGCTCTCTGAACAAAGCAGCACACAGACCAATGACTGCATTCATTTCCAAGTTTAAAGCAGTGAAGAACACAGTCTGTAGGTGAGGAAGAATTTAGTGAGAGCAGATGTTTGGATGGAATTCCTCCAGTTAACAGCTGGAACCGTCCATCTGGATTGTTGGGCTTGTTGTTGGGGTTCCTACAGAGCTCAGAGTGGACACACCAAGGTTCTTCTAATGAATGAAAGTCCAAACTCAAACTAGGAGGGAAAAACATTTTCATCAACTTCAATAAAAATGAAAAGATTACAAAAAGTGAAGCAACAATGAGTCCTAGTACAGTCCCAGCACTGAAGTCCCTGCTGCTCTTTATACTGGATGTGCTGCATCACTGACTGACAGCTGATGAAGAGTCTCTGGAAACACTCGTTTATCTCCTCTGCTCTTCCTTCTTCTCTCTGCAGGTGGAGGTGGTGATGGTAAACAGGACGGTGTGTGTGCTGAGAGAGGAGGAGCTGTGTCCTGATGATCCAGAGAGGTTGAAGCAGCAGCAGCTTGTGTGTAGAGACGCTCTGACTGGGCCATGTTACTGGGAGGTGGAGTGGAGAGCTTCATCCAGCAGTGACTGACAGAGGAATGAGAAGAAGTGCAGATGACTGTCAGTGCTGCAGAGTGAACTGCTCTGAGAACAGCTCCACTGTCAGACACAATGTAGAGTCCAGCATCATCCCTGTGTGTCCCTCTGGATCTGACAGAGGATCATCAGTGTATCTGGACTGCTCTGCTGCTGCTCTGTCCTTCTACAGTCTCTGCACAGTCTCTGTCTGACTCTGGCTTCAGACCCTCCTGGATCAAACTCACCTGGAAAGACTTTCAAACATTACTCAATAGATTTGAATACAGAATATATTTGATATATACTGTAGATGTACTGTAGAGTTGCAGTTTGTCACTTGTAAATACAGTCTGTGAGCAGCTGTGAGCTGAAAGATCTTTCTAGAAACACGAAATGTTTTCACTCTTCTGTTGCTTTTTCATATATTTCCACAACATTAATATTGATCCCACCTGTCTCACCTGTTTCATGCTTTTATACATAATAACAGGACACGTGTGATCTGAGCGCTGCTGTGGTTGCTGTGCTGCACGTCTTCATTTAGATAATAGAGACATCTAGTGGTTCAGAGGGAGAACTGCAGGAGGTGGAGCTGTGTTTTAGCATGGAAAACTTTTTATCTTTTAGGCGCAGATACAAATATGACAAGTATCAGTGTGAGATACAAAAGGTCACATCAGTCAGCAGAGGGAACAGTGATCACACAGCAATGTAAGAATAGAAATATAACAGTGAATCTGGACATGTATACAGATGGAAGCAAACAAACAGGATGTAACACTACATTAAAGCCACAAATGGGAAGAAAACAAAGCCAAAGGAAAATATATTTGATCTCAGGAATCCAAATCAGATGCTTTAGAGCAGGGGTCGGCAACCCTGGGCACGCGTGTCACAGCTGGCACGTGAAGGGTTAACTGATGGCACGACCATAGCTGGACTGGCCATCGGGCATACTGATGATGTTTTTTTATTTTCTTGTAACGGTATAAACAATGAAAGATGGCGGATTGGCCGGATGCTGGTCGATGTGTAAAAATAAGTCAGTTGTTTGGTGGTGGCTATGGCGGAGCTTCCACAGAGGCAGCAGGTGGATGAGGGAAAGGGGAGGCAGGAGGAGCACGGGGGGGGGGGGGGGGGGGGGGTGCAGGAGGTAATAAATCAAGTTTGATTATCCTAATTTATAGCTGTCTTTATGTTAAGGATTAAAATAAAATTCACAAGAGGAAGGTGTTGGTGTGTGTGGTTGCGAAGAAGAGGGCGAAGCTAGAATGAAGCACAAACAAAGGGAGGTGTTTGCCTCTCGCTGTAGCGCTGTGAAACACCATCTGTAGATTGCAGCTTGTGTAGGTGCTCCAAGAAAATGGGTTCATTGGCATGCAGCACTGTAGATGTGCATGTATGCACTCGCGAAAGAGAGAGGATGCTTGTGTTGCTGAGCTTGTTCTTGCACAGCGGGAAGATGTGAGGTAGGTTGGGGCTACCTCATAACTCCCCGCTGTGAGGCTGCCAGATGGGAAGAAGAGGAAACCGCCTGGTTGTCCTGAAACGCTCATTTTCCTCTGCTCACTTTTCATCTTTACAATCTCAGCACGTGGGTGTGTATCTTCTTGCAGTGGGCCTCTCAGTTTCATTCTTATTCATAAGCTCCTCTTTGTGTTATTTAGTTTGTACCTGAAAAGTCTAATTCATGCCTGAGTACACAAGTACAAATAAAAGGAGTACCACGTACTTTAATGGGTCAGCTTGGGTCCAGACCTGAATTAGAGATAATGTTGGGCTGTTTTAGGTCTGAGCCACTAACCTGACGAAAACGCAACACAACTGCTGGTAAGTGCGTGTTGTTTAAAACAGATAGTTGGAGAGGCAGGTCAGTGCTTTTAAAGGTTTATCAGGTGTCAAATCATTTTATAGATGGGGAATGTAGGACTGTGCAAAAGTTTGAGCCACACCTTAATTCTAACATATAACTTGCTGGGTAATGGGAAACGGGTGCAACAGTTTAAATTTGAAAAGTTTACATGAAAATACAATATAAAAGGCAAAAACAGAGTTGATATAATGAGGTAATGAGCTTGAGCATCTTTATCTTCAGCACGCCCTGAACTCTCTTAGGCACATTTCTTTGGAATTCCTTTAAGTAGTCTTCAGGAATAGTTCTCCGAGCTTCTTTAAGGACATTCAGAGCTCTTCTTTCGATATCAGCTGCCGTTTTGTTCCATTCTCTGCCGCGATGATCCCACACGGCTCAGGTCAGTCCATGAATGATGGTGTTTCGATGTGTTTAGTAAGCTGCTGCCGATCAGACGCTTTCCAGATGGTATTGCATGGTGCATCAAAGTCTGGTGGTACTTTTCATAATTCCATCAATTTTGACGAAATCCCCAACACCCTGGCTGAAATGCAGACCCAAACTATGGCAGAGCTGTACAGTAGTTTACAGGTGGTTGTAGACATATTACCACAATTTGAACCAGAACTGTCAAATTTTGGTTCATCACTCCATCAGACCTGCTGCCACTGATTTTCAGTCCAGTTCTTGTGGAATTTGGCATCCCTCAGCCTTTTCTCCCTGTTCCCTTCCTTAATAATGGCTTCTTGACAGCCACCCTTCACTGACACCATGAGATGAGGCTTTGGTGAACACTAGATGGATCAACTGAAGGACCAAGTGCATCTTTCAGGTCCTGTGTCAGGTGTTTGCTGAATTTTTTTTGACATGACTTTCAGGTACTGTTCCTCCACTGTAGATAGATTTTTCAGCTTGTCCCCTTTTTTTCTGTCTTCTACTTTCCCAATCCAAAGAAATTAAATACTGTGTTTCTGTGACAGGTTGCTAGTAACAAAGTCCCTAAAGATAAAATTTAAAATTGGTTCTTTGCTAAGTTGTGTGTTTTGTATTGTATTTGACAACTCGGGTTTGTCCCCTTGAGTTAGGTTAAGTGGTTTAACCCCCCAAAAAACAAAAATATCGCTCTGAAAGCGATCAGGTACAAGGACTGGACTGAAAATGGGTGAAAAAGCAGTTAATGTCCAAAGAAAAACTTTAAATGACCTTCAGAAAGTCTAAAGAAAGGAAGAAGAAGAACATCTGGCTCAGTACAGGCAAAATATAAAGAACTGAGGAGAGGCTCAAGATTTATTCACAGATAATCAATCAAATTAATCAAGCGTCATCTGGAAGCATCCTCCTGGCTGTAAGAGCGTCTCGTTTTTGTCTCATTAACTGTCTGGTGGCGCTCACAGTAGTCTGCTGTGACGGGGACCTCGAGGACTAATGTTACAGGGAAATCATTAGGAAAGTGCTTTGGACTGAGCTTTACTGAAATCTCAGTTTTCCCCCTGTCGGAGAGCTCCACCACCTCCACCCCTTCTCCTCCTATTCCTTCTTTTTAAACGTCAGTGCAGGTACCGTCTCCCTCCCTCCCATCCCTGTATTTTTGTTACATAGAACTTAGTGGCTGTGCTCACTGTTCAATTCAAGTTGGTTTAAGAGAGATGGTAGTTTAAAAAACACAAAAACAAGCTGTTTTGGTAAAGCAATATATATGATTATTAAAGATAAAATATAGTGTTAATTTGTTTGAGTTCCTTCCCTCTCTCTTTACTTCTCACTCTGTTTTGAAGCATCTGCCTTCCAGCAGATGGGGGAGACTGTATTGGCAGCTGCTTTCCAGGAGGATGTAGCTCATCTGTATCACGAGGCCTGTTGGGCCATATACATCCTAAGAGTAAGAGTAATTTCCTGCTCTCTCTTTTCCTCTCTAACTTTTCCCTGTGTGCATTAGGGCTGCCACAAACGATTATTTTGATAGTCGACTAGTCACCGATTATTTTTGCGATTAGTCGACTAATCAGATTAGGGCTGCACGATTAATCGTTAGAAAATCGCGATCTCGATTCATACTTATGTGCGATCTCATTTCCAAATGATGATTTAAAAAAAAAAAAGAAAAAAAAAGACGACGACGATTGTACCGCATTTTGATCCGGGACGTACTCTGCATGAAACCAAGCGCTCACTCTTCCTGCTCAACAAATGACAAGGGCGGAGCCTTATACCACGTGATACAGAAGCTGTGCCGTGTGATGCTAATATTAGCAGGGAAAAAACAACGGAGAGCACGTCAGGGATGAGGAGAAAGTGATAGGAGAAAATCCGTCCCGGTCAACCACCCAAACATCAATAACGGGAACCTTATACAGTGCTTCCCTATACCCGTCGAACTCCCGCAGGCACAAAGAAATTACGGAGGCTATCACTTATCACCTGACCAAAGATATGGCTCCCATCAACACTGTGCAAAACGAGCGATTTAGGAAAATGATCAACACCCTAGACCAGGGGTGCCCAATCCCGGTCCTCGACAGCTACCGTCCTGCAGCTTTTAGATGCATCCTTGTTCCCACACACCTGAATCAAATGAATGGCTTGTTATCAGGCCTTTGCCAAACATGATGGCATGCTGAAGAGATCAAACCATTTGATTCAGGTGTGTGGGAACAAGGATGCATCTAAAAGCTGCAGGACGGTAGCTCTCGAGGACCGGGATTGGGCACCCCTGCCCTAGACAAACGCTACACAGTGCCGTCCCGCAACTATTTTCCTATTGTTGCACTACCTGCTCTATACACGCAGTGTCGAGCAACGGTGGAGACGGAATTTCAAGCAGTACAACATTTTGCGGCAACAACAAAACATGAGACATTTGTTGTTTTTATGTTTATTTATTGTTTTTATGTTCAGTCTCAACTGTTACGAAGTTGATGTGCAGTTAATAAGCGCAATAAATATTTATACTGGAAAAGAAAATCGTTGCCCCTGGTGAGAGGCGGCGGGCTGGGGTGGGTATTCTAATATCCCCTCGGCGTGCTGCCGGTACGTTGGGGTTTTTCCCGGTGGACGAGAGGGTTTGTTCCCTGAGCCTTAGGGTCGGGGAACGGGTCCTGACTGTCATCTGCGCTTATGCGCCGAGTGGCAGTTCAGAGTACCCAGCCTTCTTAGAGTCCCTGGGGGGGGGGTGCTGGAAGGTGCTACACCTGGAGACTCTGTTGTACTGCTGGGAGACTTCAATGCTCACGTGGGTAACGACAGCAAGACCTGGAGGGGCGTGATTGGGAGGAACGGCCTCCCTGATCTGAACCCGAGCGGTGCTTTGTTAATGGACTTCTGTGCTAATCACAGTTTGGCCATAACGAACACCCTGTTCGAACATAAGAGTGTCCATAAGTGCACGTGGCACAAGGACGCCGTAGGTCGATGATCGATTTTGTAATCGTATCACCAGACCTGCGACCACATGTTCTGGACACTCGGGTAAAGAGAGGGGCTGAGCTATCAACTGATCACCACCTGGTGGTGAGTTGGATCAGGTGGCGGGGGAGGACGCTGGACAGACCTGGTGCACCTAAACGCGTAGTGAGGGTGTGCTGGGAACGTCTAGCAGAGGCCCCAGTCCGCGAGATCTTCAACGCACACCTCCGGCAGAGCTTCAACAGCATTCCGAGGGAGACTGGGGACATTGAGTCCGAATGGACCATGTTCAGCGTCTCCATTGCCAAAGCTGCTGCATTGAGCTGCGGCCGCAAGGTGGTTGGTGCCTGCCGTGGTGGTAATCCCCGAACCAAATGGTGGACACCAGAGGTGAAGGGAGCCACCAGGCTGAAGAAGGAGTCCTATCGGGCTTGGTTAGCCTGTGGGACTCCGGAGGCAGCCAACAGGTATCGACAGGCCAAGCGGAATGCGGCTCGGGCAGTGGCTGAAGCAAAAACTCGGGTGTGGGAGGAGTTCGGAGAGGCCATGTAAAAAGACTTTCGGACTGCCTCAAAGAGATTCTGGCAAACCGTCAGGCGTCTCAGGAGGGGAAAGCGGTGCTCTACCTGCACTGTGTATAGTGCTGGCGGAGCGCTGCTGACGTCGACTGAGAAAATTGTCAGGCGGTGGAAGGAATACTTCGAGGACCTCCTTAATCCCACTGACACGTCTTCCGAGGAGGAAGCAGAGTCTGGGGATGAGGGGAATGACCCGCCAATTTCCAGGGGTTCGCATTGCCGGCAATAAGTCGGACTCATTCCCGGTGGGTGATGGGCTCCGCCAGGGCTGCCCTTTGTCTCCGGTTCTGTTCATAATTTTTATGGACAGGATTTCTAGGCGCAGCCAAGTGGCGGAGGGCTTTCGCTTTGGTGGCCTCAGAATCTCATCTCTGATTTTTGCGGATGATGTGGTTCTGTTGGCTTCATCGGGTGAGGGCCTCCAGCTCACACTGGAACGGTTCGCAGCCGAGTGTGAAGCAGCGGGAATGAGGATCAGCACCTCCAAATCTGAGGCCATGGTTCTCAGCCGGAAAAGGGTGGAGTGCCCACTCCGGGTCGGGGATGAGTTCCTGCCCCAAGTGGAGGAGTTCGAGTATCTTGGGGTCTTGTTCGCGAGTGATGGGAGAAGGGAGCCGGAGATCGACAGACGGATTGGGGCTGCAGCTGCAGTAATGCGGACGCTGCACCGGTCCGTCGTGGTGAAGAGGGAGCTGAGTGTAAAAGCGAAGCTTTCAATTTACCGGTCGATCTACGTCCCTACCCTCACCTATGGCCACGAGCTGTGGGTTGTGACCGAAAGAACGAGATCGCGGATACAAGCGGCAGAAATGAGCTTCCTCCGAAGGGTGGCTGGCCTCTCCCTTAGAGATAGGGTGAGAAGTTCGGCCATCCGGGAGGGGCTCAGAGTAGAGCAGCTGCTGCTCCACATCGAAAGGAGCCAGCTGAGGTGGTTCGGGCATCTGACAACGATGCCCCCTGGGCGCCTCCTGGGTGGGGTGTTCCAGGCATGTCCCACCGGGAGGAGGCCCCGGGGCAGACCCAGGACACGCTGGAGAGATTATATTTCTCGGCTGGCCTGGGAACGCCTTGGTATTCCCCGCCCCCGCGACCCGGCCTCGGATAAAGCGGATGAAGATGGATGGATGGATGGATGGATGGAAGAAAATCGTGAGAGAATCGTGATCTCAATTCTAAGCCAAAAAATCGTGATTCTCATTTTATGCAAAATCGTGCAGCCCTAAATCAGATCATCATCCATTGTATGTAAAACGTACAGCTTATTGCACCAGCAGCATCTGCTCTTATATAACTATCATTAACTTACATATTTAAGTGTTTCAGGTATGTGCTAACTAAAAATAAAGACAAGATGATAGTATATTAAATTTTAATGAAATTTGCAGATTGTTTCGGTGAAGTTTAATAAACTCAGCCGTCTGCTCCTTGCTATCTAAAATATAACAGGACACTGGAGTATATTCTCCAGCATCTCACACTTCTGATAATCAGTTGTCTGCGTGACGTTTACTCAGCTGTGTAAAAACTATAACTTTAATCTTAGCCAAACCGATTTGCTCAGGAACAAATAAAATACTAAAAAAAGCCAAACAATAACATTTTTAAGTTATCTAAGTGACTTATATCATGTTTAACCTGAGTAGCGAAAGACGGCGGTGGGTTTGAAAACGATTTGCCGGGAGTCCGGTGTTCTCACCGGCTCTAATGAGCCTTGCTCCCGGCTAGCTATCGAGCTAGTGGGTAACAGACGTCTCTGAAAACGTCGGAGCGCTTTTGAAATATGTGGTGTCTTGATAAACTGAGCAGATATTTGAGGTTTACACAGCTACACTCTCGCCTGAAAACATGTTAAACGTTTATTTTGTGACCCAGAAAGAATAATAAGAGTAATATTAAAACTAACTAGCTGCCGCCATTGTTGGAAACTGAGCTGGGCTGCGCTATGAATTCTGGGACACAACTTCTTCTTCTTCGGGGTTTAACGGCAGCTGGCATCCTTGTACATGCAGTGCTGCCATCTTCTGTTTCAGTCCGTTATTACACTCTTAAATCCTACTACTTATTCCTGCGTCTTTTGCGATCTTACAAAGCTTCAAACGACGATTTTGATAGTCGATGTAATCGTGACTAGTCGACTAATCGTGGCAGCCCTAGTGTGCATCAGACTTTCGCCCCCCTCTTCTTTGTCACTCCAATGTTCTCAGCTCAGGCTGCATAGGAAGCTGGCATTTCTCTTGCCGGGCTTATTAAAGCCTGTGCTTTAGAGCTCTGGAGGGGGGCTAACACTCGAGGGGGACATGACAGTCATTGGCAGCGACAGCAGTTTAGTGACAGCTTCCTAATGTCAACAGTCACATGGACAGGAAAACATCTAAACGGATAGAAGAGAGGTGGATGGAGAGAGACAGGGAAGGTCAGAAGTTGTGGATGAACTCAGCGTGCGGTTCCTGCGTCTTCTTTCCCTGCGCCGTGCAGCTGCTTCAGTGGGAATAAATCCTCATTAGGATGGAAATGGGAAGGCAGACTAACAGAGACGGCTGCTGGAAATGAGTGGGAGTAAAAACGAGATGGAGATGAGGGAGTAGATGATCAAACCTTCAACGTTTTAAACTTTTTTTTTCTTTTTTTTTTAACATCCATTGGGCTCCCAGACAGCCAATCAGTCCTTCTGTCTGTAAAGACTGACAGTAGCTGCTTTTTACTTCTCATCCCTCCCTTCTTTGCACCTTTCAAAACCAACTCTCGTCTTTACTGCAGGGCTCTAGACTAACTTTTAGCCATGGGCTTACCGGTACGCCTAACTTTAAAAAGTTAGGCGCACACAAATTTTATAATAATTTATATAATATAATGTGTTTTTCTGGATACACTGTGCTTTTTCAGCATTCAAAGATTGATGACACCGTGTCAGAGCACTGGCTATGAATTTCAGAAGGATCAGGCCTTAACAGAAAAGTTAGCAATAGTTCTTTTCCTATTACAGCTACATCCACTTCTGTCGTGCCTAGGCTGCTCACTAGGGCTGGGTATCATCACTGATTTCTATAATCCATTTGATTCCTATTTTCAAAGTCCCGATTCGATTCAACTTAGCCTCAGACAGTCAGAAATATTATAACTCTGATCATTTATCAGTACTGACTTCATCATAATTGTGAACATCACAGCAGATGCCTTTGTGTGAAAGTAACTGAGAATAAAACACAGAAAAACATGAAGGAGATTTTCCTGGTCTGGCTTTTTATAGCAGATATCCTTAAAAATATTCTACAATGTTCTGCATATGAAGTTTAAATTTCTTCAGTATTGAACAACAGAAAAAATAGGCTTTCTTGTCCGAGGTCATTTAAGTGAAAAAAAGAAAAAGACAGCAGCCGACAGCGCTGTAAACAACGGTAGACTGGTGGGTAATAAGCAAATGAATAATACAGAAAACAGAGATTGGAGACGGGAAACTGTTCTTGAAGTACAGAGAGAGATAGAGAGAGAGAGATAGCTGTGCATGGAGTGTGATTTTAATAGTCGTGGAAGCAAAACAGCAAAATTCATGACGACATTGATCAAATGTGAAGCGCAGTTTGCTGCTTCTTTTGCTGCTGGCTCTGTGAATTTTGGTTGGAGAGACAAAACCTGCAGCTCAGAATCAGCGCAAGAAGACGTAAACGCAGCGCGGACCGGACGCATCAGGATCGCTAAGCTCCGACAGCGTGTCCGTCTACGAGCCGTCGGGTGAGAAAGCCGAGAAGGACAAAGTTGATTCTGATGCGTCGGGTCCGTTCTGTGTTTACGTCTTTGTGTGGAATCAGTGTACCTGCTCTCATTTACACGGATCCGCATTTGCGACCAAATTGGTTGCACTCTAGAGCCCTGTTACTTGATGAAAGTTGGTTTTGCAGAGTTAATCTTGCAGCTCAGCCACAGCATAGCCCTCAGCAACCAAGAGCATGCTAGCGGGCTGTTGTTATTATGTTATTATGTGCTTTTCGGAAAATAAGGCACTCTAAAAATCAGTCCTTTGATTTTTTCTGGAAATCGACAGTGCTCCTTATAATCCGGTTTGCCTTATGTCTCTACCAGCTTTGCACATCTAGAGACTGAAATCTTTGCCCATTCTTCTTTGCAAAACAGCTCCAGCTCAGTCAGATTAGATGGGCAGCGTTTGTGAACAGCAGTTTTCAGATTTTGCCACAGATTCTTGATTGGATTTAGATCTGGACTTTGACCGGGCCATTCTAACACATGGACATGTTTTGTTTTAAACCACTCCATTGTTGCCCTGGCTTTATGTTCAGGGTGGTTGTCCTGCTGGAAGGTGAACCTCTGCCCCAGTTTCAAGTCTTTTGCAGACTCCAAGAGGTTTTCTTCCAAGACTGCCCTGTATTTGGCTCCATCCATCTTCCCATCAACTCTGACCAGCTTCCCTGTCCCTGCTGAAGAGAAGCACCCCCAGAGCATGATGCTGCCACCACCATATTTGACAGTGGGGATGGTGTGTTCAGAGTCATGTGCAGTGTTAGTTTTCCACACAGAGCATTTTGCATTTTGGTCTCATCTGACCAGAGCACCTTCTTCCACATGTTTGCTGGGTCCCCCACATGGCTTGTGGCAAACTGCAAACGGGACTTCTTATGGTTTTCTGTTAACAATGGCTTTCTTCTTGCCACTCTTCCATAAAGCACAACTTTGTGCAGTGCACGACTAATAGTTGTCCTATGGACAGATTCCCCCACCTGAGCTGTGGATCTCTGCAGCTCGTCCAGAGTCACCATGGGCCTCTTGGCTGCATTTCTGATCAGCGCTCTCCTTGTTCGGCCTGTGAGTTTAGGTGGACGGCCTTGTCTTGGTAGGTTTACAGTTGTGCCATACTCCTTCCATTTCTGAATGATCGCTTGAACAGTGCTCCGTGGGACGTTGTTTCTTTTTGTAACCTAAGCCTGCTTTAAATTTCTCAGTAACTTTATCCCTGACCTGTCTGCTGTGTTCTTTGGACTTCATGGTGTTGTTGCTCCCAATATTCTCTTAGACAACCTCTGAGGCCGTCACAGAGCAGCTGTACTTGTACTGACATTAGATTACACACAGGTGCACTCTGTTTAATCATTAGCACTCATCAGGCAACGTCTATGGGCAACTGACTGCACTCAGACCAAAGGGGGCTGAACACACACCCCACTTTGCAGTTATTTATTTGTAAAAAATGTTTGGAATCATGTCTGATTTTCGTTCCACTTCTCACGTGTGCACCACTTTGTGTTGGTCTTTCACGTGGAATTCCAATAAAATTGATTCATGTTTGTGGCTGTAATGTGACAAAATGGGGAAAAGTTCAAGGGGGCCGAATACTTTTGCAAGTCACTGTTTGAATCCTGGTTGTGTTTACTAAACTGGAAACGATTTTATGTGCACGGCGCTCGAAAGTCTGTCAAATGTTTTAGTACGACTTTGCTAAGCTACGAAGCCGCACCGCTTGATGGATTGTTGGAGCATTACGGCTGTCGTAGGCAGGAGCCTCGCGGAGTGATACGTACTGTGCTTCAACATAATATTACTGCATTGTGTGTTTGTTTAACCTCTTTTTAAGTTTTGTGGATATTATACATGGTTGTGCTGAGGATATGTCGGCCAGTTTCCACTGGAAATGCCTTTTGGTTAAACTGTCAGCGAGGAATTTGCATTTGCACTGTTACATTTTTATATAAGTTTAATGCACATGAAAAGCAGCTGCTTATTTAAGTGAAAATACATTGATTGGGTTTTTTTTTTTTTGCACAAATGAAGTGGAGTTGTAAAGTATTTTGTCTCGTGTCAGTTATATCGTTATCGCACATTTTCAAATGTATATCGTGATGAATATTTTTGGCCATATCGCCCTGCTCTACTTCTACAACACGCCTTGTGTAGATGAGTTAGTGAGGCAAACTGATCAGCTGTCTTATTGTGTCTGTTGAGTGTTTGGTTTTGTGAACGGCCTCTTTAATGCACGAGGGTGTGACCATCCACATCCTTGTATCTGTCCACTGTCAGCCATTCATTTTGTGCAAATCTGGCCAAGTCTTCCAAGTGTGCGTGTTTTTTTTCCTTCTGACCAGATGCAGCTTTCTGCAACATCACTTTAATGTCCTTATACTGATCACCACACTGTGTATGTGCACTAAAACAGCAATCATTTCACTGCTCCTTTGTAGTGACAGGTTACAAAACGTCATTAGATGCTGCATGGCTGTACAAGATAGACTTTGGTTAGTAACAACTCTGAGGCCTTTACTGTGAAACAGAACGCTGTCTTATCCGGCTAACTTCAAGGTTTAATGTGGGATTTTTTTGTAATCCAAGACATAATGCCAGGTCAACTCATGCTTTGAACCTAATCTGCTCCAGAGCAAATCATGTTCCAAATGAGAGATCAACAGGTAGAAAATCACAACCTACTAACCAGTAAGACCGAAAAAGAACAAAATAAATAAAATCCCCGATCCTGGAAGGTCCCTCAGACCGCTGTGTGCAGAGAGTAGGAGTGTAAAATTTTCAGCAGAGTCTGACGTCTTTGTCTTTCCATGATGAGCAACAATAATGAACATAGATTCTCTATAACAACTTTATTGTTTTGGAAGTATTAATATATGATCCCAAAACTTCTACATTTAACCTTTTAATCAGACCAGCAAAAATCTAGTATTGAATCTTAGCACAGTCATAAAAAACTATTTGCTAAAAGCATTTTTGCAGCTGAATATTTTAAATTACAGTTAGGATCACTGCTTGGCTGTTTCACCTGTAAGACTTTAAAATAACATGCTAAGGTTTAATAGTCTATAAGGAATACACTCTGAGGCCTGGGCAGTGTTGTGCTAATAAGAGAAGGTTTGTGTGTGCAGTGAAACAGTAATTTTTTTATTTCAAAATGTATTGATATGTTTGATCCTTTCTGACCTGCGTTAATGAAGCAGTCATTAGAGCACCATGTCCGCTAGAATAGTTCTGTAGTTTGATGCTTGAGTCGTTGCAGACTTGTTGAAACTCCCTCACCCGTCAAAGCAGCGTCTTTGTTATTCGCGTCCAGCAGATGGCAGTGTTTCACTGTCTGACGGCTGTCTGAAGCTTCAGCTGGATTATCCGTTTAAATGAGATCGTTTTATAAAACTTACAACAACAGGCCTGAACCTGCTCAGCTCCAAAGAGCTGGCTAAACGATGGGGCATGTTCAGAATCTTCCTGAAGTTTAACAATTTCCCAAAAAGCTCCACAAAGTGAATTTTCATATAAGACAAGAAGGAAAGAACAGGGTGTGACGTGGAAGCGGCACTCTGGCAAACAAATTACTGCTTTTATTAAGTTACAAAACTCGCAGTCTTGTTCACGAGTGATCAGAGAAGGGAACAGGAGATCGACAGATGGATTGGTGCTGCGGCTGCAGACTCTTTACCAGTCCCTCTTTACCAGTCGATTTACGTCCTTACCCTCTGTCACAACGGGACTGAACGGACTCACGCTTAGGCTCTGAGTAGGGAACAATAAAGGTTTTTATTTACAGAAGCACCAGGTGATCTATTCACACAGTGGGGAAAAGACGGGTTCCGGGAATCCACACACGAACAGGAGGGGGAAAGACACTTGCAGTCCACACACGCTCCAAAGTCCTCACTCCATCCACGCTCCACGCTCCTCTTCACACTCCACAAGAAACACAAAAGCTCGCTCCAATCCTCACACACTTGATCGCTCAGGTAACACAGGGGCAGGTCCAGGGAAATCTATTCACAGAGATGCAAAAGGTTACTGTAAGAAGATCGCTAGGGAAACACGAGAATGAACTGAGCTGGGGTTAACACTGACGAGAGTCGGCAACGGTCCAGCGACGAGAAATACAGGGCTGCCATCTTATAAGGGGACTGGAACACTGTTGGGTGATGAGCCACAGGTGTCACCAGGTGCGTGGGCCAAGGGCAGGAGCCCACAGATGAGCTCCGCCCAGGCAGTGAGAGAAGGAGGGAGGGAGAGAGCGGGGACAAAATCAAAACAAAAAAACACATGTAGCCACACTGAGGCGAGCGGGTAGACACAGGGACCCTGACACCCTCGCCTTTTTCAGAAATGTCATGTATGAAAATCTATAATAACTCCAGTTATACGGATATCAATATCCTCATAACAACAACAGCAACAGCAACAACTAGAGTCATGGTGCCACGACAATAACTTGGTCTTAAACACCAAAAAGACCAAGGAGATCATTGTAGATTTCCGGAAGAAGGGTCATAACAACCATCTGCCTCTCTTCATTGGCAGTGAGGCGGTGGAGAGGGTGAGCAGTTTTAAATTCTTGGAGGTAACTGTGACCGAGGACCTGTCCTGGGGCAACCATATCACCTCAGTTGCACGGAAGGCCCAACAGCGCCTCTACTACCTGAGGAGACTGCGGAGCGCACACATTCCCAGATCTCTGATGTTGAACTTCTACAACTGTGCCATCAGCAGCGTTCTGACGTATGGATTTCTAGTGTGGTTCCCCAGCTGCACCAAGGCCGATCAGCAAGCTCTCCAGCGGGTGGTGAAAGAAGCTGGCAGAATTATTGGAACAAGTCTGCCAGAGATCAGTAATATCTTCCCCACTCGCTGTCTGAGGAGGGTGCACAGTATCCTGCGGGACCAACATCACCCTGCGCGCCACCTTTTCCATCTGCTGCCCTCAGGGAGAAGGTACAGGTCTATACAGGCCAGAACATCCAGACTGGCCAACAGCCTGTATCCACAGGCTGTGAGGCTCCTGAACTCTCTGCCCCCCTCTCACGGACAATAACCATATCCAACTTCTTAATAGCAATGAACTGGTCTGCATTGGTGCATCATATCTTTATTCTCTTCCCCCTCCTGCCCCCCCCCTCTTTCTTAATAGATAACTATCATATCTGATATCATATCTCACAGTACAATAATATTGAATGGGTTGCATTGTTGTACTTTGTCATGTTTCTCAGGTCTTTGTCTGAATTTCTACCAACATTACTTGTCATGTTCTCATGTTATTGCTAAGGATTGTCTATTGCATTGGAGTCACACTGGGTTAAATATGTACACTTGGGTTTTAAGGGGTATTTATTATTTTCTTCTTTTTTTGGGTTGTATGGAAGCCCCAAACGCAATTTCATTGTTCTTGACAATGACAATAAATAAATACTACTACTACTACATAAGTGAGGATATTGATAAAAGTGATTTGAACTTTTACTGATTTCTGTTTAGATATAAATTGATTCAAAGTGGTCAGATATGCAGATTCTGACCTTTCCTCTGGCAAATATATAAACTCACTGAAAACAGTTTGACTTTTCAGAGAGTTTCCTATCTATCTGTATTTTTACTTTAATAGTTAAGCACGATTAACATTTAGGAAACAAAAATAAACAAGTTAATAAATGAAATGAAATAATACTGATTTATATATTCACTCTGTTTACTTTTTCGATATAGAAATACAATGAAGACTTCCATTTTCCTGCTGGTGGCGCTCTCTGGCACTGTGCTCTGCATGACTAACGGACGTGTTCAGAAAACCAGCACATCATCAACATGATCCCACAAGGGGGATGTGATGATCTGATAGCAAACAAAGATAATAATGGTAACTGTAAGCGCAAGAATACCTTTATCATTGGTGACTTTAATCAAGTTAGAACAATTTGTGATCCAAGCAATTGTATCAATGCAAATAGAAATCTTTATAAAAGCCCCACAGACGTGCACATTCTGTATTGTAAACTGCTGGGACAAACAACCGATACCCATTGTACACACAGATACAGATGAAAAGGCGTATTGTAATTGCATGTGATAAAATCAATCATTTCCTTCAGCCTGTGCACTTTGAATGTTGCTCTTGAGTTGAGAGATGCTGTGAGCTTGCTGCCATCTTTAAACATCACTTCATGATGCTGGTTTAGATGCTTTATAAGACTTTGTTACGTTTCTTAAACAGTGATGAAAATAATAAAGAGGAAATATGAGAGAAGTGATTTTCAGTGAATGTTGAAAAAATCCCACAATAACAAAAATGATGGCAACATTGCTACACTTTGCTTTCTTAGCTTGCATATTGTACATTTTCACAGTTGTTTCTAATTGGCTCCATCTTCTCTCGTTGTCACAGCTGTTGCTCAACTTTCAGCACTCATTCAATTAAAAAAACAACAAACAAAAAACCAAGCTGCTGCTGGTAAGGTTGGCATTCTTGCAAGACTCAGTAACACAAAACAAATAAAAAAATGCACATCCCATGTTTATCCCATGTGATTCCAGGCTGAGTTTATGCATTTATGCTTATTTGTTTATAAAATATTAGAAGCTGGTCTGAGGTCATTTGTTACTAAAGAAAAACAAACAAACACTGTGTCATTATTTAATCCACTAAAACTAAGACACGATGCAGAAGCAGTGTGTGAAAACTAAGTGCACCTTCACTGGTGTAGCATCTGCCTTAGAAACAATGAACTCAAATGAAACTGTTGAATCATCTCTATGTGCTAAAGGCTCATTTTAATGCAGCATTAATCACGTTGCTTTAACAGTGCTGCATTTTAATAATGTTCATCACGTTCTTTGTAGATTTTAATTATCACCATCGTCGCTGTGATAACATGTCTGCTTGGAGCAGGCGGCACTCAGGGATCATGTTGTGTGGAAGAAGAGTCATGTGATTGTTTTTTTTAAAGATTTGTTTATATGAGTGCACAGAGTGTGAAACAGAAAGATAGGATCGACAGAGAAAGCTGATCATGTCTGTTGTGACACCTGCAATCTCTGACTAGAGTTTTAGGTTTTGTCAGGCAGCTAACACAAAGAAAGCCTGGCTTCATTGTACAAATACAACTTACATATACAACACATGACATATTACACAGAGTCATTATTTATTCAACAAAAACTAAGCCAGATGCAGTTTTTGGATTTTATTTCAAATGTTCTTATTCTGATTGTTTACTTAATATATTTAGACACATTTGGTTTATTTCTATAAAAATGATATTTTACACAAAACTTCAAACAGCTGCCTGCAAACATGGCTCTTTATTGTAAAGCCAGGTATGAACAACAACCTGCAGCTGCATGCTGTTGTGCTCATTGGTGTCACATTAGGTTCTGAACCACAAACAGAGAAGTTTCTTAGAACTGCTGGGCTAGTGATGGAGGTATTGATGCAAATGATGGCTTAGGGTGGAGCTGCGACAGTGTATAAAAACTGAAGCTCCCAGAGCCAAGTGTTATTTGTTCTTCCGTAACTGAGGTGAACTATAACCTGCTCAGGTAGAATTTAATAACAGCGTGTCTGAACTGCTCATCTCCAGGCTTCACGTCTCATTCTGTAAGAACTTGTTGTTTGTTTATGAACTTTTTAGAAACAACAGACTTTTGTATACTTCCAAGAAAGAGGGAGAACTTACTCTTCTGCCACACTCACGTTCATCTTTATCTGTCATCAGTTCAGATAAAAGCATCACTGATTATTCTGAACACTGTTTTAAAGCTTCTGCGTCACTCTGATTTCTTCTTAAAGTTGGCAGACAGGATTGTGAAGAAGGACATAGTGGATCCCCCCTTTTAATGAGCATATTATCTGTGAACACTGAATACAAACAACCTAAATGCTCATTAAAGAAGCAGGTTGGCTCATAAAGTGCTCTGTACTTGTTTTATGCAAGTGCTGTTTCTGGAAACAACCACCATCTGTAATCAACACAGGACTTATTGAACTGTCAGGTGTGCAGACAACATGGCACATTTTGGGAACACCTATAGTTGATGTCTTAATTATGAAAATAGCTACTATGTAGTTGATGCTTCCTGTTCTGCCAGAGCAGGTGCAGCCTTTGTGGAAGTGGGTTCCACTGGACCAGCGTCTGTGAACGATCCATTGTGGGTGATTTTTTTTTTTTTGACCTTACATCTGTGTGTAAGGACCAACCACAACCATCTAAAATCTTTGCATGTTATTTTATCTTCTGTGTAAGAAGTACACAGCATACCCTGATGATCAGCTTCAAGGGTTCTCAGTGTAGGATGCATACAGTATGTCATGCTGAAATATAGAGCACCCACAATAGAACCCACTAGAAACCAATTATTTTAGCCTGGTTCCTTAAATCTATGGCATTTTCCCCATGCTGACTGATATGCTGCTCAGTGTCTTTTGCTGTCTGTCATGATCCTGGGCCATGTTGGCCCAGCATTCTTAGTTTTCGTATGTTTTGTGTGTTGTTCTTTATTTATGCCATGGTTTCTGTTAAGATGTTCCTTATTTGATTACCTCCTGTGTGCCCCTCTGTTTATCTGTGAGCCCTCGTTTCCCCTCCTTGTGTTTTATTCCATGTTTTCCCAGCCCGTTATGTCCGTGCTCTCCCCGTGCTGTCTCTCCTCCTCTCTGAACCTCCGTGTACTTCCTGTTTTACTTTGACAGTCTCCCGTCAGTGTTGCGTTCACTCCTGCCGTGTCTTGTTATGATTATCAGTGTCACCTGTGTTCCCCGTGTGCTCCCACTTCCCTCGTTAACCCTCTGTGTATTTATGTCTGCGTCTCCCTCAGTTCTGTGTCGCGTTCTCCCTCATTCATGGCCGTGTGTTTCTCTGTGTATTACGTTATAGTTTCCTCGTTTAGGTTGTATGGTTTTTCTCTCCAGCAATAAAGCTGTGTTTTGACTTCATTCCTGCCTCCGTGAGCTTGCGTTTGGGTCCTCATCCTGCTGTTAGGATGCCTGGGTCGTTGACCCAGGGGTTTTGAGTTTATTATATTATTTATACTTTCTAGCTTTTGGTTTCTTTGAGTTCTGTATTATGGCTTATGTCTCTGTCTTCTTTAGTTGCTCTGTCTCCCCTATCACCTGCATCCCCTTGTCTAGTTTGCGTATCTTAAGTTCTTATATCCCGTGTTCAGTCAGTGTTTGTGTCTGCCCTGTTCCCACGTCTCTGTTCCCTTTGCAGTGCCTGTTTATGAGCCAGTGTCTTTGTTCAGTCTGTGTTTTGCATTTCCTGTTTTACTTTGAAGGTCTGTGTCTTATCTCAGTGTGTTCAGTTTACGCTTCTTTTGGTCTCGTCAGTTCTGATTTGTCCCAGCTGTGTTTCCCTCCTGTTACCCATTCCCTGATTGCTCCCTCTGTGTATTTAAGCCCTGTGTTTCTTAGTGTCTGCGTCGCGATCTACCGTTTACCTTGCTGTGTGTTTTGCCTGTTCACCGGTGTAAGTTTATTTTGAGTTTTTCTAGTTTTTTCATGTTGTGTTCAGCATTAAAGCTGTTTTTTGTTTAAGTTCTGTCTCTGGAGTCTGCACTTTGGGTCCAATTCCTGCCTGCACACAGCCACACTTAACAGTGTTAAGTGTGGCTGTGTGCAGGCAGGTGTTAAGTTAACACCTGCCTGCACACAGCCGCAACCATGACAGTCTGCTTTTAAATCAGATGTCACTCTGAACATAAACACAAGCCACAGCAGCCCAGCTGTCTTAGCTGAGTACAAGGATACATTTACTCTCTTTGTGTAAAATATTGTGATGATTTTACATTATATTAGGCAGGCAGCTGCCCAAATTAAACCGTGACTATTAGTAGTTTGGTTATTTTGAACGCCTCGGCTGGAAAAAATTCAAAATGGTTTGTAAGGTTGGCCACAGCTTTGTATGTAAAGGGGAGTTAGAAGATTGCTTCATATTTTAAGATTGATTAAGAGTAATTAATATTTTTAATTGTTTTATTTTACATCTCACCTTTTACACTGCATTGAGTTGCTGCCATGTGATTGGCTGAGTGTACATCGTTCTTTGTTTCAAAATGCACTTAATGCTTGGTTGAACAGTTGTGATGTTTATCTCCTTTAGATTTATTTTTTATTTTCATGATGAAAAATGGTTTGTTGGTTCATACCTATGAAGTTACAGTGTTTCTGAAAAGCCTAAAAAGATGAATTGTCACCATAGTAAACTTCAAAACAGACTTTATTATATGATATAATTATAAAATTGGATAAAAATTGACTTCAGCATAATATAAAATAATGTGTTGTCACTATGTATGCATTGGTCAACTTTCAGATCTATGAAGTTCAGCTCCCCCAGCTGTGTCTCCCTTCTGTGGCCCATTCCCTCATTACTACCCTGTGTATTTAAGCCCTGTGTTTTCCCATGCTTGGTGTCGCGTCGTACCCTCAGACCCTGCCTGTGTGTTCCTGCTTGGTTTCATGGTTTGGTTTCTGTTTGTGTTTCATGCCAGCAGTAAAAGCTGTGGTTTTAGTTACATTTCGTCTCGGAGTCCTGCATTTGGATCCACATTTCCACCTGCCCGCACTCAGAGCCCTGACATCAGCATAATATAAAATAATGTGTTTTCCCGATACCTGACTTTTAGCACTATGTATGCATTGGTCAACTTTCAGATCTATGAAGTTCAGCTCAGTTATCTATGTTTTCATTTTTAGTTTCCATTTGCATTTAGATGCACGGCCGATTCTCTGATGTGTGATCTGTTTCTACCTGTGCTGATGCTAGCAGGACTAAAGCTGATCAAGCAGCAGTAAATATGTGAAGCAAGGCTGAAGGATACACTCATAAAATGAACAGAATCATAAGAATATAACAGCACGAGCACTGCAAATGCAACTAAAACATGTTGACATCAAATGGTATGTTATTTGAAATCTATATGAAATAATGACACATCTATGTTTTCCAATTTATTTTATTTATTAATTTTATTTTTTCCACAGTTGTGTAAATCAGTCTGTCTGTGGACTGCCAGCCAACACATCCACAACACCAACAACTCAGACAGCACAAAGCCTTTTAAGTTGGCGAGGCGTGATAGCAAATGCAGCGCAGGTACATCCATCTCACCTGCAGCAGCATCGCAGACCACGCCCCCCCTCCACACCACTCTTTCCTCATAGTTGCTCGCCATCGTTGCGCTCAGAGGGCAGAAGGTCCCGATCGAAGTGCACAGGTAACTTCCCTTCACATTCCACGACAATGATCCTGTTAGTGAGAAGCCTGCCTTTATACTGGCAGCTGGGTTTCCTGGCTCCCTGATGCTTTAGCTTACATTTAATTATGCGAAACGTTGCGGTACTATACGTCATGCCGCTATTTTCATCGTACCTCCCATCACCTCTACAAATGGATTTGACCTTTGCTGGAATGCTGAGGATGAATGTGTTGGTTTCCTTACAACTGTTGTCAAGTTTGTAGATATTCCTATTTGATCTTTCTGTGTTACACAGCTTTTCAGTCATCTTAGCATCTACATGCTGTCTTCTAAACTTTTCATAAGGTGTTTCTTCAGGTCGGTGCTCGCTTGGTTGAAAATTGTTCACTTTGGAAAATCCGGAAGCAAAGAGCAGCACGAGCATCATGCAGACAAACAGTGTCTTCATCGTCTCCTGGAGAAGAAAACACATGGACGTTTTTCCACATGAAGAATTTGGCAGATACATCCTTTTGGATCCTGAAGCTCAGTAAGTCGTCTTTGTGAGCTGCAAACACACACGACAAGAGGACTGATAGACCTTTTTCTTTAAATGAAAGAAGTAGTTTTATTTATAGTTTTCTTTGTTATTTATTTATAATCATATATATAACTTTGTTCTCTGTTTATTTTTTATTTTTCAACTGTTAGGACGATTTCTAAATATCCTGAACAAGCCTGATCTGGACGGCTCCTGGAAGCAGATTCAGGCGTGATGATGTCATTTTCAACTGGAAAAAGAAGCTTTGAAAAGCTGAAGTAGTTTAAATGTTTAGATATTTAACCTTGTTGTATTACTTTATATTTTATATTCATCGTATTAAGACATCAAGATATTTGTTTTTGCCTTAAAATTTTGTGTTGTAATTTATACTTTTTGTTATTATTTTTTTTATTTTGTCATTTTGCCTTTTTTACTTGATGTGATTTGGATAAATATATATTTATATCTACAGATATATTGAGAGAGTTTTTCTCTGGGTTTCACAAGCCCATTTTATAGATAAAAGTCCAGGTCATAATAGATCCGGTTCATTAAGAACAAAGTTTAAATCCTATTTAATATAAATGCCTTTCTGCACTCAGTTATTCTTTCCTGTCATATGTTTCAGTGTGCTCTGTAGTAACAATGACACACTGCAAAATAAAAAGAAAACAGAACTCAAGACACTATGGATTTTCCTCCAATTCGTGTCTGTTTGTGTAATTTATAGGATTTTTTATTTCAAGCTTTTCCAAATGAAGACACTCACCTTTTTTTTCCTTTACTAATGATGATGATTAACCTGCAGTGGTTCAGGTACAAGTTGGTTGTCTGGAACAGCAGGTGATGAAGATGTGGTGAAGGGTCTGTGGTTCATGTATATAGTGGGTTCATTACATAACTGGATAGGCAACATCTGACAGTCAGTTTAAATAAGATCTTGTTGTATTTGAACACAAATCAGCAAAAACAGGTCTCTCACCGTGCAAATATACAGCTTACGTAAGTTTAGTGTGCTCACCGAATGCAGTGTTTAGTGTAGCAGCAGAATTATGACAGTTTATGGAGATGTTCAACGTGAGCCTGCTGCCCAGCTTTAAAAGGAAAATCATTTTAAATGATACATAATAAGTTCTTACCAAAAGAGGAATGCAGGCGGAGATGAGCAGAGATCTCTTCTGCAGTTCAGATGCTGCTGTGAGTTCTAGTTCACTTCTGTCACAGAGGAACAAAGTGTGTTTGGATCTGGACACTTTGATTTTTATACTTCTGATCAGCACCACCTCAAATAATCCTTTGCATCCACACCTACATCACTGGCCCACCACTTCTAGGAAACTTTAACACTTCCCTGCTTGTGACTCAGAAAGATAATGCAAATATGATGACCACTGACCACAAGAACCTGCATGTAGATGCAGCCTGTTTTTCCACATCTGGCTTTAGAAAAAAGATTAATGCACAAACAAATAGATTTAAAATAAAAAGATGTGTTGGTATATTTTGACCTTTCAAATAAACTATTAACACTTCTTTTTCCCCTTTTTAAGTATAATTTTTGGCAAATAAAGTGAGTGTTTTGACCATTTGCAGTTAAAATGTTGAACAATCTTTTTATTTTTGTTTTACTACCAGTTGGTTGTAATAATTTCATATGAGGATTTAAATGGATGTATAACAAAACAAAGGATAAAAGTATATATAAAAGTATATTTAATGAAGCTGATCGAACAACAGTGCAATATGGCATGATGACAGTGTTTACAATTTTGGCAGGAGAACAAAAGATAAATATTATAAAATACAAGACATGAAAATCTCAGAGGTCAGGGGTCGGGGGCCCAGGAAGTCTGACCCGCAGATTCCAGGTCTGACTTCGAGTACATAACATATCATCTTTCTTGTGGGGAAGGAGCCTGAGTTAGAGCAGGAAGTTACACCATATTGATATTGTTGGGGTAGCCTCAATGCCAGTGTTGGACTCTCCAGTTTCCTTGAAGGAGGTTTGACTTTGTGCCATCGTTGGCTGGACTCTGTGCTCATTGATATCCCCGTATCAGTGAGTTAAGACACCATGCATTTATTTTCTGTGTGGCACACAACAAGAAAACAAGCCAAGAGAGAACACATCAGCCTCCAATGACAGTTTATTAAAAGGTTTATTGGAGGTTATTTGTTGTGTTATTGAAGCTGTGTGCTAATGAAAGAGTGTCCTTAATAAACGTACTCCATAAGGAAGTGTGTTCACAAGTGCACAGAACACATTAGGGCACAGGTCAATGATCGGTTTTACAATTGTATTGTCAGATCGATGGACACTTTCGGATACTTGGATATTCAGGTGATTAGAGGAGCAGAGATGATCAGCTGATCAGGATTTGGTGGTGTGTTGGATCAGGTGGTGGAGAGATACAGGACAGGCCTGACATACACAAACGTATAGTGAAGGTGCAGAGGCTCAGATCTGTGACATCGTCCCAGCTCAGTGTCCATATTTAGATGTAACAGTGCTATAGACTTTACCTGACAACTTGTATGAGTAATGTTTTCATCTCAGGCATGTCAATTTCATTTGTGAATATATTTTTAATACTTGTACAACAGATTTTTTTGAGTGTTAAATAGAAATTATATGCTGAAACTGAAGTGATGGGTCGCACTCTTTAGTTCAGCCCTGCTCTCGAAACAATGTAGGTGGTCCAGTTAACATATTTACATTTTTTCATTTGCTTTTGCTGTTTCACTTGCAAAATATTTCCAGTGTGACATTTGATCAGGTCTTGTAAACCTTGTCGTTAACCAAGCAGTCACTCCCAGGCTGCTGTGCTGATCACCGGATCTTAACTTCATTGTCACAGTGCACTCAGAACAAAACAGCCATGCAGAGATATGAGTCACAGTGACATTAAAACTGATGAAGACCGTCGTCGTTAGAACCAGCAAACTGAACGAACTAAAAAAGATCATCTAAATTCAACTGGTCTAAAATATCAGGATCTCAGTGTTAAGTCCATATTTTTGAAGTAGAAGCTTTTACTGGTTTTACTTAAGAAAAAGAAATAATAAGGAATTGTTTTGGAATTTGTCCAGGTTAACAGATGAAATCATGTTCAGTGCTTTGTCCTGTCAGTAAACACAGATTCTTTATTTGCACTGAATGGGACAGCATATTTCACTGCTTTTGGCGTAATGACAATAAAAGATAGTTTCAAAGTCTGACCTGCAAAGCCCGTCCACCCAGTGTCCTCCTCAGTCATGCTGGTTGCATGATTGCTGTAGAAGTGCTAAACTACTGTGACCTGATTAGTTGAACTGAGCTCACACTGCAATAACTAATCAGTGAGGTGGTAGTTTAAGTACTTCATTACCAAAATGTATAAATGAAGTACATCAGAAGATGTTGGGGAAGAAGGACTTCACCGGGTGGGCCTGGACCCCCGAGGCCTGTCCCTGTGCCGACCTCGTCTGAGTCTAATAGATTTATAAGATAGAGCTCATCAAAAGACTAAGATATGGATATAAACATGATATTTGTCAGTTTAATTTAATGTTAAGTTGAACTGGAGTTAACCAGAATCCTTTACTCTTCCAACTCCTCTACTTTGTCTAACAGTTAGCTTAGCTTAGCCTAGCCAAGTTTTCTTTGCAAAATTGCTAATTGCATGGTTTCAAATTGCAGTTTTGATTTTAAGTGGACTAATTGTTCAGAGCTGCTCTGGGGCCTGTCTGAAGTATTAAATTGACATATATTTGTCTCCACACCTACGCAGGAGAACTTTTTTGTAAGTGTGAAATGGAAAATAGAAGAAGAAGTAGAGATGTGGGTGTTCCTATTTACATGTTTTTATTTTCTGTTTCTTTAGCCAAACATGTTATTTGATCAGAGCACCTGCCTGTACACCTGCTGTTAACCAAGCAGTTATTTTCAAGCTGCTACACTGATCACAAAGTCATGACATATGAATGACAGGAAGTGTCCAGTGTCACGTACCGATATTAATGACAACAATGATGGGTCAAAGCAACATGAACATTTATTACGATATCCTGATAAATGTAATGCAGCGGGATAACTTCTACAGTTATTATGTTAGTGATGATGCCTCTTTGCTTTTCATTTATTCACAGCTTTGTGGCGTACGATGGAGTGTCAGGGCCACATTAAGATGATAACCTGCCACGGCTGCAGTACCCTCTACAACACGGCTTGTGTCGATGATTTAGTGAAGCAAACTGATCAGCTGTCTCATTGTGTCTTTTGTGTGTTTGGTTTTGTGTTTTCAATGAACTGAAAGCCCTCTTTAATGCACGAGGGTGTGACCATCCACATTCTCTCATCTGTCCAGTGTCAGCCATTCATTTTGTGCAAATGGTCAAGTCTTCCAAGTGTGCGTGCTTTTCCTTCTGACCAGATGCAGCTTTTTGCACCATAACTTTATTGTCCTGATACTGATCCCCACACTGTGTATGTGCACTAAAACAGCAATCATTTCACTGCTCAGGTTACAAAATGTCATAAGATGCTGCATGGCCGTACAAGATAGACTTTGGTTAGCAACAACTCTCTGAGGCCTCAACTGTGAAGCAGAACGCTGTCTTATCCGGCTAACTTCAAGAGCCAAGTTATCCTTTGAACCTAATCTGCTCCAAAGCAATTTATGTTCCAAATGTGAGATCACCAGGTACAAAATCACCACCTACTAACCAGTAAGACCAAAAAAGAACAAAATAAATAAAATCCCCGATCCTGGAAGGTCCCTCAGACCGCTGTGTGCAGAGAGTAGAAGGGTGTAATATTTTTCAGCAGAGTCTGACGTCTTTGTCTTTCCATGATTAGCAACGATAATGAACATAGATTCTCTACAACTTTACTGTTTTGGAAGTATTAATATATGATCCTAAAGCAGGACACCTGCACTGTAATTAATGACCTCACATCACATGTTTAAATTATGCTTTTACATTTAACCTTTTAATCAGACCAACAACAAGCTCATACTCAATTTTAGCAGCAGTCATTGTGACACTGATGATAAAACTTGTGTAAAATTGCAAAACTGTAAAAAGAAATTAAAAAAAAAAAGCATTTTTGTAGCTCAATGTTGAAATTACAGGTAACTTCACTGGTTGGCTGTTTCACCTGTAACACTTCAAAATAACATGCTGAGGTTTAATAGGTTATAAGGAATATACTCTGAGCCCTGAGCAGTGTTGTGCTAATAAGAGACGTTTTGTGCTAATAAGAGACGTTTTGTGTGTGCAGTGAACCAGTAAGTTTTGTATTTCATAATTTATTGAGTTTCTATGATCCTTTCTGAGCTGCGTTAATGAAGCAGTCATTAGAGCACCATGTCCGCTAGAATAGTTCTGTAGTTTGATGCTTGAGTCGTTGCAGACTTGTTGAAACTCCCTCACCCGTCAAAGCAGCGTCTTTGTTATTCGAGTCCAGCAGATGGCAGTGTTTCACTGTCTGACGGCTGTCTGGAGCTTCAGCTGGATTATCCGTTTGCTATGTTTGCCATGTTACAGTGGGGAGGAAAAACTCCCTTTTAACAGGAATATCTAGACATGAGTGATTACTGCAGTGGGGCACTATCTGTGCAATCTATAAGAAATGTTAGCAACAATAAAACTCTGAGGATCAGGGCTCCATTTCACTCCAGTGTTCAGTGGCATTTTAAAAGAGTGAATACCGACGCTGAATGTCTTTGTAAAGCAAAAGCACTTTGTTAGCCTTTACAGAGCAAAGCTATGGATCAATGTGCAGTGAAGAAAAATCGAGGTGGCCAGTCTGTCCTTTCCTAACCAATCACAGAGCTCCTTACATTGCACCATGTGGCTAATTTGCGTTTTACTGATATTGCTGGGCTGCTGTCAATCATTTTGTCTTTATATTACAACAGAGCATTGACCTTTAACCTGTTTAATTCATACTGAGTATTTAAAAAAAATGTATTGTCATAATAAATTCTGCCTCACTGAAACACCATCTTGCATTAGCCTCTATCACCTGACTTGTCACTGATGATATCACTGCATGAGCAGGCGAGCGGTAGCGGCGGGGGGGTGTAGGTGAAGCTCGTGAAGAACAAAATCCTGTACGAGCGGATGCAGTGAGTCCAATAACCAGAGGTAACTGGAAATAAGGTGTTGTAGGTTGGCTTCCACAGTGTAAAGAGACGCTTCTCCCTCATGCTCTAACAGCTGGTAAATCAATTTAGAAGCAGAGTCGATAACGGCCTCCTGAAGCTCCCTAGGTGGGGTGACTGCCGCTGGATCCATATCTGGCTGGTCCGTACTGTCACGGCGGGTGAGGAGAGCCGTGTGAAAATAATAAATGAGGATCCAATCGCAGGCAGTAGTGGAGAAGTGAAGGTGGTTTATTGAACACAAAAATAAATATGGACAAACAGCAAATGGAGCACGAACTAAACTAGACTAGAAACAACTAAACTACAGAGACAAACCTGGACAAGAACGAGCAGAGGAGATGGACAGCAGGGAGAACACACGGGTGAGACATGGTGGATACACAGACGCACCAGCAACTACAATGACAGAGGACACGACTTAAATACACAGAGAAACACAGGGGAATTACACACAGGTGGTGGACACAGCTGGGAATAATCACCAAGACGAGACAGAGGTCAAACTGAACACACTCACATGAGACGCAGACCTTCACAATAAAACAGGAACAAGAAACCATCACACTAAGACGCAGACTCGACATAGAGAGACAGAAAATGACACATGGAACTAAACTAAACCTGCAAAAACATGACAACTCAAAATACTGGGTCAAACTGAGCCAGAACCGTGACAGACTTTCTATAATGTTTTGCTTGAGCATGTCCTGCTTTTCTGTAATGTTATTTCTACAGTTTTAGCAGTTCTTCTCGAGGGAAAGAGAAAGATGTAAAGATCTTATACGTTATATATGTTAAATAACATGTGTAGTGCTCACATGTAATGCAGATGTTAGCTTTGATCTAACCAATAAATCCTGATTGGATGTTGTTAGCGTTAGCACTTGTGTTTGCTTCCCTGCTGTACAACAGCATTACCAAAATACAACTGAAGAAACAAACTCAGTTATGAAAAGTTTGTGTTCAGTTTGCAGTCGCTGAAAATAATTACACCTTTGGGAATGACATGGAAATGCTCCCACACTAAAGATTGGGTTTTGTTTTGGGGATTTTCCATCTTAATTTATCTGTCTTATTTGGCTACATCTACGACACTGCTATGCTCTCTCTTGCCTATGTTTTCGTGGCTGCTGCTATCTGTATTTTAATGTATATATATGCAATGAAAATTCCCGTCTCGCCCCTCCCGGCAGTCTGTATACTTTAAGCTCGGGTAGTTTTTACACAGGATACGGGAGGATTATTGAGAAGAACCTAAGCAAACACGTGACAAGTTTTCAACAGGAATGAATGACAGTAAAAATGTTACCTCACAGATCGTTTTCATGCCATCAGTAATGAGCTGGTTTCAGCTGGACTGGACACACTCAAATGGCAAAGAAGGTTGTGTAGCCTTTGCAGAGAAGATGAAATGCATTCATGTAAATCAAAATGCATCTTTTAATTGAGGTAGAGGTTTGTCAGAGATATTATTCTCATAATGTACCTTTGTCCCAGCTGATTACCTTCATTAAACAGCAGGTTGCAAAAACCTCTTGTGTACCTCTTTTCAACCACTGGGAGGCGCTACAGCTTCATTCCTTTCACACTAAGGCAGCGGTAGGGAACTCTATGTGTGGCTTCACGTGTTCTGTTGATGTTTACATGATCGAAATAACTTGAACACAAACACAAACAAACAAAGACGAAGACCGCACCGGAAGGAAACAACTACAAGTCCCAGCATCCTCTGTGTTTAAGGAGCAGTAGTGAAAGTGAAAGCATTGAGCCTCCGTTCAGAGCAGCAGGAGGAGGAAGGTGGAGCTGAGGCAGGTGAGTGTTAACATGAATATGTTTCTTCTTATGACATAAAATAATTCCACGCTGTTCGTGTCTGTGGGTGAAATGTGAGGCCGGTCGGCTCCTCTGAGCGCTGGTTTCCTGTAAGTAGAGAGGAAGTGAGTTTAGCTGAGCCTCCGTTTAGTGTGAGAGAGCAGGAGGAGAGTGAGAGCTGTGCTGAGGCAGGGTGAGTGTTAACACCGCTCTGACATTACTGTGTCTCTGTGGCGGGAACAACAGGCTCCGTCAGTGGAGGCAAAAATAATCAGACTTTGGTTTTTCAAAGGAAACAACTTTATGTCGGAAGTTCCCGCACGCTCATTGGATAACGAGGTGTCAATCTCGAGCTATTAGCCAATGAGCGTGCGGATTCACAGAAAGACCCGCCTTTATCACGGGACTTTAAAAACTACAATGGCGACAGAAACTCCGTGAGTGGAGTTCAGGGTGACGTTATGAAACTGTGACGTTTGAGCCACTTCCTGTTCTCAGTCCCAGCGTCCTGATCACCGAGGTTTCTGTTGCTCTGATATCTGATATTGATTATATTTCATTTCTTTATTTATTTTACACGTGGTTCAACAGTGTTTTGTTTCCTACATACAGATCCTCCTTCCCATTAATATAACACTGCACCCATGGGTGAAAAGGAACAGGAAGAAGAAAAAATTCTTCTCAGCACCTGCCCCCTTATCTGCAATCTAATTATTCTTACAAGAGGGCGCCAACAACCCAAAAATCCCTCTAACATGTATCTTTATGTAACAATGCAAAACTAAACAACAAATCAGGATAATCAGCAATATACAGCACTACTAAATGTCAATGAAGATTTTTCCTTCCACATTTAGCCCAAATTACTTTCATGTTCTTCATATTGATTTATCCTTTTAAGTATGTAACACATTGTAAACAGGCTGTAGCATAAACATCAAACACAGCTGAAGCAGTTTTTGGATGGTTGGCTTCAAATGATCCGTCGGTTTAAAAAGTAAAAACAATTTAAAAAAAGGTGAAGCTGATGCAGGGTGAGTGTTAACACCAGGGCCCTGTTCCAGGAAGCCGGTTTAGTGGAAAAACTGACTAAGTATACCCTGAGTTAATGAAAACTCTGGGTCTTCGGTTTCACAAAGCGAGTTCAGCTGCAGCCTGAGTGAGTCACTATGACGACACACGCCGTGAAGCTAACCTGCCCCCTAGCAGGTTTACTACAACTAACCCTGACTGTCTCCGCCCCTTTGTCGGAAACCTGACAGTAGGAAGTGTCGGACATGGCGTGCCCCTTCCTTGAAGAGCCGGTAGATATCGAAGCCCAAATTCTCCGCAGAGCTCTCCGCCGGGAGAGAGTGATTCGAGCGCGTCTGGACATTTTATCATTACCTGATGAGTTTCTGTGCGAACGTTACCGTTTCTCAGCACAATCTATAATTTATTTGAATAACATCCTCAGGCCTAATATTGCTCATGTGACACATCGCGGACATCCTCTCAGTTCTGTACATATTATTTGTATCGCACTTCGGTTTTTTGCAAACGGGAGCTTTCTGTATAATATTGATGACGCTGAGCACGTTTCCAAGGCTACCGTCTGTCAGGCAGTCATGAATGTTACAGTTGCACTGAAACGTCTCCTGCACTCGTTTGTGGTGTTCCCCGGTCATAGACCCACAAGATTTATCAAAGAGGGATGCCACAAAATTGCAGGTATCAAGGTGACCAAAACGTAATGTATGATGTGGTGATACTTGAACTACTACTTAAATTCTACATTTATTTTCACGGTTCCCAGGCGTGATTGGCTGTATAGATGGCACTCACATTCCAATCATTGCTCCTTCAGTAAATGAAGGAGACTATGTGAACAGGAAATCCTTCCACAGCATTAATGTGCAGGTACATAGTTCCCTGTAGCATTTCAAACTAACAGATTATTTCATTATAGTAATGGATGCTAATTTTTGTTCTCTGCACTGTGAAGATCATATGTGATGCTGCCAACATTATCACAAATGTGGAAGCCAAGCGGCCAGGCTCTGTCCATGACTCACAAATATTCCGTGAATGTACACAAAATTTGGACATGGTGAGTTGAGAATACTTTAAAATATATAAAGACCAGTTGCTTCAGGGACATTTGAACTGAAGTGTATCCTTCTGTCTTAGGAGAGTTCACTGGCTACTTGCTTGGTGATAGGGGGTATCCATGTTTACCCTATTTGCTTACCCCTTACCCTGACCCTGAACCGGGCCCACAGCAGCGATATAATCTGGCTAATTGCAGGACAAGAGCCAGAGTTGAAATGACTATCGGAATGCTTAAGGCCCGGTTCCAGTGCCTGCAAAGACTCAGGGTCACCCCAGAAAGGGCATGTGACATTATTGTGGCATGTGTGATTCTTCACAACATTGCCACAATTAGAGGAGAACACTGTCCTTCTGAACCAAACATCAGCAGTGATCCAAACCATGAACATCCTGACCCTCCCACGGACATACAAGATGGAAGAGCAGTCAGAGACACCATATGTCACAATCATTTCTTTTGACCCATCACCTCAACATGTTGAAAGACGAATAAACAGATTTTCTGTTCAACTGGCTTTATTGGTCGCCTGTGTTTCCTGTACACAAAGTATTAAAAGATGTAAACCTCATAAAGTGTCTCTGTTGCTTCCTCCTCTGTAACAGCTGTCAATGTTTCTTCATTATTTTCCTGCAGTAAAGAAATTAACAACATTGCTGTTCTACTGTAAACTCATGTAATTTGTGGAGTATTACTCACAACTGCATGTTGGTCTGGCTCAACAGGAGGCTGCACCAGATGCAGTACACCACCACCATCAACTGATAGAATATGAGGTTTATACAGGTCACTTATAACTTACAAGGGACCAAATGGCAATTACCAAACATACCAATCACCTTACACTTCATTGTCATTATGCTCTCAAAGACAACCAAGACTGAGGGAAGGCAAACTCAGTAGGAAAATAACTTCACTACAAACAAATTCATTATGGTAAAGAGTTTATCAAATGAATGAGCAGCACTGCAAAGGTGACTGGGAAGAAAGGATGTATGCACATCATGTATTATTTTGAATTTACCCCCTATGTAGGCACTTGTGTCTTGCAGGGTTATTGACTCAGAGGATGTCCCCGCAGAGATGCCACAGGGCGCCCACTGTTTTGGCTGAGGGCCAACTGCTCAGCCTCTGAGTGGTGGTGGTGGAGGACCCCCACCTGTTTTTCGGGCCTCCGCTTTTTTTCTGTTGGCTATAACGGGTCACATTTGAGCATACAGAGTAAGCAAATATGTACTTGTAATGTGCTCAGATAATTTCAATAAGTGCTTACAGAAAGGAAATTAATGTAGCCTCTAACTGCAATTGATTTACATGGGACAAACATACCAAGCACTATGGCTCATAATACAATTACACCTCACCTGTTTGGACTATATTTTTATATTTCATTTTTACTTGCTGCCAGGCACGTTTGGGGCCTGTTGGGTTGCACCTGCGCTCACATCACATCACAAAATAACATGTATAAAATAACAAATAAAATAACATGATAAAATAACGTGTTAAATGGGTGGAAATCCCTAGATCAATGTTTATATTAACACTCACGCATTGACTCTGTCGGCTATGTTTTGCCATGCATGCTTCCTTTCTTTCGCAGCTGAGGCTGTGTTACTTTTTTCCGCGGAATTTGCATGTTATCGGCATATGCTGCCATCAGAATTTCGGCGTCAAGCGCTGTAAAATACATTGACCGCGCCTTCTTTCCCTCCGTCTCCATGGTGACTCGCTTAATCTGTGCTCCGCTTATCAGGGCTTTATGTATCCTCGTCCGCGCGCTTCACTTGGGGTTAAAGCAACTCCGCGTTGACTGAACTAATTGTTATCAGCCTTTCTGAAACCGAATATTCCGAGTTGGACAGTTCGGGGTCACTCAACCGTGAGTGTCGTTTTTCACTCTGAGTTTTCTAAACCGGCTTCCTGGAACAGGGCCCAGGACTTTAGAGGGAAGAAGAGTCACAGCTCAGCATGTTGTTGACGGGTTGTTGTTCAATCTGGGGAAGACATCTGAATCATTGCAGGGGGAATGGCTTTCACAACTGTAATGAATTTACTCTGAGTACATGATATGCCATAATTATCTATGAATTTGTTATATGTTAACACATTTCCGTCATTGTCTAAAAGGTGTAAAACCGTCCAAATGCCATGATCCATCCAATCCTTATAAAAGATGGATTTTCTTTTATCGTATACATCTGTTGTTCACTTTAAAAGATATTCAGAGCTTCTTGAAAATTATTTTGGGAAAATAAAACCAAAATACCGTTTGAATTATTGTTTCATTGTCGTTGCCAACATTTCATTACTAATGATTTCGCTAATAGTTTTGAAGAAAAATTATTTTATTTCTTTCCAGAAGAATTTATAAAAGATTGCAGTAAAGCCATCCTGACCAGGAGCTTTGTCCATTTTCAGTTTGTTTAAGGCTTGATCTCAGTCATCCAGTGATATATCAGAATCACAAATTTCTCTGAATACAGAATCGATTTTTGGAGTATAAGGTTCAATCTGATCAAAAAAGTTAATGAATCAGTAATTAAATATGTCGAGGAGTATAAATTTGAGTAAAATTTATGTTTTTCTTCCGCTATAGTCTGATGATTTGTGCATTCCTCCCCATTTATGATTAATGAATTAATAGATTTCTTTTCTTGCCTCCGTTTCTCCAAATTGTAGAAATATGAAGCACTTTTTCAGCTTCTTCTATCCATTTTGCACGAGCTCTAATGTAAGCTCCATGAGCCTTTTTCTTGTATAGATCATCTAATTGAGCCTGTAAAGACAACAGGGATTTCTTATCGGCCTCTGACATAAAATGTCTATTACAATAGTTATTTATATTGTAAAGTAATTTACTTTCAAATTCCTTCTGTTGTCTACTTTTCATTTTACTAAACATAATTGAAAATTCTCTAACTTTAAATTTAAAAAAAGTCCCATCTATGTATGTAATTGCCAATTGTTACATTGTTGTAAATGTTATGGAGGAGCTCTTTAACTATCTTAACATACCCGTCATCAATTAATAGATCTGCATTAAATTTCCAGTAATCTTTTTTAAATTGCGTTTTATTTTCAGGGTTAAGTTTAAAAGTAATAATACTGTGATCTGTCAACAGGGCTGCTGAGATGGAAACACGTGAAACATCTATATAGTAAAGTCGACCCAACCACAGTATGGAATGCCAGGACTGCCATAATGAATTAATTAAATACACTATTAAATAATAAATTAAATGTGACAATAATAAATTTAAATTTGAAATAATTAATTAAATAAATAATTTTTGACACATTTAATTAATTATTTATTTATTTCACGTTTTAATTAATTATTGCCACATTTAAATAATTATTTAATGGTGTATTTAATTAATTCATTTTGGCACAGTTGACTCCTTCAGGTCTCACCATAAATTTATTTTATCTGTCAACCTCACCCATCAAACCCAGGGGGCGGGGTTAACGCTGATCGAGGCAGCACCATTGCTTTGGCCTGGTGGCCATTGTTTTTAGAAGGCGTTACTGCACACCAAAAACTGCCATGTGGAAGCTAACAGAACTGAACTTTGAAAAACCCTGTTTGTGTCTCACCAAATACCGTTTTAATATTTTTTAGCCGAGAATGTAGCGGTTTAATCTTCAGATGTCTGTGAGCTGAGAAGGACGTGAAGCGAGCAGTTTATCCCAGAGCTGAAGCTGCTCTGTGTGCAGAGATGAGCTCAGATTCCTGCTGTGATTGATCAACAGTCACAGAAATGTAGACTTGTAGTTATTACTGCAGTATGGTCACAGCAGATACTGATAAACATGTATTATGAGGATGGATGATCAAGTTTCTCACTCTCTCCTTTAAATCTCAGTTTTTTCTTCTTCACAGTTTATCTGTTAATTTATTAATGAATAACACTGAAAGAGTTTCTGTTATATTTCCCCTTGAACATCAGCTTATTAGGGCGGCATTAGGAAATAGCCCCCCTCCAAAGAATGAATAAATGAATGATGATAATAATAAAATGATTAAAAAGCAGAGCTCAGAGTGGTAGAATGGTCAAACATGGATCCACGGCTGGTTCAACTGCATTTGGTGACGTGACTAAAGCAAATCTTTCAAATAATCCCACCATCAACGGGATGTTGTCTCCTTTACTACGGTTACTTTACTTGGTCACCGTGTGGATTTCTTTGAAATGAACCAAATTCTTTTATTTGTTGATTGTTGCATATTTAACCTCTACAGTCAGGAAAGGAGGAGATGAGGCCTCAACAATGTTGGGTTGTAGCTGTGCTTGAGGTTAGAGTGAGTGTCCATGGAATAAATGTAAGTCAGTGAACTGGAAACATGACTGTGTTCAAACTTTGTTTTCCTTTTTATAATGAGTCTAATCAAAGGTGGACAGAAGTATCTCCACTGTGACTTTTCTGTGTCACCATCAGAGCTTCTGCACAGTGTTTCTGGGGCAGATAACATTGCAGCATTATGGAGACATTATGGAGACAAAAAGAAAAGAGTCTGGATTTCTTTAAGTTAAACTTAAAGAAATCCAGACGCTTTTCTTGGACTGTTGGTTTCAGTGTTGAGTCTCATTCACACACTCCCTCAGACTCTTCACACACACTGATTTGCTGACATAAACACACTCCTGTGTGCTTTCTTGGCTTCACACACACACTGAGGACCATCTACAGACTGTGAGCTCCGTCTTCTTCGTCTTTGGAGCCGAACTCTGACAAAGTTAGGAACAAAACTTTCTCCAGCGTGTGAACTTTCCTCCTAGACTCAGTCTGAGCAGTCAGACCACATATTTCTAATGCAGCACATGAAGGTGTGGCTCACACACACACGGGTGAAGGAAACAGCTGCAGTATTAAAAACTGCTTCACTGTCTACAAATATATGAACTGAATGTTTCTTTCAAGCTGTAAAAACCTTATTTATCCTCCATTACAGTCCTGCATTCAGAGCATTACTTCTGTTATATTAGTACATGTATTTTATTCTGATGAACACATGAAACTCTGAGCTGGATTGAATCCATTGGATCAGAGTCCAGGACTCAGACTAAACACACTGAATGTGTTCTGAGCTCGGCCGCTGTTCCACAGTAACTGCTGTCAGAGTCACTGTTACTGAGTTAGCTTAGCTAGCAGAGCAGCTAGCAGTTAGAGTATGAACTCTGTAAGCAGTCAGCTCGGTCCTGGACATGGTTACTGACATAAAGCTGCTCTCTGCAGCCATGTTTGACCTGCTGCTTTGTAGGACTACAGTAATGGAGGATTTGGAGGCTGAACTGGGCTCTGTGACACTTTTTGTAGTGAACTGATGAAAGCTGCGTCTCAGATGGATGTTAGTCCAACACATCAGACACGACCTCTGCAGCTCTCAGTTGATGTGCACATGAATGATTTGTGTTTCCTCTGCAGGTGAAGGTAGAAAGTGTGTGTGAGCTGATGTGAATTGAGCAGCATGGATCAGTGTGAGGACAGAGAGGAGGGAGTCCCTCCCTCTAAAAGCACTCTGTGTGGGGAACATGAGAGCCAGACCAAAGCTCAGAGGTGAGATGACCATCTCTAACTGTCCATGACTCTTCTCCATGTCACAGCTCAGCACTCACATCACTGCTCCATCATTATTCACAGGAACCAGCCTGGACCTCCACCCAGAAGTGTGTCCTGTAAGAGCAAACGGGTGAAGGATTTCTTTCGTAATTTAGGGCGACAAAAGTCATCTGACGAAAAGTAAGTTCATGTCAGTATTAAAATGTTTGAAATTTTAATCAGCTTTTTAATATTTAAATAATATACTATTTACATACTTTGTTTATGCTTTTTATCTAATGTATTGGACACATTAGATGTGACACATGTTTCATGTTCACTTACTTTTTGTCATGGATCGCTGTGTGGCAGGCAGGATGAGGACCCAATCGCAAAACTCACAGACTCAGGGGATGAACTCAAAAAGCAGCTTTATTGCTGACAAAGGATGACAGGAAATACAAAACTAAACTGGGAAAAACTAACATAAAGCTCACCAGGGAACACAGGGGAATCACACACAGCATGAGGGAGAACGCGACGCCGAACAGAGGGAGACGCAGACAGAAATACACAGAGGGTTAACGAGGAAAGTGGGAACACACGGGGAACACAGCTGACACAGATAACCATAACGAGACACTGACGGGAGACGGGCAGAGTCAAACAGGAAGTACAGAGGTTCAGACAGGAGGAGAGAGAGCACGGGGAAAAACACAGACATAACGGGCAGGGGAAACATGGAATAAAACATAAGGAGAGACGAAGGCTCACAGATACACAGAGGGGCACACAGGGGGTGAGAGTCACAAAGGGAACGCACTCAGGGAACACCACAACAGGGCAACTCAGGAAACAGAGCCTAAACAGGGAACTGAAATACAAAGATACATAAAACTAATAATACTGGGCCAACATGGCCCAGGACCATGACACTTTTAGCGTCAATCAGAAACCATCCAGCTCTGTGTCCTAAAGAGTGACTGGTCCAATCATCGAGGCATTGATTTTAAATCCCAGCCTGGGTCCACTGCAGAGAGGTGAGCTGTTAGTAACAAGGACTCTCTGATTTTGTCAGGGCTCTGTGTGCGGGCAGGCAGAGATGATGATCCAAATGCAGGACTCGGACACTAACTTGAAACTCAAAAGACCTCAGCTTTATTGCTGGCAGGAAAACAAACATGAAGTGAGGACGGAACACTGAGACCAAGAACACACAGGCATAATCTGAGGGTACGACACGACAACTGGCAGGGCAAAACACAGGCTTAAATACATACTTAGGTGATTGGGGAATGTGAAACAGGAGGAGAGCACAGCAGGGACTCATCAGACATGACGAGACAAAACTCAACACATTAACATAGTACACAGACTTTCAAAGTAAAACAGGAAACTGAACAGAGGTTAACTAAACTAGGGGAAACGGTGACAGAACAAGAGACACACTAACAGAACACGACACATGGAACTAAACTATACATGAAACCACAACTTCTAAAACATGGATAACAGAAACATGGAACTCTAATAATAATCATCACAACCACAAGAGAACAAGAAAACAGAACTCCAGGCCTCGAGGGCCGGTGTCCCTGCAGGTTTTAGATGTTCCCTACCCCTGCACTAAGGCCTTTGAAATCTTCATTAACACTGAGCTTGAAATTTCTATCAGTCGAATGCAAAGGAGTCCTGTGGTTGTAGGACAGAGGTAGGGAACGTTAATCTGCCATCATTTAGATTATATGACAACAACCTTCAAATCTGAAGTCTCAGAAATCTGCTTCATGTACAAGTTCCTCCAATAATCAGGGCTAATATCACCAAATTGTACATAAACAGAAAACAATCCATGATGTAAAATTAAACCAAAACATAAACTCAAAATACTGGGTCCAACCGTGACAGATTTCAATGATTTTGATGTTTCCTGGTTTCTAAAATGCATCTCTGTAGCAGAGCAGTGTCTCCAAGGACACACAGGCTCAGCTGTAACTGTCAGTTTATCTGGTTTAAGACACATTTGGACTCAATTGGCAGTTTTTAACTATGTATTTTAATCAGAGGTGTAAATTTAGACCTCACACATCTGGATCCTAAACTATGATAGAAACAGCTGCTAGCAGTGGGTAGTTTGACTTTGATACGCTGCTCTAGAAAGCAAACAAAGGTTTGTGCAGCTCCTCTTCAGAAAAGTGTTCAGAGAGCAGCTGCTGTATTAGACAAAGGCTCGTCGTGTGAGCCCAGATGTGTGTAACAGCTGGATGAAGGAGAACCATCACAGTCACGTCTCCATCCCGCCTTTATTAATGAACTTCCTGTTGCTTGCAGATGACAGGAACACAAAGTGTTTGTGCCACGTGATTCTGCAGGATTTGTTAACATGTCCATGATGGTAACATCTCCTCGTCTAACTGCAAACACATGAGCGCTCCTAACGGCAGCTATCACAGCCACACAGGCAGACTGTGTCTCACTGTTGCATTCAGGGACATTTGTTTTCCTGTAAAAAGCTGAACTCTAATCTAAGAGGACTGTTACTGACAGGAAACAGCTGCATTATCTGCAGTCTGTGTGATCACAGCTGCTTCAATCACTTTATCAGAGAATTGATCATTGAATAAAACATTTTTGTGTCTGCAGAGGTCAGAGGTCACAGTCTGCAGGATCCAGCTGTCCGTCTATGAGGAGTGACCGGTCCAAACCTTACACTCCAGATTTCAGTGCTGAACCAACGAGGTCAGAGAACTGTGATGACTCCTTTACATGTTTGTGTTTTCCTGGATAAATATGACCAAAGATTCAATAAAAAGATAAAAATCTTAGACTTTGTCCTGTAGCGCTGTGTGGCAGGCAGGATTGGACCCAAACACAACAGGATGAAGTCAAAGAGGCAGCTTTATTTCAGCTGTGAACATGCAAACAGCAGAAATAAGAAAACATAACTGTAGGTTTGCAGTGAATGAAGCCTCAGCTCGACGCTCCACTTTGTCCCTCTTTTCCTTCTCCAAACAGCCACATCAGGAGTCTTTGATGGAGTTTTAAAATATTTAATTACAAATGTCCAAAGATGGGTTCAGGATACCTGAATCCACAGTTATTAAAGCTAAAATAGTTCACAGGGTTTGGACTTTGTTAGGTGAGGAGAGAACATCAAAGTGTTTTTTATCTTTAAACAGTATTTTTATCACTTCAGTTGCTCTCACAGCCCTGTTTGTTATTTTACCAGAGCTCTTATGTTTCACTCAGTGCTCCCACCAAACACCTTGGAGGACACATTAGTGTGATTTAGATTTCATTGGTGTAAACACCAGTCACACAAGCTAACCCATGGAGGCAGCAGCAGGCTTTGTGTTTGGTAAAGTCTGCTGGCTTAAACTAAGAGAGTTTAGTTTGTTAGCACAAAGAGCTGTCAGCTAAAGCCCCGAATGCACTTTGAATACAGACGAACTGAGAAAAACACTTTAAATACAGCAAACAGTCAAACTGACAACATCTTTTTCTGCTGATCATCCACAGCAGTACGTTTAGCATTCATGCTAGCAGCAGGCTATGACTGTCCACTGAGCGCCAACACAGGTAGGAGTGAGCAGTGATGAAGCAGGACTGTGGGCAAGTTTGAGCTACAATCCTATTGGCTTCTCAGTTTCTCCAAAGAAAAGGGGAAAAATTCTTGGTGTTGTGAAGATGTGAGTTGGTCTTGTTGTCGTGGGGCTGGAAGGATGCTGGCAGTGAGAGGCTTTTCATACAGTGTTCAGTAACAGAATGAGAAGAAAGCCACTGCACATGAAACAAGGTGCTCGTAGAGTTTGTTTACTGTGTTTGTGCCACAATGTCAGATCAGTTGTAGATTCACATGCAGACTTGTCCAGTGAAACCAATGCAAGTACTGCAGTACAGAGCAAAGACTAAGCAAGGGTGTTATTGTAAACTTTAACAAAAGACTGTTATGTGACAAAGAGTAAGTACATTATTTTTATGAGATTGTTCATCATGTCTTTAATTTAATATTTCCAGTTTTTCCTTCCTGTCTCATGAAGCTGTTACATTTATTGTTTTTCTTTTAGGATCAATAAGAGGCCAGAATCTCCTGGACCTGAACCCAGCTGTGTTTCCTTAAAGAGCAACGTGTCGAAGGATGCTGGTGTTTACTTTAAAGGCTGTTCTTCTGCTGCTGAGAGGTAATGTGTGTCTAGATGTTGTTCCTGACTCTGTATTTCTGAATAAATCATCATGTTTAATATCAGCTCAGCTCTTTTTCACACATTTCTATGTTGGTATGTGAAGCGGTGTGTGTTGGAGTGTTTCCACAAACACAGCAGTCAGAGTGGAAAGAGTGGATGTTGTAGGAGGTGTTTGTGTAGTGAAGAGGCTGAGTGTCTGTAGGACTCCAGCTGCTCCAGCAGGTGTCTCCTTTGTGCTTTGCTTCAAACACAGTGTAGGGAGGAGCTTCCACTCAGGTGTTTCAGGTGTTGCTGGATGGAGGAGGACAAATAGTTTTTCCCTTCAGTGACACTTCAGCAGCTCAATGTTCTGGGAGATGTTTGTCTTTATGAAGGTTTATGGATTCTTGTTCTTACTTTGGTTAAACTGAGCAATACATTTTCCATCTAACATTTAAAGTAAATTTCCAGGTGAATAAAAGATCTGCAGCTGCAGCCTCTGTGATGTTTCACAGTCTGAAAGTAACAAATTCAACCAGAGTTCAAACAAAGGCTTAATATACGTGTGTGTTTGATATAATGCCAACAAGTACAAATAGGTGTTCTTACAGGTCTTAATCACAGAGGTCTGATAAGTCTGGTGACTTTCACAGTCAGCAATTTTGCTGCCTTTTATTTTATATTGGCCTTTTTAAAGCCCTTCAAAGTCTCCCACATTCATACAGAGCTTTTAACACCAAACTCCTTTGGTGTTAAAAGGAAAAATGATTCTATGTAACTTTACCTTCTTTTAAATGTACAAGCTGTGTTCAAGATAAGTAGTTTAGAAGTGTCTTTCAGATTTTCCCAGCAAGGACATATTGTTTTAGATTGTTTTATCTCTCACAGCTTTCTCCCAGCTCTCTGCTGACGAGACTAGCGCCACATATGGAGTTGTTTATTTTATCTGTTTATTATTTTCTTATCCTGTTCTCACTGTCTTTCCTATAAAAAGTGCCAAGCCTCTGTTCACGACGTGAGTTGTTCTCAGCAGCTCACCCGTGTACACGTTTGATAAAGAAAGTAACTTTGTCTCATTGTGTCTTTATTTCTCCTGGGTTTTTTACAGAGGTTTCCCCCAACACAGTCCTTCTCCTCTCACACACGATCACACGACTGATTTGTCTGCAGCAGCTGTGTTACTGCTAGTATTTTATTATGTGTGTAATCTCCTCATATTGTTCCAGTGGTTTAGTTTGACTTCCTTCTGCAAACTCAGCTGCTCTGTTGCTGATACACGTCTCCATGAATATGATTGATCAGATGCTGCCAACACCATGTGTTTCATGTGAGCGCTCAGCTGAAACCCTGGGTTGACTTATCGAGTTAATAACAAGCTTCACGTGACTGTGAATGCTAAAGTGAATCCAGATAAAGGAAAGAGACCCTGCTAATGTTGGACTCACTTCTTAGTGTAGATCCCAGGAGGAAGTTCAACATAGCCATTCTTTGTGCTAGCTCGACCAAACCTGAGAGCACAGTGCAGGATAATGATCATCATCTGTCTCTGTCAAGGACATTTAAAATCCACAAATAACAAACATAATTATATTTGATCATTAAAAATATGTTTTCACTTAAAAAAGCATGAGCACACTGGTGGATTACAGAAACATGAAAACTCGTTAACAGTAAAGTTAATTTAGACATAAACAAAGTGTCAAACATACTGAAGTAGAAGGACTGATGTTTGTGTTAACCCTCACATGGGCTGTACAACATTATATAGGGAGACAAAAACAGAGATTATCGTAGCCATCGCTCTCTCGCATGGACGTGGCAGTCTTGCTGTCTGCTGCGAATCCTCCCCGTACCTCCGTGACCTCGTCTGGTATCTGCTCCCTCCTCTGTAAGAGAGAGTAAAGGAAAACACGTCTCTGCCTAGTCTTGAAAATCTAATCTTATCATCCATTGTTCTTCTAGGGCCTCTTCTTCTTGTGGCCTCAGCTAACTGCTAATATTTAAATGGCTAACATTAACATGTGTGACAGCCAGGTTCACATTTATGATGAACTATGATTAATTAACTGATGTTGAAACTGGAGCTTTACTGACCTCTGAAATTCCTCTTAAAGTGTTATTCAGTGTTGTGACAGTCAGCTGCTTCAGCTGCTGCTGGGATGGGCTGTGGCAAAGAGAACAGAGAAAATCCAAATCAGAGTTTTTCTCTGAATTAAAAGCAAGGAAACAACAATATATTCTACATGGTGAAACTGATGGTTTCTGGTGTTTGGGTCTGTTTTTCTGTATTCATGCAGATAAAGTGTAAACTCAGATGAATTATACCATCAAATGTTAAAGGAAAATATCAGGATGAGTGTCTGTGAGCTGAGAAGGACGTGAAGCGAGCAGTTTATCCCAGAGCTGAAGCTGCTCTGTGTGCAGAGATGAGCTCAGATTCCTGCTGTGATTGATCAACAGTCACAGAAATGTAGACTTGTAGTTATTACTGCAGTATGGTCACAGCAGATACTGATAAACATGTATTATGAGGATGGATGATCAAGTTTCTCACTCTCTCCTTTAAATCTCAGTTGTTTTCTTCTTCACAGTTTATCTGTTAATTTATTAATGAATAACACTGAAAGAGTTTCTGTTATATTTCCCCTTGAACATCAGCTGTGCTTCAGGTTAGAGTGAGTGTCCATGGAATAAATGCAAGTCAGTGAACTGGAAACATGACTGTGTTCAAACTTTGTTTTCCTTTGTATAATGAGTCTAATCAAAGGTGGACAGAAGTATCTCCACTTTGACTTTTCTGTGTCACCATCAGAGCTTCTGCACAGTGTGGAGAAAGATCCAGAAGCAGAGCTGGACTGCAGACAGCCAGTCAGAGCAGCTGTGTACAAAGTAAGACTGAACATCTGTCTGCTGATGGACTCATTTCTGAAAACTGGACTTCTTGTGTTGTTCAGACATTGAAGAGTTTTCTTTCTCTTTAGTCTCATTGTTTTTCTTTCTTTCAGCAGATGTTGATCTGCAGGAGGTTTTAGATGAACATAAGATCAGTCTGAGGAGGAGATGTGAACGTGTGACTGAAGGAAGTGATGAAACAGGAAGTAGAACCCTCCTCAACAGGATCTACACTGAGCTCTACATCACAGAGGGACAGAGTGAAGAGGTTCATACCCAACATGAGGTGAGGCAGCTGGAGACAGCTTCCAAGATGGACGCCCTCCATGACGCTCCAATCAGGTGCCAGGACATCTTTAAAGCCTTACCTGACCAACAGAGACCCATCAGAGTGGTTCTGACCAACGGCGTGGCTGGTGTTGGAAAAACCTTCTCAGTGCAGAAGTTCACTCTGGACTGGGCAGAGGGCTTGGAGAACCAACATGTCAGTGTGGTGGTTCTGCTTTCATTCAGGGAGCTGAACCTGATCAGAGATGAGCAGTACAGTCTTCTGCAGCTGCTCCATGTTTTCCATCCAACATTACAGAAGGTCACAGCAGAGAAACTGGCTGTCTCTCAGCTTTTGTTCATCTTTGACGGCCTGGATGAAAGCAGACTTTCATTGGATTTCACCAACAGGAAGCTGCTGTCTGATGTCACACAGAAGTCATCAGTCAGCCAGCTGCTGACAAACCTCATCCAGGGGAATCTGCTTCCCTCGGCTCTCGTCTGGATAACTTCCCGACCCACAGCAGCCAATCAGATCCCTCCTACATGTGTTGACAGGCTAACAGAAGTACGAGGCTTCACTGACACCCAGAAGGAGGAGTACTTCAGGAGGAGATTCAGTGATGAAGAGCTGTTCAGCAGAATCATCTCCCACATGAAGACATCCAGGAGCCTCCACATCATGTGTAGTATCCCAGTCTTCTGCTGGATCACTGCTACAGTTCTGGAGCACATGTTGACTACAGAGCAGAGAGGAGAGCTGCCCAAGACCCTGACTGACATGTACTCACACTTCCTGCTGGTTCAGACAAAGAGGAAGAAGAACAAGTACCATGAGGGACACGAGACGAGTTCACAGGAGCTGACGGAGGCTGACAGGAAAGTTCTTCTGAAGCTGGGGAGGCTGGCGTTTGAACATCTGGAGAAAGGAAACATCATGTTCTACCAAGAAGACCTGCAGCAGTGTGGTCTGGATGTGACAGAGGCCTCGGTGTACTCAGGAGTTTGTACAGAGATCTTCAAAAGAGAGTGTGTGATCTTCCAGAAACCAGTCTACTGCTTTGTTCATCTGAGCATTCAGGAGTTTCTGGCTGCTGTCTACATGTTCCACTGTCACACCAACAGGAAGACAAAGGTGCTGAAGAACTTCTTGGGACAAAAATACAACGAGTCCTCTCTGGATGATTTCCTTAAACGAGCCATGGAGAAATCTCTCCAGAGTAAAAATGGCCACCTGGACCTGTTTGTTCGCTTCCTTCATGGCCTCTGTCTGGAGTCCAACCAGAGACTCTTAGTAGGTCTGCTGGGTCAGACAGAGATCAGTCCAGGAACCATCCAGAGAGTCATCAACAACCTGAAGAAGATCAACAGTGATGAAATCTCTCCTGACAGAAGCATCAACATCTTCCACTGTCTGATGGAGATGAACCACCTCTCATTATTTCAGGAGATCCAAGAGTTCCTGAAGTCAGAGAAGAAACTCTCTGAGATCCAGTGCTCAGCTCTGGCCTTCATGCTGCAGATGTCAGAGGAGGTTCTGGATGAGTTGGAACTGCAGAAGTACAACACATCAGAGCGGGGACGACAGAGACTGATTCCAGCTGTGAGGACCTGCAGAACGGCTGGGTGAGTCCAGATGTGATCATTAACATCATTGATCAGTGTAGGTTAGTAGTTTAATGTTGAAAATAAAATCAGATTGTAACCACAAAGTGTTTGTGTCCATACGCTGCAACCTTCCACACCATTCCTTTATTGTACAGACTCAGCAGCAGCTCCATGGATCCCAAATCCAAGATGGGAGAACAGATTTGAAGTGTGTCACATCCATGCAGTCACAGCTGTTTCCACCATGTTTCCACTGATATTAATCCTGTTCAATGACACGTTTCATATCAGTGAATATGTTCTTTAGGACGTCCACTGACATGTTTAAGTGTCCTGCTGGAAATCACTCAAATCATCCATGAAATCCATGAAAAATCCTTTTAGTGTTTCTAACTTCACCCTCTGTCCTCTCTCTCTCTCCATCCTCCTCACTGCTTCTTTCACTGATAATCACACAAACATCGTATTCAGCTACAAAATAACACAATGACATCATCTGATGATCATTATTATAAGAGCAGGATCCATATTTGATATCAGAGTAACACATTGCTTGGTTATGTGCAGTCATCATCAGTGACTGTGGGTCAAACAGAAGCTCTCTGATTGGTTGCTGACCTTGGTCACCTGTCCACTCTCACCTGTTTGTGTTTGCTCTCTCTTTGCTGTCTCCATCCTCTCTCTCCTTTCTCTCCCTCTCTGTCTTTGTACCGTCACTCAGGTCCAATGGAAACAGTGACATTTACAAACCAATCAAAGACAAACTGATCCATGTCAGGTTATAACAATATTCAAAGTGAATACAGGCTGCTGCTGGACACAGACAGGTAACATCATTTTGACTTGCTGTCACCTGGATCTGGACTCATAAACACTGAAGCCCTGAACAGGAATACAAATCATTTTCTGCCAACTAGCGACACACCAGGAGATAATGGCTCAGAAAGCTCAAATGAGCCAATCATTTCTGTGTTTAGTTCCCCTGAAATCAGATCTGATATCAGCAGCTCTGAGTTCATTCATCATTATTGTCCAGTGATGAGATTTCTGCTCCGTTTGGTAACAGTCAGCAGGTTTTTCCTGCGTGTGGACGTGAACAGTCGTACCTGACAGCAGGTAGCAAACAGAGATCATCTTTCCAGCTGGAACTCTTCACTGAGCTGAACTCATTCAAAATGTTCTGGAGTCAAAACAGGAAACAGTCCAAATGTGTGTCTTCACTCTGACTCTGGATCAGATCTCAGTGACAGACTGTGGACATTATGGAAGCCTAAATGTGACACCATCTTCCTCCTTCATCTGCAGATTAAAGCCAAACAAAGATTCTCATTAAAATTCTGCAGGTCTGAGAGAGACTCAATCGTTGTGTCATGTCAAATACAGTAAGAGGAGCTGAAGCACAGATGTGAAGAGCAGATTCATCAGATTATGACCTCACTCTGTTTTGTCTTCATATACATTCAGTCTGTGTTTATAATGCAGATTTTCTCCTTTTATAATAACACATTTTATATTTTCTATCATCACAGTCTGACTCGGTGTGGACTCTCAGAGTCTCACTGTGAAGTTGTGGCCTCAGCTCTGAAGTCCAACCCCTCCCATCTGACAGAGCTGGACATGAGTTACAATCTCAACCTGCAGGATTCAGGTGTGAAGCTTCTGTGTGCTGGACTGGAGAGTCCAAACTGTCGACTGGAGACTCTGAGGTGAGTTCACTGACTGCGGCTGTTGTAGTTTTTCTATATTTCAGGTCTTTGATTGATGTTTGAAACTTCCTTTAGTTCCTAAATGTTCAGGATGTGTCTGAAGACAAATGTGAAGAAGTTTGAGTGCTTTCAGAAATGTTGTCTTTCCAAATGACTGAACAACAGTTTTTCCTTTTGGCTCCAAACAGAAGTGACAGACTTGAGCAGGGTTCATTTAAAGGCTGACAGAAGTGGAGTGGTGACGGGGAGATGTTTGACAGGACAGTGTTTCAGCCTCCACAGGTTCATGTTGTGCTCCATCAGTCAGTGAAGATGAAATCAGTGCTGATGAGGCTGTAGAGTGTGTGAGGGATGTGAATGAGGATGATGAAGATCTGATGATAGCAGATAAAAACAGGCTGCAGAGACTTTGAGCCATACAGGGCACACAGTGTGTGTACAGAACAGCTGAAATCATTATGGAGGCCTCACTGGGATATGGAAGCATCACAGTACAGCTTCAGTGAAGCATTAAAGTCTCTGATATGAGATGAGAAATGAAGCAGCCAGAGCTTTTTCATGAGTGGAAATCCACTGTGACTGTGAGCTGCTGCTACAGCCTCCAGATTAGCCAGCAGCTCATCCTGCTCAACATTTTCTCACCAACTTTAATGGAAGTGTGATGTTTTCAGCTGGAGTGATGGTCAGGGTGGCCTCCCTCTCCTCTTCTTCTCCTCTTCCTCTTTCATTTGTAAAGCCACTTCTGCTGCTTTCATTCATTTGGAAGTCCTGTAGCTGAGTGTGGGAGAGACTAACAGCCTCGGCAGCAGAGGGGAGAAAGGCTGTAACACCACCACTTTACTCTGTTCTACCTGTCACATCATTTTATCAGGAAACAAATATGCTCATGTTTTTACTATGTTTGTCTTGAAGATGTAAGAAGATCACATGGTGCTTTTTATTATTGTGTTGGTTTGTTTCCTGTCTCTTGGATGGAGCCAGCTGTGCGTGGCCCCTGGGCCTGTGGTCAGAGTGTGTGCTGGATAATCCGGCCCAGGATGAGGCCAAACTGACATGGGATGAAATGTCTGTCACATAATTGAGCTTAGTGTAGTTTCATTTCTGCACAATTTAAAAACAAGCAAAACTTTGTTCTGTCTTTTCTATGTTGTACTGTAGACTTTCTTTGATACTGTGTCCAAAAGGAGCAGCTTTTACTTTGAAGGGGAGGCGTCTCTGTTTCCTCTTCAGGTTGGATGATGGAAGCAAATGAGTGTGTGATGTTCTTTCAGTGTTGCACTTTGTAGACGCTCCCTGAGCACTGGTCTCACAGCCAGCTGCACATAGAGACCAGTGTTGTTAGTCCAGGTCAGAAGATGACTTGTTGGAATGAAAATGAGCTTGTAGTTTGTCTGCTTTAATAATGTGACTGGAAAAAGGTGTTGGACTTCAAATATGTCCATTTCTTTCACACTTCACCTTTAAAAGTGAAGCCTTGTGGTTCCTGGAAGGAAAAACACGACTTTTTCAAGTCTTTGTCCTGTTTTTATGATAAATGTACGACTTTAATGTGAAACATTCAGAGTTTTTTCTCTTGTTGTGTTTGTTTGAAGCTGCTTCCTGTTGGCTTCAGCTGTTTGGAGTTTCCATTTTCTAAACTTCTACATTCTGAACCTTCTTCAGCTCTGAACAGATGATGAAACACTGAATGATTTCAAGCTCACACTTTGTCTAATAAACTTACATCTTTCATTCTTTATACAGATTGATCGACTGTGGTTTGTCAGAGATCAGCTGTGATTATCTGGCAGCAGCACTGAAGTCCAACCCCTCCCATCTGAGAGAGCTGGACCTGAGCTACAACAAGCTGCAGGATTCAGGAGTGAAGCATCTGTGTGGTTTCCTGGAGAGTCCGGGATGTGGACTTGAAACTCTGAGGTCAGTCAGCATGTTTTAGTTGTGCTGAGATGAATATGATGTGAAAGTTGTGCTGATACTAAACTGCAGACATCAGGCTGATATTATACTGATCCACACTGAGGATCTTCATGGTAAAGTCTGTTTTCTTCTTCTCTGGTTTAGTCCATTGACTGCAGCAGAACAATGTTCACATTTCAAACCTTCAAAGAAGAATAAAAATCCTCCACTGGATAATTCACTGTGAAACTCTCCAACTCTTCATTCCACCTTAAAGTCTGTCTGAGACGGAAATCCAAAGCAAAATGTGCGTTTGCTTTACAGACAGCAGTCCAACACAAACATACACACATCATCCAAAACACAGTCCAACATCCAAATCTCCATCATCCCCAACATGGACTTCATTCCTTTCCAAGCCAGCCTTGAGTGTCCTTCATTCAGCTCATCCTCTGATTCACTTTTACACCTTATTTTAGCTGCTTTAGCTCTCTTTCAACAAGTTTCTGTGCCTCAATCTTTTTCTTCTCTCCCTCATAACAAGACAGCTTCTTCTGCCTGAGAACATGTTGGAGTGATTTACTAATCCAGGGCTGCTTATTGGGGAAAATACTTCCTGTTTTCAAAGTAATCCCCATTTTTCCCAGAAAGAAATCTCAGTAGAAATCAATGATCTAAGTGAGAACATGAGCCTTTAAAAAGTCCCAGTTGGTGCAGTCAAAGCAGTCCCTCAGTCCCAGTATAGAGTCTTTGGTCCAGACTGGAACAACTGTGTGCCCAGTTTGAGCTCTCTTCAGTCCTGTGACCTGACAGACCCAGAGGGGCCATCACATCACATTTAGAAGCTCCCCTAATGGAGCCACAACACATGTCCAATACTTAGTCTGTCTTGTTGGACCAACTGGAAGAAATGATTCAAGGACTTAGTCACAGAACAGAGATTCAAATCTCCAAAATCCAACTGGCTGCATCAGGACATATAGTCTGAAACTCTGCACAGTTTCCTGTTTGAAGCTGCTTCCTGTTGGCTTCAGCTGTTTGGAGTTTCCATTTTCTAAACTTCTACATTCTGAACCTTCTTCAGCTCTGAACAGATGATGAAACACTGAATGATTTCAAGCTCACACTTTGTCTAATAAACTTACATCTTTCATTCTTTACACAGATTGAGATACTGTGGTTTGTCAAAGATCAGCTGTGATTATCTGGCAGCAGCACTGAAGTCCAACCCCTCCCATCTGAGAGAGCTGATCCTGTGGAGAAACAACCTGAAGGATCCAGATGTGAAGCAGCTGTCTGATCTTCAGCAGAGTCCAGACTACAGACTGGAGACTCTGTGGTTAGTAGAGTGATGGAGTGAGTGGGTGGTGCTGTCAGCAGTATTGTACTAAACACAGTCAGTATGAAACAAAGATCCAGTGTTTCCTGTAAAGCTGCATCTTCTCAGTGAAGCTGTGAGAGGAGAATGGTGACAGGCTTCAGGATTGGACACAAACACTTCCTGTTTCTGACCTTTATGGTCACCATAGTAACGGCTGACACGCTCTGATCAAACACTGTCAACAGCCAATCAGCTCTCTGAACAAAGCAGCACGCAGACCAACGACTGCATTCATTTCCAAGTTTAAAGCAGTGAAGAACACAGTCTGTAGGTGAGGAAGAATTTAGTGAGAGCAGATGTTTGGATGGAATTCCTCCAGTTAACAGCTGGAACCGTCCATCTGGATTGTTGGGCTTGTTGTTGGGGTTCCTACAGAGCTCAGAGTGGACACACCAAGGTTCTACTAATGAATGAAAGTCCAAACTCAAACTAGGAGGGAAAAACATCTTCATCAACTTCAATAAAAATCCAATGATTAGTAAAAGTGAAGCAACAATGAGTCCTAGTACAGTCCCAGCACTGAAGTCCCTGCTGCTCTTTATACTGGATGTGCTGCATCACTGACTGACAGCTGATGAAGAGTCTCTGGAAACACTCGTTTATCTCCTCTTCTCTTCCTTCTTCTCTCTGCAGGTGGAGCTGGTGATGGTAAACAGGACGGTGTGTGTGCTGAGAGAGGAGGAGCTGTGTCCTGATGATCCAGAGAGGTTGAAGCAGCAGCAGCTTGTGTGTAGAGACGCTCTGACTGGGCCATGTTACTGGGAGGTGGAGAGGAGAGCTTCATCCAGCAGTGACTGACAGAGGAATGAGAAGAAGTGCAGATGACTGTCAGTGCTGCAGAGTGAACTGCTCTGAGAACAGCTCCACTGTCAGACACAATGTAGAGTCCAGCATCATCCCTGTGTGTCCCTCTGGATCTGACAGAGGATCATCAGTGTATCTGGACTGCTCTGCTGCTGCTCTGTCCTTCTACAGTCTCTGCACAGTCTCTGTCTGACTCTGGCTTCAGACCCTCCTGGATCAAACTCACCTGGAAAGACTTTCAAACATCACTCAATAGATTTGAATACAGAATATATTTGATATATACTGTAGATGTACTGTAGAGTTGCAGTTTGTCACTTGTAAATACAGTCTGTGAGCAGCTGTGAGCTGAAAGATCTTTCTAGAAACACGAAATGTTTTCACTCTTCTGTTGCTTTTTCATATATTTCCACAACATTAATATTGATCCCACCTGTCTCACCTGTTTCATGCTTTTATACATAATAACAGGACACGTGTGATCTGAGCCCTGCTGTGGTTGCTGTGCTGCACGTCTTCATTTAGATAACAGAGACATCTAGTGGTTCAGAGGGAGAACTGCAGGAGGTGGAGCTGTGTTTTAGCATGGAAAACTTTTTATCTTTTAGACGCAGATACAAATATGACAAGTATCAGTGTGAGATACAAAAGGTCACATCAGTCAGCAGAGGGAACAGTGATCACACAGCAATGTAAGAATAGAAACATAACAGTGACTCTGGACATGTATACAGATGGAAGCAAACAAACAGGATGTAACACTACATTAATCAATCAATCAATCAATCTTTATTTATAAAGCACTTTTCATACAAAAGAAATGTAGCACAAAGTGCTTTACATAGTTAAAAGCAGCCCACCCCACCCTCCAACTCACTCCCCACACTCTCAATACACATATATCCCCCCCCCCACACACACACACACACACATACACACACGCGCACACTGAAAGAGTAAAAATTGGGCTGGGCTCGCATGAGCCAAGTGAGGAAACACTATAACAGGGAGCCGTCTGCACCGGGAGCCGGTCACAGACCGCAGCCTCCAGGCTGGGCACACAGCAGGAGGGAGGCCAAGGAGCCCCCCAGCCAGGCTGAGAGGACCCCAGAGACCCAGCAGCCACGGTCAATCACAGCCCCGGTGCAGAGAGCGCCCTCCGAGGAAACACTGGAGATATGACACAATACGATATATACAGGGTAAAATGATAAAATAAATAAGAACAGGATACAATATAAATATAAATAGAGTAAGAAGATTAAAAAATGAATAAGAATAAAATCAAAAAATATTAGGTAAAACCTAAATTAATAATACAATAACAGGATAGAATAAATAAGCATAAAATAAATAAACGCTAAGTAAAAGCTAAATTAAAAAGGTGGGTCTTGAGCCTGTTCTTAAAAACATGTACGTTCTCTGCGGCCCTGAGCTCCTCCGGCAGGCTGTTCCACAGATTAGGACCATACCACTGAAAAGCTGCCTCTCCGTGAGTATGTGTCCTGACTTTAGGGACAATCAAAAGGCCAGCACCAGAGGACCTCAGGGTCCGCGAGGGTTCGTATGTTAAAAGCAGATCTGAGAGATAAGAAGGCCCAAGACCATTAAGACATTTAAAAACCAATAAAAGAACTTTAAAATCGATCCTGAAACACACGGGGAGCCAGTGCAGCGATTCTAAAACCGGTGTAATGTGGGCCCGCCCTCTGGTCTTCGTCAGCACACGAGCTGCCGAGTTTTGCAAGAGTTGTAAAGTTGAAATATTCTTCTTAGGAAGACCAGAGAGCAGGGCATTACAGTAATCAATGCGACTGGTAATAAAAGCATGCATCAGCATCTCCGTGTTGGCCCGAGAGAGAATAGGGCGGACTCTGGCTATATTCTTTAGATGATAAAATCCAATTTTGGTTACATTAAACCCACAAATGGGAAGAAAACAAAGCCAAAGGAAAATATATTTGATCTCAGGAATCCAAATCAGATGCTTTAGAGCAGGGGTCGCCAACCCTGGGCACGCGTGTCACAGCTGCCACGTGAAGGGTTAACTGATGGCACGACCATAGCTGGACTGGCCATCGGGCATACTGATGGTGACTTTTCATTTTTATGGGCCAATGATGTTTTTTTATTTTTTTGTACCGGTATAAACAATGAAAGGTGGTGGATTGGCCGGATGCTGGTCGATGTTTAAAAATTAGTCAGTTGTTTGGTGGTGGCTATGGCGGAGCTTCCACAGAGGCAGCAGGTGGATGAGGGAAAGGGGAGGCAGGAGGAGCAGAGACCCGAGGCAGCCGCCGGTCCGAGTGTCAGGTGAACTGATCTTCAGGTAAGAAGTTATGACCTGCAGTCTATCTGGGTCAGATATAAACCAAGTTTAGGTGGAGTTTATTTTCATTGTGCTGAGTTTTTACAGTCAGTTACTGAAGGAAATTTCCGTCCCGGGTTTCCTCCGTGGCGTGAGCGATAAGCAGAGTTTTGTCCTTTCCTTATAAGACTCCTAATTATTCAAAGTAACACTCAGGTATGCCGTTCAGCTGGGCTAGTTACGACGTCGGGAGCATTTAGGAGAACAAAGTGATACAGAGACTGTTCAGATTGATCTCCCACAATCAACTCAAAGGTTTATTAAGTATACAACAGAATCAGAATCAGAATCAGAAAGGGGTTTATTGCCAAATGTTGAGCAGGTTTACAACATTAGGAAATTGCTGCGGTGCTTCAGTGCAAACATGGTGTCATAAATAACACTTAAATAGACATGGAAAAAATAAAAGTAGGGATAAGAATTAAAAGTGCTACGTGGAAAGATATGTGCATGAGATATACATGAGATATATACATGAGAGTAAGAATTAAGAGTGCTACGTTGAAAGATATATACATGAGTGCAGGTGGTGATCAGTGCCAAACATGGAATGATACAGTGAACACAGCGTAGGGTCATGTGTTAGTGGCGGGGACAGTCATATGGTTATTGTTCATGTGTCCAACAGCAGAGGGGAAGAAACTGTTCTTATGGCGAGAGGTTCTGGTGCGGATGGACCGGAGCCTCCTGCCTGAGGGGAGCAGGTCAAACAGACTGTGTCCAGGGTGAGAAGGGTCAGCTGAGATCTGAGCTGCACGCCGCAGTGTCCTGGAGGTGTACAGGTCCTGCAAAGATGGGAGTCTGCAGCCAATCACCTTCTCAGCAGAGCGCACAACACGCTGCAGTCTCTGTTTGTCCCTGATAGTGGCTCCAGCGTACCACACGGTGATGGAGGAGGTGAGGATGGACTCAATGATTGCAGTGTAGAACTGCAACAGCTTATATAGAGGAAAAAGGTTCGTGTGTCAGCAGGTTCTCAGTTCAAACCGGTACAGACCAAATAAGGAAACGTCTTCCTGCCTTGTGAGCAAAGAAGTATCCTTTGTGTAGTTTATCAGTTCAGCTACAATTTATGATCATCCCAGCAAAATACACTCCTAGACATAGAATACAGAGTTCTTTCATTAGTGAATTCTGAAACAAACCACCTGGCTTTTAACAAGCTCTTTCCTAAAAGATAAGGAAGGGAGGATGGGAGTAAGGAAGTGGTCTCGTCTCTGTGGTATTTTCGACCTTGGGGTACCAGCCTGTGATTCTTACACATCAATACATGGGTCAGAGAGAAAGAGAAAAACAACTAGTAAATGGGCCTTATTGAGTAATAGTTTTCCTGTATAATATCACTATAAAACAATATCCTGTAAATGCTACCATGGTATCAAAATATCACAACAGTTCTCTCCTTTTATCATAAAATGATAACATAGTATAAAGGCAGAATGTAATAACATAATCTAAAGACAAATCATAAATGTGAAGTAAATCATACATGTGACTGGTCTCTTCTTGGATAATCGAGTAATTCTCAATCTAATGCTCAATACATACATCAGGATCATCATTGATGACATCTGACACATAATCTGGGTCAATTTGTGCCAATTGCAAATACATTGAGGCAGTTGTACTAGTAGCTATACGGGTTATCATTGAACGTACACAGGGTATCACACAACAGACAATAATCATCAAAAACAAAATAATGCATGCTACAATGGTTACAAAAGCTACAATTAGTTCCTTCCATTTTCCAAACGTGTCCTGCAGCCACTTGTCTAGCCACTGACCGTGACCTGCATTGGCTCTTAGTTCTATCTGCAATGCTTCAAGTCTATTCATAGCTTGTGTGAATGAACCGTTAGGGGCGGTGTTATTGGGAATGAAAGTACAACAAACATCTCCAAACATCGCACAAACACCTCCCTTCTCAGCTAACAACATGTCTAAGGCCATCCTATTTTGCATGGTCATTAAAGAGGTAGCAGACATCTGTTCTCCTAGGGCCTTAAGGGCCGTATTGGTCAAATTAGTATGTCTTTGCTGATGGTAATAAACATAATTGATCCAGGCGACATTTTTGTTTATCTGTATATACGGTAGTATTGAGACAAACCCTGCGGATATTTCTCCTCGTGCCTTTAATTCCCTTGGTATCCCGCGTGGGACTCCTATAGCATCTATGTAAACGTTATGTGAGTAAGCGGAGCGTTTTGTGCGTCTGCTGGATACAGGCAGATCCGAGGTTTGTTGTATTAGTAGTTCTTGAGCTAAAGTTACTAGACCGCAGGTACCGGTCCAATTAACAGGTAAAGCTAATCTAAGGGTATTATTGCACATCCAATAAGCATGTGGGATTGGTCTGGTCAGGCGCAAAGCTGTAAAGCCTTTTAATATGCCTCCCCAGTACGAGTCGTTCAGTGTGTTGGGCGAATGCAGGATTGTTGAGTTATCTGAATGCGTATTTATATATGCATATATATAAAAAGGCATATGTCTATATTGTGTCCTGTCAACACTCGCTGCTAGCCATGTTTCGTTACAGCGTGCTCCTGGAGAGTCAGAAAAAAATGTATAGTTTTGCGCGTCATAATTTATGTTTTTAAGCTTTGGTCGGTATATGCATGTCATCGAGATATTTGGGTGATGGCGCATCTGTTTTGGGGGTGAAAGAGGTTCAGTGCGGTCTTCGGGGCGCTGCTTTGGGTTGCAGGGGTGGGTAATGTTGTCAATCATGCTAACATCCTCACTAGAGACTTGTCCTGTGTATATGAATAAACAATCTAAAGGACTTAGTTCTACTCGCACCGCTCCAATCAGAGTTGCTGTTAAGGGCCCCTTTTTATCATTTTTGAATAGCATCTTTGTTAAGGGAAAACCTGAAATTGGGTATCCCACTACAACCTGTTCTGGGTTACCCTTTGAACAGACATAACAGTTACTGTTTCTTAAGTCACGAGCGGCTATTCTGGCATGTTCATACCAGGCATTAGCTCCTGCTCTAGGGGGTGCAAAAAATGGTTTATTAGTGGCGTCTATGTTGTCATTTACTGATTTTAGGGAGCGTGAGGAGTGTATTAAGTAGGTGTCTTGCAAAATAGAGCATGAGGTATCGTCAGCAAAATATGACCTGCAGAAATGTGAACATGGTTGCAGTTTACAATACAAAATAGCAAAGAAAAATCCTAAGGTTAATGCGATAGATATGATAAATATATAAGAAAATATATAAGAAAAAACACAGTTCTTCAGTCGTCTCCTGGCCTGGTCCCAGGTTCGAGAGACATTGAATAAGCGCCGTGTCATGACAATGGGCATTTCATTTTCTCCATTACCAGGATGAAATGAGTCTGGCTTTATCAGATTAGACATCATGTGGTACTCTTGGCTTTCTATTCCTGCTGGATGCTCGAGTACCTTGTTTTTGTTCAGGTGAAGCATCAAAGAGCTCTCTGAGTCTTGGCTCTCTCAGGCTTTGTGTGTTAATCAGTGATTGCGTGTGTGTAGGTGGATTGGATCCGGGGGCTGGCTCGCCTGAGATGTCATCTACCCGTGTGTATTTATTTGTTCTGGTTCCCGGCGCTGGCCCGCCTGAGATGTCGTCTGCTTGATCCGACGCCTGAGGTGGTCTGATTGGGCTGGTCTTAACCCTGCTGGCGTGTATCCACTGAGGTTGTCCGTCCGTAAGGATGCTGGTTCTCGTCACTGCCAGTACAGTCTGGGGGCTGGAAAACGCGGCCTCCCCGAGTGTCCTTGGTTTTAGCAACTTCACCAACACCGCATCTCCTGGTCTCCACTGGTGCGTTGGAGCTGTGGGGGGGAGAGGCTGGGAGAGACAAACTTTCTGATAGTTATTATTCAGTGTTTCTACCAGATTGTGAACATAGTCGGACAATGCAGTATCTACATCACCTTCTAATAGCGGTGCCCCTCTGGAAGCTGACCATGGTGTTGGAAATGGTCTTCCCATGATTATTTCAAATGGAGATAATTTGGTTGCTGCGGATGGAGTCATTCTAATCTCGCAGAGGACTTGAGGAAGTAATTTGATCCAGGTCATTCCTGTTTCTATCATTGCTTTAGTCAGGCGATTTTTTATGGTCCTATTCATTCTTTCTACAACTCCTGAACTCTGAGGGTGGTATGGCACATGATATTTCCAGTCTATTCCTAAAGTTTTAGCACACTTTTGAATTACTTCTGATGTGAATGAAGGTCCTCTATCACTGTTAATCTGGTGAGGTATTCCAAATCTGGGTATTATTTCATTGCACAACTTTTGACAGACTACTTCTGCAGTTTCTTTTGAGGTTGGATAAGCTTCTACCCATTTACTAAATTGATCCACTATTACCAGTAAGTACTTGATGCTTCCTTGTGCTGGCATATGTGTAAAATCAATTTGTAATGTATGAAATGGAAAATCTGGTTGTGGTAAATGCTGATGTTTTGCTTTTGGTCTCCCTATATTAGTTCGTGCACATGTTAGACAGGTTGCTAATATGCTTTTTACTGCATGCAATGTTTTTTCAATTACAAATCTTGATTTTATTGCTGCAATAACCCCTCTTTGTCCGACATGACTCACGCCGTGAAAATGTCGGACAAGGACTGGCAGCGGGCAAGATGGGAGGGTAATCAAACCCTCAAGATTTTTGTATAAGCCATCTCTGTCATCTAAGGTACAGTCATTATTCTCCCAATAGGCGTAATCACATGCAGAGGCTTGCTCTTGTATGAATTTTAAATCAACATTTGTGTCTAAATAGTCTGGGAGTGTAACAAGTGGCAGCTGTAGGGGCACAGATAATACTTCCTGTGGAGGTGGGAGCTGCGATGCAGCTGCAGCCTTGGCTGTCACGTCTGCTAGGGCATTACCTGTTGCTTCGTCTGTGTCAGCTGTACTGTGTCCTTTCGTTTTTACAACTGCAACGGCCGATGGCAGCTGTATAGCCTGCAAAAGTCTTTACACAAGATCAGAATTAGCAATCGGTTTTCCATCAGCAGATCTAAATCCTCTTTGTCTCCACAATGTGCCAAAGTCATGCACAACGCCAAACGCATAGCGGCTGTCTGTGTAAATTGTCACACGCCTATCCACATGGAGCTCACAGGCGCGTATTAAAGCCATGAGCTCTGCTTTTTGTGCTGAGTGAAATGGTAATGAGTGAGCCTCTAGTATGATGTCAGGCAATGTCACCACCGAATAGCCACAAAGAAATGAGTTGTCATTCGGCCTTGAACAGGACCCGTCCACATAAACCGTGGCTGAGTCTGGGATAGGTCTTTGCTCTAAATCTGGACGTGGTGCTGTGGATTCCTGTATACGCGTCATGCAGTCATGATCGTCAAGCCTGTCTGAGCCAACCTGTCGGTCAGAAGAACACAGCATACGAATCAATAAATATGCTGGCGAATCAGGTGTGCTGCTCGCTTTTATGGTGAGGTTTGCTGTGGAGGTCAGTGTAGCTTCATAACCTGAGCGACGTTGTGCAGTCATATGTTGTGTAGTTGTGTTTGCTAGAATGGTTGTGACCTGGTGATTGGTGTGTAGAATAGTGTCATGTGAGAGTGTGAGCTTCTCGCAGTCCCTTATCATGATAGAGCAAGCTGCTACCGCCCTCAGGCAGGCCGGCATTCCCTGAACAACCACAGGCAGTACCTTCGAATAGAAGGCTACTGGACGGTAGCCACAGCCATGCTCTTGGGCCAGTACACCTGTGCAGGTTGTGCCGTTCTCTGTGACGTACAGGTGGAACGGTAAGTGGTAGTCAGGCAGACCCAAACAAGGGGCGGAGGTCAGCGCTCCCTTTAATGCATTGAAAGAGGCAGTCATTTCTGTGGACCACAGTATTCGAGGAGGCTTGTCTTTTTTGCAGCATTCACGCAGAATGTGGTCATGAAAAGAACAGTCTGGTATCCACTGTCTGCAATAGTTCACCATGCCTAAGAAGGACAGCATTTCCTTCTGTGTAGTGGGCCGAGGGACGGAGGTCACAGCTTTGACCCTGTCTGCAGTCATGGAACATTTTCCGTGAGACAGTGTGAATCCCAAATATTGAACAGAAGTCTGACAGTACTGCATTTTCTTTGCAGATGCTTTGTGGCCAGTCTGTTGGAGGTGCTGGAGAAGCATGTGTGTAGCAGTTTGACATAGTTCCTCACTCGGAGCACAGAGGAGGAGGTCATCCACATACTGGATCAGGGTGCAGCCCTCAGGAGGAGTGAAGCTGTCCAGGGTAGCACGGACCACCATTGAGGAAGCAGCAGGACTGTCTACCATGCCTTGGGGCAAACGGGTCCAAGTGTACTGCTTATTTCTATGTGTGAATGCAAATAACGGCTGTGTGTCTTCATGCACAGGTACTGAGAAAAAGGCGGAGCATAAATCCACCACAGTAAAATGTGTGGCTATTGATGGAATAGATGTCAATATACTGGGGACATCTGGAACGATAGGAGGCAGAGGTATAATGACTGCATTAATTTGCCTTAAGTCTTGTGTAAAACGCCATACGCCAGGTTTGTTAGGCTTTGGCACAGGATTGACAGGAGTATTATATGGAGATACTGTGGGCTTTATTACTCCTGTAGTCAATAAATCTCCTATGATGACATCTAGGGCTGAGGCTTTTTCGGCAGAAATGGGATATTGCTTGACATATACTGGCTTGTTGTTTTTCAGCTGTGCGTGATAAGGTGTACAGTCAATAAATCCTACATCATTCTCACCTTTAGACCATAATGTCATATTCTGGTATTCAGCTGGCAACGTAACTGCAGAAATAGTACAGTGGATAGGGTAGGTTAGATCTATGTGTCGACATGGTGTAGTTATGTCATAACCTATGTCTGAGTTATGTGACAAAACCACTGTTTGACCTTCACTGGTGTGAGCAGTTATCATGTTGTTGAACAGTGTGAGAGAAACAAAAGTGTGGCTCCCAGATATGGGATTACCTGGCAGTGGTTTTTGAACACGTCTTTGGCACATTGTGTGTCGTGGAATACCAGACAAAAAGGTGTTGAGTTCGTCCTCTGCTGAGGCGTCCAGCTGACACAGAGGCTGTTCCTTCTCCATGGTGCATAAGGCAGAGAAAACATAGCTGTTATCAGTATCAGCAAACATTTCACCCTTTGTGTTAAATGAAATACACAGATTCATTTTTGCCATTAAATCCCTGCCTAATAAATTCACAGGCGAATTTGGAATAATTACAAATGGATGATATGTGATTTCATCTGGTTTTGGGCCCCAACGTGTCTTTAGAGAATGAGTTTTAGGGCATTGCACTACAGTTCCATTAATTCCCATAGTGTTGATGCACACAGAGGAGACAGGCCCATTATAGAATTTTCCAGACAGTGAACTTTTAGTGGCTCCACTATCCACTAAAAATGGGTATTTCTTACCATCTATTTCGACTTCTAGCATGGGCAAATGTTCTGTGTTAGAGGACAGTTGCAAATGCAACATCGTGTGTAGTGCTTCACACTGCTGTCCCTCATCATCACCTGGGCCTCTCTATTGGCGGTCCAGCCGGGTATTATCAGATGATGGGAAAAGATCATGGTGAGAATTGTAACGCACCCTTTCCCATTCTGAGTCATGCTCTGGGTTTCTGCGGCTACTGGAAAACTGAGCTAAATTTGCACCTCTAGCTTGTCTAGCTTGTGGGTTGTAAGGCTGCTGCCTAGATGTGGGGCCATTATTGCATGTTTCTTGTGGTTGCCAGTTACCTTGACTGGAAGAGCTCTGCTGACGCCTAGTGGCAGGAACTTGTACTGCGTTCTGTGGTCGAGGCGCGTGTGCTCTGTTGGAGACTGCAAATTGACACTCACGAGACCAATGTCCTACCTTTCCACAGCGAAAACACACATCTCTATTCTTATCTTTCCGTCCTCTGAAACTTCCTTGCTGTGCTGGTGCAGATGATCCTGCATACATTAATTTCTCACTTTCCTCTGAGCCTTCAACATCAAAATTCAACATCATCTTAACAGTTTTAGCTTTTGTGGTAGTAGGGAAGAGATCTGCACTGGCCTTCAGTTGTACAAGCTTTAAGAAAGCATCTTTACTCAGTTCGTAGAGATTATCAGTAGCTGTCACTTTTAGCAACTGAGAGCATTCAGGGTGGATGTTGTTCAAAAAGGTAGTAATGAAAATCTGATCATTACCATCCTCTGGCATGCATGCCTCGTTAGTCCAACAGTGCATAAAGCGTTTTATGAATGCCAGGATAGATTCATCAGGCTTCTGTTTACACATAGTTACTGCATTTAACTCAATTTTGTCTCTGGACATTGTTAGCAGGAATTTCTTTAGATTCTTAAAGAAATCGGTGATTTTGTCATTATTTACCCACAAAAACTCTGCAGTTGTGGATGCTTTATCATGCTTTGGATCTAATTCACCTATCTCTCTTATGAGTTGTGACTCGGTTACTCCAGGAATGCATTGACACAATATGTACCTGTAATCCGGACCACCCAAATGGTGATATCTGGTACTTCTCTGTAGTGCAGAGACAAAGGCTGTAGGATTTTTAAGAGGATCGGGAAGCTCTTTAATAGTTGTCACTAATTCTGAGATTTTAGGGGGCTGAATACAACACTGATCTCCTATTATCATAAATGTCATGGTCCTGCGGCCATGACTGAGTGACTTTGTGTTTGTGTTCTTTATTGTTATTACTTTCATTATTATTCATGGCTGTTTTGGGATGGTTTGTGTTTTGGGATTTTAGATACTGGGTTTTGGGTTTGTGCTCCCTCTATTGGTCCCTGGTGTCAGTGTTCCCCTGTCTCGTCAGGTTAACCAGGTCCAGCTGTGTCTCCCACCTGTGTGTGATTTCCCAGTGTCTCTTTGTGTATTTATAGTGTGTGATTTCCTCTGCTCCTGGTCGCGTCGTCTGTGTACATACCCTGTGTTATCCTGCGTACTCTGCATCTACCCTGTGAAATCCCCTGCGTGCTCTCCCTGCTGTTCTCCCTTCGTGTTCAGGTTTGCCACTCCTTTGTGTAGTTTCACCCAGTTTAGTTCATCCGTAGTTCTGTTTTGCCATCTCCTCTTTATGTTTGTTATTATCAATAAATCACCCTCACACCTGAATAAGTGCTGCACTTTGAGTCCTCCTTCCACTCTCCACACGGCCGCTGCCCCGGACCGTGACAGTACGACGCGACCACAAGATGGACCCAGCAGCGCTTAATCCATCCATGGAGCTACGGGAGACGCTCATCGACGCCACACAGGAGCTGATCGACCTGTGGCTGGAAAGCCCGGGTGGCACGTCCCAGCGCGCTATAGAGAGGCGGCTACAGCGTCTGGTGACCGGTCTTCCATGGCTTCTGGGCTCGCTTTGTTCGTGGGAGCAGGAGCTTCTTCTTTTGGACCTCGGACTACACCCCCCGTCTGCATTCACGTTCGAGCAGCCCGAGGCGGTGAGTGAGCGGGATGCATTGGCTTCCCCAGTTTCCGGGACTTTATTTTCTGGGGCTATTCAGAGCGGGATGGGAGACTGTACGGGTCGCTTACCCACCTTCGTGGTAACAGATCCTTCGCAAGTGGGCCTGTACAAACCCTCTGTAACACCGAGAGACTGTTTCTCTGCCGCTCCTTCTGAGCCAGAACTTTATTGCCATTCTCCGGCTCAGTTCGGTGTCCAGCCACAAGCTTCCCAGTCTGCAGCTCAACCGTTAGCCTCCCTTAAGCCACAATTTTCACACTGTTTTTCCACCGCTGTTTCTGAGCAGGGAGACAAACTGTTTCATTACGGACCTGTTCCTCAAAAGCTGGCAACACTAGTGACTGTTACTCACTCCGGGGCTTCCCCAGAGGCGGGGTTACTACCCTCAGCTTACTCTGGACCCCTGGTGGCCATGATGCCAGCTGTGAACGGCACCGGGCTGTCACTGCCGGAGCAGGGTCAGTGCTCTGCGCAGCTGCAGTCCTCCTTATGTGTGCCAGAGGCCCACATGCCTACTGGTTTTGTTTCAAATGTGCCAGAGGCCCACATGCCTACTGGTTTTGTTTCAAATGTGCCAGAGGCCCACGTGCCTACTGGTTTTGTTTCGTGTGTGCCAGAGGCCCACATGCCTCCTAGTTTTGTTTTGCGTGTGCCGGGGGCCCCGGTGCCCGCTGGTTCTGCGGCTGTTTTTGCTGGGGGGCCCGAGGAGCCCGTCCGGCCTCCTGTTTCGCCTGCTGGGGGGCCCAAGGAGCCCGTCCGGCCTCCTGTTTCGCCTGCTGGGGGGCCCGAGGAGCCCGTCCGGCCTCATGCCACACCGGCTGCCACGTCGGCTGGGGGGCCCGAGGAGCCCGTCCGGCCACCTGTGGCTGCTTCTCCACCTGTGGCTGCAGCGCCGCCTCCTGCAGTATCATCACCTGCAGCGCTACCACCTGCTACTGCCACGCCTCAGCCTGAAGCTTCATCCTCGCCTGACTCTGGTCCGGCTTCATCCTCACCTAGCCCAGCTTCAGCTGCAGCTTCTTCATCGCCTGGCCCGGTTTCATCTTCGCCTGGCCCGGTTTCATCTTCATCTTCGCCTGGCCCGGTTTCATCTTCATCTTCGGGTCCAGCATCAGCATCATCAGCATCGTCTGGTCCAGCATCATCAGCATCGTCTGGTCCAGCATCATCAGCATCGTCTGGTCCAGCATCATCAGCAGCTTCGTCTGGTCCAGCATCATCAGCTGCTTCGTCTGGTCCAGCATCATCAGCTGCTTCGTCTGGTCCAGCATCATCAGCTGCTTCGTCTGGTCCAGCATCAGCATTATCAGCTGCTTCGTCTGGTCCAGCATCAGCATTATCAGCTGCTTCGTCTGGTCCAGCATCACCAGCTGCTTCGTCTGGTCCAGCATCACCAGCTGCTTCGTCTGGTCCAGCATCACCAGCTGCTTCGTCTGGTCCAGCATCACCAGCTGCTTCGTCTGGTCCAGCATCACCAGCTGCTTCGTCTGGTCCAGCATCACCAGCTGCTTCGTCTGGTCCAGCATCACCAGCTGCTTCGTCTGGTCCAGCATCACCAGCTGCTTCGTCTGGTCCAGCATCACCAGCTGCTTCGTCTGGTCCAGCATCACCAGCTGCTTCGTCTGGTCCAGCATCACCAGCTGCTTCGTCTGGCCCAGCATCATCAGCTGCTTCGTCTGGCCCAGCATCATCAGCTGCTTCGTCTGGCCCAGCATCATCAGCTGCTTCGTCTGGCCCAGCATCATCAGCTGCTTCGTCTGGCCCAGCATCATCAGCTGCTTCGTCTGGCCCAGCATCATCAGCTGCTTCGTCTGGCCCAGCATCATCAGCTGCTTCGTCTGGCCCAGCCTCCGTGTCTGCATCCTCGTCTGGCCCAGCCTCCGTGTCTGCTGCGGCTTCGTCATCTTCGCCTGCTGGAGCCCTGGTTTCCGGGCCTGGAGCTAAACGGCCGTTTTCTGGGGCCCCGGACCGCCATCGCCTGTGTGGCCGCCGTTGCCTTCCGCACGGCCGACCCCCGGACCGCCATCGCCTGTGTGGCCGCCGTTGCCTTCCGCACGGCCGACCCCCGGACCGCCATCGCCTGAGTGGCCGCCGTTGCCTTCCGCACGGCCGGCCTCCTGAACTCTTTACGCGCCGCCGCTGCCTTCCGCACGGCCGGCCTCCTGAACTCTTTACGCGCCGCCGCTGCCTTCCGCACGGCCGGCCTCCTGAACTCTTTACGCGCCGCCACGACCTTCTTCGTGGACGGCCTCCTGAACTGTGCTTCGGACTCTGCTCCCCTGTGAGTTTTTTTTGTGAACATTTGTTTGGGACTCTGGGGCCTTCGTTTTGGTCGTGGCCCGGTCCCTCCGTCCTGGGCCCCCTGCCGCCCGCCCGGGTCTGGTGGTGTGCTTCTGTGGCTGTCAGGGGCCAGCCCTTGAGGGGGGGGTACTGTCATGGTCCTGCGGCCATGACTGAGTGACTTTGTGTTTGTGTTCTTTATTGTTATTACTTTCATTATTATTCATGGCTGTTTTGGGATGGTTTGTGTTTTGGGATTTTAGATACTGGGTTTTGGGTTTGTGCTCCCTCTATTGGTCCCTGGTGTCAGTGTTCCCCTGTCTCGTCAGGTTAACAGGTCCAGCTGTGTCTCCCACCTGTGTGTGATTTCCTCTGCTCCTGGTCGCGTCGTCTGTGTACATACCCTGTGTTATCCTGCGTACTCTGCATCTACCCTGTGAAATCCTCTGCGTGCTCTCCCTGCTGTTCTCCCTTCGTGTTCAGGTTTGCCACTCCTTTGTGTAGTTTCACCCAGTTTAGTTCATCCGTAGTTCTGTTTTGCCATCTCCTCTTTATGTTTGTTATTATCAATAAATCACCCTCACACCTGAATAAGTGCTGCACTTTGAGTCCTCCTTCCACTCTCCACACGGCCGCTGCCCCGGACCGTGACAATAAAGGGGTAAGCGTCATTGACGTCACTAGATTTTGGTCCTGTTTGTTTACAACCGCGAGTGTTGGCGTAAGGACCTTTGTCATCCTGGCTTTGTTTTTCCTTTTTTTCTTTTAGATAAGTCTTTATTAAAGTTCGGGTAACAGGTATTTCTTTAGCTACCTCTAAACCTCTAGCTACGATATCGTGGCGTTTCATGTGGGTGTCTATCGTGGACACTGCCTGATGCAAAAGTTTTTCTTCATAGTCGTCTAAATTTTTTTTCATAAGTTCCTCACATTCTTCTTTCAAAAGTTTTTCTCTTTTTCTATGTTCTGCTAATTCTTCCTCGCGGGGTATATATTGTTTTTCCTGATCCTGTTTAAAGAGATGGCTAAGATCCGTTGCATATGATTCAGGTTTTTCGTCGCTTTCTTTTGAGCTGGTTGGATCAGAATGCTGACATTGTTTACATGCAGCTGCTACAGCGACTATTAATTCGGTCTCATCGTAAGGGGGTGGGGCTGTAGGCTGAACGGCTGAACATGCAAGACTAGCTTTTCCTGCGGTAGATTTATTTTCTATGCTAGAGCCTGCACTAGTTTTATTTGATGTTAAAGCATCTACACCTGGTTCCGGTCCCTTTTTCCATAGTGGTAACATTTGATGTATCACGTCGCGGCATTCTATCATGTATTTTCTACAGGACTTTTTAAGCAGACTACTTTTCTTATTGCAAATGGTATTCAACATTTCTACTGACCTGGTTTCTGGCGATAATCGTTCGGGATAGGGCTCCGAAAAGAAATTAGAATGCATTGTACTTACAGTTCTTAAGTTGTAGACAAAATCAGTCACATAAGCACTTCCACACGTTCTGGATACGTAATCATGGAAGTCTTCACCGACTCGCGGACGTGGGTTGCACGTGACTGGAAGTGGGAGGCGCACTGAGCCGTTATTTGAGACTTTATATTTTATTTTTTTTGGTTTTACAGTTAATTTCGATTTTTTTTTTCTCGGACCTGTCTGAGTTTTTTGAATTATTCTGACCCATGTTCAGTGATTTCCAGAGGGGTTTACACGCTTTGAAGAATTTATGTTAGTATTTTGCTGTGGCACAGCTGAGGTTACTTTAAATTTATTGCTAGCAATTTTTGTTTGGGTGAGCAACTTCTCACTTAACGAGCAACTTCTCGCAATACAACAGGCAACTTCCTGTGTCTTTCTGCTTTTAATTTACTTTATTCTGGGACTAAGGAAGTCGTCAGTGTATCTCTCTGGATCACTAAGTGAAACTTCGTCAGCATATCCCGTTTTTATAGGTCGATCACTGAGAGAGGTATAATATGGTCTTATATAAATATGAAAGACGCATATTTACCTTCGTCAGCGATCCCACTTCTGACACCAAATTGAAGGAAATTTCCGTCCCGGGTTTCCTCCGTGGCGTGAGCGATAAGCAGAGTTTTGTCCTTTCCTTATAAGACTCCTAATTATTCAAAGTAACACTCAGGTATGCCGTTCAGCTGGGTTAGTTACGACGTCGGGAGCAGTTAGGAGAACAAAGTGATACAGAGACTGTTCAGATTGATCTCCCACAATCAACTCAAAGGTTTATTAAGTATACAACAGCTTATATAGAGGAAAAGGTTCGTGTGTCAGCAGGTTCTCAGTTCAAACCGGTACAGACCAAATAAGGAAACGTCTTCCTGCCTTGTGAGCAAAGAAGTATCCTTTGTGTAGTTTATCAGTTCAGCTACAATTTATGATCATCCCAGCAAAATACACTCCTAGACATAGAATACAGAGTTCTTTCATTAGTGAATTCTGAAACAAACCACCTGGCTTTTAACAAGCTCTTTCCTAAAAGATAAGGAAGGGAGGATGGGAGTAAGGAAGTGGTCTCGTCTCTGTGGTATTTTCGACCTTGGGGTACCAGCCTGTGATTCTTACACATCAATACATGGGTCAGAGAGAAAGAGAAAAACAACTAGTAAATGGGCCTTATTGAGTAATAGTTTTCCTGTATAATATCACTATAAAACAATATCCTGTAAATGCTACCATGGTATCAAAATATCACAACAGTTACAATAACTCGTACTGCTACTAGCTAGCATGACGGAGTTTCTATACAGCTGGGTGGGTGCTATGATGTTACTGATAGTGAACTTTACAGTGGCTTGCAAAAGTATTCGGCCCCTTGAACTTTCCCACATTTTGTCACATTACAGCCACAAACATGAATCAATTTTATTGGAAAGACCAACACAAAGTGGTGAACACGTGAGAAGTGGAACGAAGATCAGACATGATTCCAAACATTTTTTACAAATAAATCAGAATCAGAAACTTTATTGTCATTGTCACGACAACAACGAAATGAAGAATGGTCCCCGATCATTGCATCATCCCTAGCAATATCAAAATATAAATAAACAATAAAATTCAATAAATAAATAGATAGAATACTAATAAGATGTAACAGTAAAACATTCACATACATTCCCACACACATGCTTCAGACCGTGCATAGATTAACACAAGAGTGGCAAGATGGACATTTTTTTGTAGTATTCAGATGTGTTATTGCAGTTGGATAACAACTGTGTTTGAGTCTATTAGTCCTTGCTCTGATTGCCCTGTACCGTCTGCCTGAGGGCAACAGTTCGAACAGGGAGTGGCCAGGATGTGAGGTGTCTTTTATGATGTTTTGGGCCTTTTTAAAATAGTGGGCGTTGTATAGAACTTCCAGTGTGGGGACAGGGCAGCCAGTGATCTTTTGGGCGGTGTTAATGATCCCTTGGAGTGCTTTCCTCTGAGCCCCTGTGCAGCTAGTGCACCACATACATATGCAGTAAGTTAGAACACTCTCAATGGTGGCTCTGTAGAAGGACACCAGCAGTCTCTGTGTGATGTTATTCCTCCTGAGAATTCTCAGGAAGTACAGTCTCCCTTTTTCAGCAGCTCGGAGGTGTTCACACTCCAGGAAAGGTTCTCCTCTATATTGACTCCCAGGAAGCGGAAGCTTGCCACCCTTTCTACACAGTCCCCATTTATGAATAGTGGTTGGATCTCTGCCTTTTTCCTTCTGAAGTCTATTATGAGTTCTTTGGTTTTTGAAGTGTTGAGGAGGAGGTTATTGGCCTTACACCATGACGTCAGCTGCTCCACCTCGTCTCTTTACGTAGACTCGTCTCCCTTGGAAATGAGCCCCACCACTGTGGTGTCGTCTGCAAATTTCACAAAGATGTTGCTCTGGTGGCGAGGAGTGCAGTCGTGTGTGTAGAGAGAGTAGAGCAGTGGACTGAGCACACAGCCCTGGGGTGAGCCAGTGCTGAGACTCAGGGCTGAGGATGTGTGATGGCCAACTCTGACTCTCTGTCTACGGCCCGAGAGGAAGCTATTGATGCACATGCAGGTGCTGTATGGAAGCCCCAGGTCTTGTAGCTTGGCCACCAGTTTGTGTGGAAGGATGGTGTTAAAAGCTGAGCAGTAATCCACGAAGAGCATCCGCAGATAGCTACCATGCTTCTCCAGGTGTGTTAATGCAGCATGGAGTGCTGTGGCTACAGCGTCTTCCGTGGACCGGTTTGCTCTGTAGGCAAACTGGTGTGGATCCAGGCTGCGGGGCAGGGCTGCTGTGATGTGTCTGCGGACCAGCTTCTCAAAGCATTTCATTACCACTGGGGTGAGTGCCACCGGTCTGTAGTCATTCAGGCCGGTGATGTGGGGCTTCTTAGGCAAGGGGACTATGGTGGAGGACTTCAGGCAGAGTGGGACAGTCGCCTGTGCGAGGGATTTGTTGAAGATCCTGGTGAAGATCCCAGCCAGCTGTTCTGCACAATCCCTCAATATTCGACCTGGCACACCATCAGGACCCGCCGCCTTCCTCGGGTTAACAGCCTGCAGCATGCGCCTCACCTCGTGCTCTTCCAGGGTGAGGGTGGTGCTGCTATGGGTGGCGTGTTGCTGCTGTGGCTCCAATACCTCCGGTACCCTGGTCTCAAAGCGGGCGAAGAAGATATTCATCTCCTCTGCCAGCTCCAGGTCACCATCCGCAGCTCCGAGATTCATCTTATAGTTGGTTAGGTGCTGGATGCCTTGCCACACCTGCCAGCTGGTATTACTCTTCAGATGGTCCTCAATCCTCCTCCTATAGTCCCCCTTTGCCTCTCTGATGCCTCTCTTCAGGTTGGATCGGGCTGTGGTGTAGTAATCCCTGTTGCCAGACCTGAACGCAATGTTCCTCTCCTTCAGCAGCTGCCTGACCTCCCGGGTCATCCAGGGCTTTTGGTTGGGATAAGCCCGGATCCATTTGACTGCTGTAACAGTGTCTATGCAGTGTTTTATATAGCAGAGAACACTGTCAGTGAACATTTCCAAGTCCTGATGTTCAAAGATATCCCAGTTAGTCCTGTCAAAACAGTCCTGCAGCTGCTGAGAGGCACCCTCTGGCCATATGGTAATATTCTTTGTGATGGTACCGGAGTCCACTGTTCGGTCATGTCGCTGTGTGGTATAGCTCAATAGCAGAGTCTGGAATGGATTGATGTAGCCAGGATTCAGTGATAAGAAGGATGCATGAGTCTTTGATGAAGTTATATAAAGTTATATAAATAACTGCAAAGTGGGGTGAGCGTAATTATTCTGTCATGGAAAAACACACTGCCATCAACTTCTGTTTTGTTTTTGTCAAAATCACTGTAATATAATCACTGTACCTTTATATACACGTGACTTGTATTAATGCTGCTGCCCTCTTGTGGCTAAAGTGTAATTATGTTATTGTTATTAGGGAAAACATTTGAGAGTAACATGTCAAATGAGTCAGCACTTTGGTTTTAGCTTAAGAAATCCTCATTTTTATGTCATTAGTTATAGTTGCATGTATTCATTATTATAATTTAACCTTTAATATTGATGTCTTACATTTATTTTGAGTAAATTAGCAATTTTATGGTTGTATTAAATAATGACATCACTAATGAAGTAATTATTTCAGTAATTCATTTAAAAATGTACATAATTAATTAAAGAAATATATTAATAATGAATTATCCATTAATTTCATTTAAAATAATTCATTATTTATTTATGTACAATTCTAATTAGTTAATTACATATTTAATCAATTATTGGTTTGTTTTCTATTTTAATTATTTTACTGACACATTTAATGAATTATTTAATGATGTATTTATTTAATTCATGTTGCTACTCCTGGCCCTGCATCGCTGTTCATAAATACATTTTATTTGTCAGCTTCAGGGGGGCGGGGTTAATGCAGATCAAGTCAAAACCATTGCTTTGGTCTGGTGGGCATTCTTTTAGTGGGCTTTTCTGTCACGGCCTGCGTGGCAGACTATGATGAGGGGAAGGAGGACCCAAATGCTGGACTCTTTGATGAGGTCAGTGCGTTTATTTACAGTGATGCAAAATAATCCAAACAACAATAAATCCCCAGTGCGTTCCCGACTCTGACATGTCCTCTTGCCAGTGTTAGTGTTCTTTGTCTCCGCTCCTCAGTGTCTGAGCACCCCGTGTTCGCTGCCCTCTCGTCTCCACACTCCTCCTGGGGAATAACAAAGAGGCAGCCGTGAGCAACACCACAATGCAGCAGACTAGTGATGTGTCCTGTGTGTCGAAGCGTCGAATCGTGTGTCGGGTAATCTCGGGGGTGTATCGAGGCTCGCTTTGATTACGTATGCTGTGACGTTCGTGGCCTCGCGGGCAGTCCGTACCACGTGACTGATTCAGGGACTGGTTCACTGTTTCGCGCCAGATTCGAAATAAAATGGGCAGAAAAACAGCTGATTCCCCATCACACTGTGTTGTGGAATTGGATTACGTACGTGCTACATAGTTACTTGTGCATTTCTTCTTCGATGGAACCAGCAAGGACTTTGTTTTTTTTTTAATTTTGTCTCTCCTAATAAAGTATCACAAATGATAAACACCATAATATAAATAAACAACACTACACATCCTATAATCTGATTTCTGTCTTTTAGTTTATTAAAAAGTGAAGCACCAAACACTAGTTTGTGTCATTATCCAGATGTACATAAGCATGATTACACAGGTACTAGGAGCGGGTTTTGATTATCGATTAAAATCGATTCTAGCTTGGATAACGTGATATCCATCCATCCATCCATCTTCATCCGCTTTATCCGAGGCCGGGTCGCGGGGGCAGCAGCCTAAGCAAAGAGGCCCAGACCTCCCTCTCCCCAGCCACCTCCTCCAGCTTGTCCAGGGGAACACCAAGGCGTTCCCAGGCCAGCTGAGAGATATAATCTCTCCAGCGTGTCCTGGGTCTGCCCCGGGGCCTCCTCCCGGTGGGACATGCCTGGAACACCTCACCCAGGAGGCGCCCAGGGGGCATCCTTGTCAGATGCCCGAACCACCTCAGCTGGCTCCTTTCGATGTGGAGCAGCAGCTGCTCTACTCTGAGCCCCTCCCGGATGGCCGAACTTCTCACCCTATCTCTAAGGGAGAGGCCAGCCACCCTTCGGAGGAAGCTCATTTCTGCCGCTTGTATCCGCGATCTCGTTCTTTCGGTCACTACCCACAACTCGTGGCCATAGGTGAGGGTAGGGACGTAGATCGACCGGTAAATTGAGAGCTTCGCTTTTACACTCAGCTCCCTCTTCACCACGACAGACCGGTGCAGCGTCCGCATTACTGCAGCTGCAGCCCCAATCCGTCTGTCGATCTCCGGCTCCCTTCTCCCATCACTCGCGAACAAGACCCCGAGATACTTGAACTCCTCCACTTGGTTCATTAAAATCCTGAATCGATTTTTAATAGAAATATTACTACATTTCAACCACCACCAAACAGCTAAAACAGTAAATGAGAGCAGGTACACAGATTCTGCACAAAAACGTAAACACAAGGCACGGACCGCTGACGGATCAGAATCAGTGAGATGTCACCTTTCTCACCAGACAGCACGGACACGGTCGGGGCTGAAAGCCGACAGTTCACTGATTCTGATCCGTCGGCGGGTCCGTGCTTCGTGTTTACGCCTTTTTTGCGCTGATTCTGAAGCTGCAGGTTTTATTTCTCTTCAAACAATATTGACCGAACCAGCAGAAAAAGGAGATCCAAACTACGCTTCACATAAACATCGTCATGGATTTCCTCTGACTTTTGCTGTTTTGCTTTCACCAGGATAAAATCACACTTCATGCACAGCTCTCTCTCTCTCACACACACTCTCTCTCTCGCTCTCTCTCTCTCTCTCTCTCTCTCTCTCTCACACACACACACACACACACACACACACACACACACACACACACACACACACACACACACACTATACTTCAAGAACAGTTTCCCGTCTAAAAATCTGTTTTCTGCATTATTCGCTTGTTTGTTACGCATAAGACCTCCGTTGTTTGTCAGCCGCTGTTTTTTTCCCATTTAAATACTTCCGAAAAGAAAACCTAATTTCTGCCGTTCAATAGGCTACTAAAATAATTTAAACTTTTTAACATTATGCAAAATTGCAAAACGCTAAGGTGTGTCTCTAATAAAACCTCTATTTGCTCTGCTTCAATTCAGCAGCATCAGGTAATGTTCATTTGTTGATTAATGGTTTTCTTTCGGTTTTGATCTACTGCTGAATATTTTTATAAAATCGTTTTTCTGTTTTGGCCTCAGCTATGTAGACACAAAGGCATCTGCTGTGATGGATGAGCTCCACCAGCAGCCCTTTCACACACTTTACACTGTCAAACACTGTGTGTGGACCTCAGCTAACAACAGGCTACATTTAAGTCTGGACTACATGCTTTTATATTGAGGAGATTTTTCACTGTTTTTATTCCATCAGCAGCTCAACATCATGAGCAGCTTTGACATAAAGACATCAAACTCAAGCTGACTTTAAACTACTTTTAATACAGGGGCTCAAAAACAACAACATCTTCATTATATATCAGGACAGAAAGTCATTAAGTCATTTCATCTCAAATGGAAACAGCTTTATTTGGAATAACCAGCACTATCAACTGGTTTGGGATCTCCACCAGTTTCATGTCTTTACAGCTTCTCCAACAAAGTTCCTGTAAAATCAGCATGTTTGTCTTTATTGGTTTGGTAGTGATTGATTATTCAGTCCCAATCTGCTGTCATCTAAAGAACAAAATGATGTTTCTATGAGTCAAAAAGCTCCAGATGTTGTCGGCTTCACAAAGAAATCAAAGAACTTAAACACAAAGTGTTTGGAGCCAAAATGTTCCCAAGCTGCTCTTTTTGAAATGGCAGAGGTACAGTGGTGTCTAACAGCACACTGTGGAAGGCAAACATGTTATTGTTGGATGAAACTTCATGAATCCTTTGTAGATTTGAGCTGTTGGAGCCTTTCTTTCCTCTTCAGGTGTACAGATGCTGAGGAGGCAGGTGAAGCAGGTGGAGCTGTTGTGATGCTGGCAGAGGGTGTGTCTTAGTAACTCTGTGAGGCAGAACTGGATCCAACATTGTGGATGTGTTGATGTTGGAGCCATTAAGAGTCTCTGGCCACACTGTAGGATTTCCCTTTGATCCACTGTGGGGGCATTTTGGAGTCTGTCAGTGAAACTCTTCATGTTTGTGTTTGACTCCAGTTTATAGAAACAGAGAAATGTGTCATGCTTTTGTTCGGCCTTCACAAATACACACATTTGTTCATTGGTTGGACTTTTTGTAAGGAGACACATTGCAAACCATGTTAATAAGATCTTGTTGTTTCCTGTGGATCCGACACAGAGAGTGGACTTCAGACAGAAAGCGTGGAAGAGATTTTAGAGGCCGTGTGTGGCAACAGGAAGTTTCTGTGTGTTTGCTGATCTTACATGTGGAAAACAACACGTGATGTTTGTGGAGTTCTACAATGATTGCATCTGCCGTCATAGGCAACTCTCGCATTTAAGTTCATTTTATTAGATAGTTAAGTTTGAAACAATAAGTAGTTGAAACAGGGGCGATTCTGGGATCAGAGCTTTGGGGGTGCTGAGCACCAGGAGAGCTGCCCAGCCAGGCAAGATAAACTTTACTTGTCACAATGAGACTTCTTCCCCATCTCTGTCAGTCCCTGCATCCCTAAATGCCTCCAGTTGTCCCGAGTTCTCTCTGACTGTCTCCTTGGTGCATTTAAACTCCTGTTCCTCCCTGTCCTCATCGTCTGTTGTCTTCGTCTCCGTTATCAGTCATCATAATTTTACCATCTCTGTGCAAGTCTGCAAATTTCTTTATTAAATCATAAGATTCTTAAATTCATCAAGTCTCTCTGTGCCTGGGTCCTCGTCACAAAACATGACATCACTGTTTTGTACATTTTAACACAATTTAATCCCAACATTTGTGAAAGAAAAGCAAAACACTATTTTTGAAAAGTCTGTAACAAAACCATCAAATCTGATAAAGGTTATTTAAATGCTGCAAAAGAAGAATGGATTAGAATAAAAGAAATACATATCCTAACCTTAATTACTGCGGGAGAATAATGAATGATGCTCACAGTGAGTAAAAAGTAAACTGAGTGCATTTTTTGGACAGAGATTCACTTTTAATGTGTGTGTATAATATAATACAGATGCATAAAAAACACTCCCGAAACAGAATAAATTATTACAAATAAATTATTACAAAATATTTAAAAAATATATATAAAAATGGAGGCAACTTTGCCTGTGGTAGAATGTATACAATGTATGAAAAAATCTTTACTGCAGATGCTAATTTTACTAATTTAATAATACTAATTTTGTGTTGTAAGATTTATGAGTTTCATGCTTTCATAGTGGTCCTTAGGAGAGCTTGACATTTTTTATCAGGTGGTCCACACTGTAAAAAGTGTGAGAAACACTGATAAGTGTCTGTGTGCTTTTGGAAAACATTTAAAGCTGCAGTACAGAATCTTTGAAACAAGCTTAAAACATTTTTAGAAACAGAGCTTCTGCTTCTCTTTACAGCTCCTCACTCCACCAGGGCTGTTTGGTGCTTTCTGATAGTGTGCAAATGTGGTGCACGTACTGCGGCAGTCATACAGACAACTGGACGGTCCAAAAGTTAGCCTACCTATTACTGGCTGAGGTTTTAGTAGAGTTGTGGCTGAACCACATAAAAATATATAATTAATTTTAATCTCCCCAATCAATGATCATGTTATGTTGGAATGTTGTTAAAGAGGGTCAAAAATGTTTCAACCCAGTTTTTTTGCAGATTCTGTACAGCAGCTTTAATATAGGGAGGACACAACTTCCAGATTGTGAGTAAAATCAGGTTTTTTCTTCTTTGTCAGTTTAACAGTTTCTGTTGTGCCTGTCACTGCTCCCTGTCTGTTTGCTTACCTGCTTCTTCCTGACCTTGTGCTTCTCCTCACGTTCCTCTCTTTCCTCTCTCCCTCTTTGGACTGACAATCATACACAAATAGATTGTATTCAATTAGATGAAAAATTACATTAATATGAAAAAAATACTATAGGGCTTTGGAGCGTGATGTCACGGGGGTGGGCGTGGAAAGGATTTTGGCCCGATCTGCCATTTTGGGGGTCTAGCGCAAGTGAAAAGGGAGCGAAGGCACACACAACAGCCATGGTTCGTATTTGCTGTGTGGTCAGCTGCAATGTTCGATCACAGGACCGGCAAGAGAATAAGCTTGAAAAGGGTTTATCTTTTCATTCTTTCCCAACCTGGAAGCAACATGAGGCAGCTCGTGTATCGATGTTACCAAACGAAGGCGTCCAGCCTGGATAGCAGCTGTGAGATGAGCTGACGTGCAGTTCTCTTCCATCTCCAAATATCTGTTGGTGCTCCAGACATTTTCATTCCGGTAAGTTCTAAATATGTTCATATCACTCTTTATAGCCTATTAGTTTTATTTTCTATGCGCTCTGAGCTCATAGCAAATTAGAACAAACATCCTACTGAGTGATTTTGCAGAACTACCTTCTATTTATAGAGTTGCTAATTATTTGGCATTATTGCAGCAAACCAGCCGATGAAATGGATGAAACACATCGTGACTGAGTTCCAGCGCTACACAAGGGACCTGCTTCAAACATACCACCATGCCAATCAGATTACTACTTCCATGTGAGGGTGAAGAGGTGACCCTTCTGGATAAGATGGTGAAGGTTTGCTGCGTTTTGGTGAACAGTGTGATAATAAAACCAGGAAGAATGAAACCTGCTCCTGTTAAATATTCTTAAGTCTTGTGCTGTTAAAATTGCTGTAATTTTTCAAAAGATACAGTAAATAAAGTAATGTTAGTAGTGGGTGATATCATGTAAACACTCGTGATTTTGTGTAAACATTTTGTCATTTGTAAACTATAAATGACATGGATTCTACATTGGAACTGATGTGATGTTCTATAAGGTGGTTTTAATTTTAAAAAAAAGAGGAAAAAATTAGTTTGTTTCTTTATTCAACTTTTGAACAGTGGGACTCAGTCAGTAGATATTCAGTAAATGCAAATTATTTACACGGCAGTGCACTACAGGCATAAATCTAGACCCCTAGATAAAACATTATGGGTCATTCCCACAACCCACAGCTTTACTGTGTTCCAGCAAAGTATCCAATAGCAGTGACAACTCCTCCACAGTAGCAGGTGGGATTTTTCTGTTTTGAGGACGGCTCCTTTTACCTGTCACTACAGATGGTCTGTTTATGTTTTGATCCAGAGCCTTTTTTTGGGCAGCTGAAGAGAAGTCGTCTATCTTATGGCCAACCTCTGGCTGTATCTTGGTCATATTACCCAGCAAAACCCAGTATGCAGGTTCATCTGTAACAGTCCTTGTGCCACAGATCAACACTGTTGCTTCTACATTAAACAGAAGAGCAGCGACATGGCTGCAGGTCTCTGCGACTCCGGCCATACAGCTGCAGTGGGCGGCTTCAACCTTCCCTGTGATGCTCACAGTGACCCATGGCTGCAATGCTTGTTCATTCAGTCTTAGAGTGCAGCACCTGAAACACACACAGACAAAGTTCATTTAAAGACAAGAACTATGAGCCAAGGCCGACGTAAATATGTTTTATCTACTTTATCATAAATGTAACAAAGTGTTTAGAAAGTTAGCACATACATGTGATTATGCATTTCTTTATGTGTCCATCTATAGAACGCTGCATGTTATAGTGTAAATCTGCCTGTTCTCTGTCAGAAACCTGCCTGCAGAAAATGAACCTAAAGCATGTAATGCAAGGATGTCATCACTTTCAAGATGGAGAAAGCATAAAGTGACAATTATGAATCACTTAATATGATAAGGAGATTCTGCAGGTCATTAATCAATGTATAAAATTAAAATAAAATGTATTTTTAGTGACACAGGATACAAACATGGAAGCAAGATGTATAATTAGAATTATTTATAATAAATGTGAATTAATTAGTGCAATTTCTTTAACCATAAAGAATAACTAAATCCTTCAGGACAATGTCACATCAATGCACTGAACTCACTATGTTATCCCTCTAACAGCCTCCACATGTTCTCACTGTAATTTCCCCTCATGGATGAATTTATGCTGCACTAATGTGAATGTTTGCAGGGAAATCAAACGCATTTCACACGCAGTACTCGAGCTGACTTACCTTTGTTTGAATGACGACTTGTACGCGCTGACTCCACAGACAAGGTACGAAAATATGTCAGGCTACGTCAGTAGCGCTTGGTCTTCAGGGTTTCTACTCCACGGCCGTGTTTCATACGGGTCCACATTTCCAGTGCACGCTATTTTCTGCAAGTACCGCTGCTTCGCCTCTGGACGCAATCGGTCTCTATACAGTTCATTCTCTTTTGAGAGGCTCTTAAGCATCTTTCTTGTAGTCGTCGTTCCAACACAGTGTGTTTGTTTTGATTCGTAGACCCCGAAAATGGCGCTGCGCTCCCACAATGCATTGCGGCGTGACGTCAACTCCAAAACCCTATTAAGATCACTAACAAAAAGTCCTCTCTCAGTGTACTTTCAACCAAAAGGCAAATAACCCAACCACATAAAAGATATAAATACTGAAACACTGATCCAACATTATTCTTGATTGACGGATCATTTGATTTTACACTTTTACCTGAATGTGGCTCCTTTTTTTGGAAAAAACTTCCTTATATCCATTATGAACCTGGCTGTCTCTCTCTACACAAACACACACAGACACACACACACACACCAGGAGTTATAAGGTTAATGGGCATCCAAATCCAAGATGGCGCCGCGTATGGATGCCCTGGTGCTTCAGTGCGTTACTTCTGTTTTGTTTTTGTGCATAACTTCTGTGTCTGGGCACTCCTCTGGATATTCTTACACCAGAGAAGAGCTTCTTAACTACAGGACTACAACACCTGTGGATTTACTTCCAATATTTGTCGCATCTGCGGCAGATTTACTGCAGACTCTGATCAGGAAAGTGAGACGCCGAAAGAGAGGAAAGCGAGCCAGCGCACTCGTGCGTCTGAGGAGACACGGACTGCGAACTGCTCTTCCTGGGATCTTCCTTTCCAATGTACGCTCACTCAGGAATAAGATAGACGAGCTGGCCCTGATGAGAAGCATGAACAGAGACTTTGCCTCCTCCTGTGTCTTATGTTTTACGGAGTCGTGGCTCTGTGAGGACATCCCGGACTGCGCGCTCAAGCTGGAGGGCTTTCATCTGCTGCGCGCGGACCGGCAGGCCTCTCTCTCTGGTAAGACCAAAGGTGGAGGTGTCTGCTTCTACATTAATAGTGGCTGGTGCACAGATGTAACAGTGATTGCTGAGCACTGCTCTTCCTCTCTGGAATACCGTTTTATTCTCCGCGAGAGTTTGCTTCATTCATCTTGGCCGCTGTTTACATCCCGCCAGATGCGGATGCGCAGGCAGCTCAGTGCGCACTCGCGGAGCAGATACTGCACATGGAGCGGACATTCCCGGACTCTCTCATTATTGCTCTTGGGGACTTTAACAAAGCCAATCTGAGCCATGAGCTTCCCAAATACAAGCAGTATATTAAATGCCCGACCAGAGAGGAGAGGACATTAGACCACTGTTACAGCACGATCAGCGGGGCCTATCGTGCGGTGCCCCGCGCTTCACTCGGACTTTCTGATCACGTCATGATCCACATGATCCCCGCGTACAGACAGAGGCTGAAGCTCTCCAAACCTGTCGTGAGGACCAAAAAACTGTGGAGCAACGAGGCTGTGGAGGAGCTTCACACGTGTTTGGAGTCTACAGACTGGGACACAATGAAGGCTGCTTCTAACAGCTTGGACGAGTTTACGGACACTGTCACCTCCTATATCCACTTCTGTGAGGACAGCATTGTGCCATCACGCACCAAGGTGAATTATAACAATGACAAACCCTGGTTTACTCCTAAACTCAAAAAGCTGTGGCTGGAAAAGAGAAAGGCGGGGACTGCTACAGAGAGGCCAAGTACAGGTTCACTAAAGAAGTGGACATTGCTAAACATCAGCACTCTGAGAAGATGCAGCAGCAGATCTCAGAGAATGACTCGGCCTCTGTGTGGAAAGGTTTTAGGAATATCACCAACTACAAGCCTAAAACCCCCCACTCCACTGATGACTTGCTCTTGGCCAACACCCTCAACGACTTTTACTGCCGTTTTGACGAGCCATCAGGCAGCCTTCACACCTCCAACGGCCCCAACAATAGAGGCACTTTGGACACTCATTCCCCCACCTCTCCCCCCTCCATAGAGCCATCACCCCCTTCAAAGACTTCACCTACAACACCCCCCTCCTCACCCCACACAAAAGAGGATTTCACACCTCCTCCCACCACAACTCTTCATATTCATGAAGCAGGTGTGAGGAAGCAGTTTAAGAGTCTGAATGCTCGAAAAGCTCCCGGCCCAGACGGTGTGTCTCCTGCCACCCTCAGACACTGTGCAAACGAGCTGGCCCCAGTGTTTTCTGGCATTTTTAACTCCTCACTGCAGGCATGTCATGTGCCTGCCTGCTTCAAGTCCTCTGCCATAATCCCTGTCCCCAAGAAACCTAGGATCACTGGACTAAATGACTACAGACCCGTGGCTCTGACATCTGTGGTCATGAAGTCATTTGAGCGCCTGGTGCTCTCCTATCTCAAGACCCTCACGGCCCCCCTCCTGGACCCCTGCAGTTTGCATACAGAGCCAACAGGTCTGTAGATGACGCCATCAACATGGCCCTACACTTCATCCTGCAGCATCTGGACTCCCCAGGAACCTACGCCAGGATCCTGTTTGTGGACTTCAGCTCTGCCTTCAACACCATCCTTCCAGACCATCTCCGAGGCAAGCTTTCCCAGATGAATGTGCCTGATCCCATCTGCCGGTGGATCACTGACTTCCTGTCGGACAGGAAGCAGCATGTGAGCTGGGAAAGAATGTCTCGGACTCCCGGACCATCAGCACCGGCTCCCCTCAGGGCTGTGTTCTTTCTCCTCTGCTCTTCTCCCTGTACACCAACTGCTGCACCTCCACCCACCAGTCTGTCAAGCTAATCAAGTTTGCAGATGACACCACCGTTATTGGACTCATTTCTGACGGGGATGAGTCTGCCTACAGGAGGGAGGTTGAACGTCTGGTGTCCTGGTGCAGCCACAACAACCTGGTGCTGAATGCCTAGAAGACAGTGGAGATTATTGTGGACTTCAGGAAGCACACAGCCCCACTCCCCCCCATCATCCTGACTGAAACCCCCATCACCTCTGTGGACTCATTCCGCTTCCTGGGTACCACCATCACCCAGGACCTGAAGTGGGAGCCCACCATCACCTCCGTCATTAAGAAAGCCCAGCAGAGGATGTACTTCCTGAGGCAGCTGAAGAAATTCAACCTGCCAACACGGACGATGATGCAATTCTACACTGCAATCATCGAGTCCATCCTCACCTCCTCCATCACCGTGTGGTACGCTGGAGCCACTGTCAGGGACAAACAGAGACTGCAGCGTGTTGTGCGCTCTGCTGAGAAGGTGATTGGTTGCAGACTCCCATCTCTGCAGGACCTGTACACCTCCAGGACACTGGGGCGTGCAGCTCAGTCACAGCTGACCCTTCTCACCCTGGACACGGTCTGTTTGACCTGCTCCCCTCAGGCAGGAGGCTCCGGTCCATTCGCACCAGAACCTCTCGCCATAAGAACAGTTTCTTCCCCTCTGCTGTTGGACACATGAACAATAACCACATGACTGTCCCCGCCACTAACACATGACCCTACGCTGTGTTCACTGCATCATTCCATGTTTGGCACTGATCACCACCTGCACTCATGTATATATCTTTCTACGTAGCACTTTTAATTCTTATTCTTATTTTTATTTTTTCATGTCTATTTAAGCGTAATTTATGACAGTATGTTTGCACTGAAGCACCGCAGCAATTTCCTAATGTTGTAAACCTGCTCAACATTTGGCAATAAAACCCTTTCTGATTCTGATCCAGTCAGTTAGCTAGTAAGTATCCATTTCAAACAGGACAGTGGTAACAACAGCAGGCTACGGACAATTTCAAGTTTTAGATTTTAAATAGGCTGTATGCATTTCAATGGGAGCAACAGGACGGTCAAATCTCGCTGATTTTACTACAGAGCAGGACGGATTGTAGGGTAGCAAACATCATCGGAAAACACATTTTCAACACTGCAGGTTACCTGGTGTAATGTTTTTCAGCTAAAAAGAAACATGGTCTGACTCCTACCTAACTATATAAAGAGTAACTGAAAGTTAAATGTAGCTAATATGTCCTGTTTTAGGCCAGGCACTTACACCTCCGCTCCGCCGCTGTATGCTTTTTATATTTTTAGTAGTGTGTCACACAAACAGCAAATATTGTCAAAAAAGTAAGAAATCTTTGGGGGTGCTTTGATTCATTTTGTGTTGTGCTGAAGCACCCCCAAAAATGGGCTAAAATCGCCCCTGAGTTGAAATATTAAGAAATAAATAGTAATTCATGTTTGTTGATTAGATTTATATGTTTAAATGTGTTATTTGTGCTAATTGTGCAATTAGATAGGAACCTTTTCTAAAGTTGTGTTGTGGCTAACAGGGCATTTTTTGGCTGTCACACTCAGCAAGCTAATTAAGAGACGAGCCACGAGGTTTGCACGTGTGCAGAAAGATAAATAAAGAGTGCCTTTTTTTGGACCTCCCCACCACATAAAAATAAAAGTTTATTCCCTTTGAGTGAGGCCAATGAGGTAAATGTTTTATATATTATCGTTGTATGTAAATGCGCGACTGTTGCGTGGTATTCAAGCGCAATAGCCGCAGTGTGAGGTGTAATGTGTACTTTATTGATCATTTTGTTGGAATGTTTCGTTGTATATAATGCTTAAGGACTTTAGTAAGAATATTCATTTAAGTTTGTATTTCCTTTTAGTTCTGACGGCATTGTATCGGCTGTGGTTGGACATCATTACATGTTAAGATGTGGAAGAATCCTCCTGTCCGAAATAAATGTCAGTTTAAACACAAAGAACAAGTTGAGCTTTATTAAGACTCGAGGGGAGTAACAATGATCATTGTTCTGACAGCATTTTGAGTGGGAACAGTTCAAAGTTATTTACTGATTGAAACAAGCTGAATGTTTCTGTGCACGATGAAGAAGATCAGCAGCAGCAGCTCAGCTGATCAATGAACTGACATCTATCAGTCGTTTCATGAGATGAAGTCATCAGCAGACATTTGTTCTAACTGTGTGATGAATGTCAGAACGTCAGGGCTCTGCTTTAGTCACTACTTGATGATCATTGGCTCATTGTTGAATCCAGTGGCCCAGTCTGACCTCTGACCCTTTGCTGCATGTCTTCTGTGTTATCTCCACTTTCATGTCTGATCTTCTGCTGTATCGTCCAAAATAAACATCTGAATCATTTCCAACACTTCAGCAGATCTTTAGTTTGGGCAGTACAGCACAAAATAACACATATTGTACTATACTGCCCACTTCCTGATCTTATTGGATCTGTGTGTGAGGTTGGTGAAGGAAACACATGTTTACTGAGTGAATCGCTGCCATTAGGAACTAGTTTTTCATATCACAGCCTAGAAATCACACAGGACCATTTCTGCAAGTGAAAATTGGAGGAAAATAATTGTATAGTTTGTGCGTGTGAAGTAGTCAGACTCGAACGTCAAGGAAGGTGGTAGGGAAGCAGACATTTCAGATTTCCAAGGTGAGCAACTTATTTACAGTGAAGTTAATTTAATGTAACTTAACAAAACTTCCTCCCCAAATAAACTCTATTAACAAAACTCAACAAAACATGGATCTGGTGACACAGCTCACCTCTCCTCTCTCCTGCATCTGATAGAGACTGGCTTTAAATAGGGCCACCAATTTCCCTCCAATTGCCCAGCCAGTACCACTCACTCAACTGAGGGATCTAAAACGCTACACAGATTATCCAAAAAACACAAAACCTCTACACACTTCTAACATGCACATTTACACAACTAAATGGCAGTATTAACGAAAGGAAAAACATTCAACAAATCCCTTTAAACCTTAACACAAACAAAAGGAAGCATCTCTATGGAAAAAGAAACCCCTCCACTTTGTTTGACCTGCTGATGTCATATGTGACATCATCAGGACTTTAAAATGAGGAAATCCCAGGCGGGCGTTTCCCCACACCTGACCCTTAGGACGACTGAAAAGACAAACAAACTAAGTATGAACAACTTAATCTGTAACATAATAAAATATAAAGAAACATAACTTAGTATTTGTCTTAATTTGCAGAATGTTTGATTTGCCGGCAACAGAACGCTTACACAAACAAACCCGGGATAGTGAGTGAAGCAATGTTACTTGACAAATACCAAATCATAGCAAATACATAGAAACAGAATAATGTGTACAATGTGCAAGAAAAGGTAAACACATATGGGACAAATGGAGAGCATTGCAACTGCTCCTCCACTTTGTCACAGTGCGACTGTTGTTTGTAAATGAAAACTTATCCCAACTACATGTGCTGCTGACCTTTGACCTTTTCTTTAGGTGCACAGAGGCCAGAGGAGTCTGTGGAAACATCCAGAACTGAGGCAGTGCTACAGATGTCTTCAAATAAAGTGGTGTATTATCCATGGATGCGTTCCATTCCTGTTTAGACCTGCTCGCTGTCAATGGGCTTCATTCCATTTCAGACTGCCGGTGGTCGGCTGTGATCTAAACTCAACATGGCTCCTGTGTTAGAAGAGCCTCTGATTTTAAAATATGCACATTGAATAGTTTCTTTCCAGCACTATGGAGCTACCAGCCCAGTATATGTAGCCCACAGTAGATGGAGTTTTCAAGCTGCACTGACAAACATCATGACTCATGTGATCCCTACATGTGGACCTTTCACAGATGGATCCAAGTGCAGATTCAACTCTGCATTACATTTGACTTCAGCTGTTACACACTTTCATTTTCTAGCTGTGTCACTTCCTGCTTTTTGGATCAGATAGTTTATCCATGTCCACAAATGTTTGGCTGCATATTTTTATCATCTATATTTTCCAGTCTTCATGCAGCCGATATTTCATGTGAACTCCAATCTGCCACCTGCCATCACGTTTTCAGGGTTAGTTCAGTGTTGGAAATGTAGGACAAACAGCAGCACATGTTCTCTAAATGTTTGCAGTCATTTTTAAATGACGCTGATACTACATGAGACATTTTCCACATTTATTGTCTTTGAACAGAGAATAATAAAGCCATCAAACATATACAGGCTTCTGCAAATACAAACTTCTGTGGTGCATTTGATGACCTGCAGAGGAGAACAAGTCGGGCTCTTCAGCCCTAACACAACCTCTTTGTTCTCAATACTACAAAACCTTAAAAGGCTGATATGCAAGTTTGCATGAATCACCAACACAGTTGTGTTTGTTTCTAGTGTAGTTATAAATAAGGTGATCAAATATCTGCTGACTGATTAGATCCAGTATCTATTACAGATGAACTGGACATCACAGCATGTTGTTAATCCGTCATATCAAACTAAACAGTGTTGCTGGTGTAAATATCCTCCAATAAAGTCAGATGGGCTGAGGGCTGCTGTTGCCAGGTAACGATGATGTCACACTGGATCTTCTGATCTTGAGCATCGTAGCGCTCGGAGTCTGATGTTGGCTCATGTGTTGTCATACACCAACATGACGTTCTACTAGTCAAGGCCTCACCTTCACCCACTGATGCTGATCACACAGACCCACTAATAGAACTGTTTTATCAGGTTTATGCAGCATCACCATTAATGTCACATTTAATCAGACCACATTTACATTACAAGCCCACTACAACCATTATCAACATGTTAAATTACATTATACATCTGCAGTGGTTTAAAGCACCACTATTTTAACCTGATTCATTTCTCCACCTTAACAGTTCATTCCTCAAATGAAGCAAAAAATGTACCAACAAATAATTTAATCTTTATTTTCCAACTTTTACACGTGAAATCAAACAAGTGTATTTAAGAGTGAAACCAGAGTGGAAGCTGCTCATATAGAGTCCAACCCAGGATAAAAGTAAGTTGAGTAGATCAGCATCATCAAAGTGTCGGCTCTCTGAACACGGTGCAAGATCGCCATCTGCAGGACAAAACTAGTTTTTCTCGCCCTCCTCGTCAACGTCAAGATGACGTCATCGTACAACAAAACATGCAGATCAGGTGACATGACTGTCTGAGAGGCGGAGTTAAACTGTGGCAGGTAAGCATGTGGAGGAGGAGCAACAACTGCAGCATGACGCTGGAACATCATCATTGCATTATACAGTTTCCTCTCTAACTGGATGATGCTGTGAACAAGAACAGCTGTGGAACCATTGGCCATTTGCCATAGTGTAGCTGAGTCAAAACAGCCCAAGTGCTGAGAGGGAAAACATGATGATTTATGTAAAGTCATAACTGGCTGCAGCAGCTGAGCTTTGACCTGTGAGCTGCAGCTTAAGCTTCTTTTATGGTTCAGTGTTTAATGTTTAAACTGTTTATGGCTGCACACACGCCCGCAGTCAGGTTGTATACATATTGAAATATTATATACAGTGTGGCAGCTGACCTTTGACCTTTGACCTGCGAGCTTCAGACTCATTGCTGGTGTGAGGTGTTTAATACTATTGAAGCTTGCAGACACACCCACATCCTCTGATTTGTTCTCAGGGTTGTTCAGTGTGTTGGAGTTGGAGCAGAAACCTGCTGCAGGTTAATTATTGATCAAACAATATCACACAAGGTGCAGCAGCTGACCTTTGACCTTTGAGCTTCAGACTCTTTGCTGGTGTGAAGTGTTTAATGTGACTTCAGCCTGCAGACACAGAGGACTGATGAAGCAGAAGATTGTCTCTGTTTCTACACAGACCTGGTCCAGACAGCAGAGCTGCAGAGGGAAGACGTTCATGTGAAGAAGCTGAGTAAGTGCAACGTCCTCTTTGAATCCTGGATCAGGAAGTGAAGCCGGTGAATATTTGGTGTTTAAATAAGGTTTCTGTCTTTGACTCAGCCTGCTGTCACTTTGTTTCAGAGAGAAAAAGAGATTTCAGATTAACTGCATTATATGCTGAGTAACTAAATGCTGCTAGTCCAGCAGCATCACATCATTTCTTTACTCTGACCTTTAACATCAGTTCACTTAGCTAGCAGAGCAGCTAGCAGTTAGAGTATGAACTCTGTGTCAGCAGTCAGCTTGGTCCTGGTGGTCACCTGGTTTCAGGTTTGCTGATGATCCAGATGTGTCCACATAATTATTTATTTCTGTAAATGTAAAGACTTTACAGATAAACAACAGCAGCCCTCTGGCTGGACTCTAACCTGTGAGTTTCCTGTGACTGGAACCACAAGCTGACATTTTCCTTCTGAAGCAGCTGAATGGATGTTTGAGTTTACCTGCATACATGGTGCAAATAAACCCGCTTTGGATGGTTTGGAGGCGGAGCCCAAAGCAGGACAGGATTCTAATGTGATTGGTCACTTTGATAACGTGGCTGGAACTCAGGTGATCAAGCAGGTCACCTGCTAACCAGAAGGTTGGTGGTTTAATGCCAGTCTGCATGATGTCCTTGGGTAAGATACTAACCCCATGTTGCTCTCCGATGCAGACGCAGGTTCTGCAGCCTCTGCAGCCTCTGCACTGCTGTGCCATCAGTCTGTTGGACAGTATTTGATAGATTTCAGGGAAAAATGAAGGAACATGAACAACTGGTCAGAAACACTTATACTTTATACATCATGCTTTTCTTATGCAACATCCACACGTGAATCATGAAACTTTAACATTTAAAGGATCGTAGCTCTGTTGCTAAATTATCTGACTCTTGTTTTAATGGTAATAGTCAAAGTGTGATCGGTGAATTGTGAGCAGCAGAAAGGATGAAAGCACTAATGCTGGCACAAGGGGCCACAAGCCAGTGTACTCCAAGTGCCAGCCTGGGTAAATGGGGAGTGTTGCATTAGTAAGGGCCTTCTGAACTAAAGCTTTACCAAATAAAATGCGTGGATCCTAATGAATAAGACTGTCATGCTATTGATGGCTGAAAGAAAAGGAAGAGGAGGAAGGAGGCATGTTAGGAGTAGGGATGGGTATCGTTTAGGTTTTATCCGATACCGGTGCCCAACCGGTACTTTTGAAACGGTGCCTGTGCTTAATCGGTGCTCGAATCAGTGCTTAAAGAATGGAGAACACAAACTTTGTCCTAAAACCTCTCATGTTTAGTTGATTTTTTTGGAAAAAGATAACAATGTTAGCCTTTTCTGCAGCTATAGGGCATATATGGTATCACTCTATCAAACAAGAAGACAGAATCATGTAACTACGACAGTGTTTGCTAGTTCACCTTACATGCATTAATGTAATAACATGGTTAGCCTACTCAGCGTAAATTACACACGAACAACATTAAGCTACACACCCAGAGAAGAACGGCTGCTGCTGCATCATCATCCGTCATCATTTCTGCTACACTGGCAGGGCTAGGGGCCAGGACTCTCCTCTTCGGGTTCTTGGGGGATGTTGCTAACTCCGGGTCTGATAACAGGCACCACACCAGCAATAGATGTGCTCGGTGTGAGGTCTCGCAGCAAGCTATCAGATACGGTGCATTTCTCGGCTTTTAAAAAAACGCTATGTGTCGCCGGGTGTTTCATGGTAAATGGACTGATTCTTATATAGCGCTTTTCTACTCTCCCGGAGTACTCAAAGCGTTCTATAAAACATGTCACATTCACCCAATCACACCCATTCTCACAAGAACTTTATCTGTACTCAGTGTTTTCTAAGTACATTCACATTAACAAATTTCCCACGTGTGGGACTAATAAAGGTTATCTTATCTTATTCACACTCCGATGGATGCATCGGAGAACAAGTTAGGGTTAGTTTGCCCAAAGATATGTGACACACAGACTGGAGGAGCCTGTGATTGAACCATCAACCTTTTGATCAGTTGGTGACCAGCTCTACCCCCTGAGCTACAGCCTCCCTGTTTCATCAGTTACCTCCTTTGACAGTATCACCTTAAAGCACTTGTTGCAGGCTGCTGAGTTTGCATCTTTTGCTGTGAAGTACAGCCAGACTTTTGACCGCTTCGCCTTGGGCATTTTTAATCTGTAGCTCTGCTCTAAAAGAACATACATACCTGGGCCCGCCTTCTATCCTTGGAAAGGTAAAATGATTGGCTAGAATCCAAAGTGTATGACATCTCAGGGAAAAAAGCACCAAAATGTGCGCTGCTTTTCAGTCTGGTTACTTACGTTTATGTCAGAACCGGTGCCATTATGGCTCCGGATACCGGTACCTATCCCTAGTTAGGAGGCAATGGTAGAGAAGGAAAGACAGGAGAATGGAGGTGATGTATCTAAATGCATCTGAACAAAGCAGAAGTGCACACCAAACTCAACGGATAGTCAAATGTAGAATCACAGAACAGAACTCCAGGCTGAGTTTGGATGTTTGTCTTTCACACCTCTCTGTGGCTCACACACACAGTGACGTCAGACATATTCACACTCACTGTTCCATCTGTTTTGTGCACAAATTCATTACTTTCTTCCTTCAATGATCTACATACTACGTGCTGCCCAGTGAATAGTTTGCAATGAATTTCATCCCCTTTCAAGGCAGAATTACTGAGTTTATTCCCCATTACAAGACAACAATCAGTCACACTCGCACAGACCATGTCTGGCCTGCACTCACTCACACACACTTTCACACACAAAATAGGCACCAATGAGAGCTCTATCCTCCTTACATATTGGTGGAGAAACCAAACACTCAACGCCCTCAGCGGCAGAGGAAAAACCTCCTTTCAGTGGAGAAACCATCCTTAACCCTCCTTGAAACTGGCGGGAAAACCAGACCTCCTTATGTATATGTGTGTGTATATGCATGTGCTTGAATGTGTGTGTGTGTGTGTGTGTGTGTGTGTGTGTGTGTGTGTGTGTGTGTGTGTGTGTGTGTGTGTGTGTGTGTGTGTGTGTGTGTGTGTGTGTGTGTGTGTTTGGGGGTCCGTTTGTGTGACCTCCTGCTCACCAAAAGGGTCATAAAAGTAGGAAGCTTATTAACCAAGAAAACAGAACCTTCAGATAGGATGTCCCTGTAATAAAACACTACAGCCTCCCCCACCAACAGACTGGTTGGAGAGGTGGTCAGAGACAAAGGAATGTCTTTGATCCTGCTGCTTGAACTAAGACTTACACATTTAAGTAACACAATGACAACATTTAACAATTTGACTCCAACAGCTGCCAGCTGGAATTTAAATGTAATATAAATGAAGGATTCAAGGTTATTGGGTTTTTGAACGTAGAGATCACATGAACGTATATGAATTGAATGATATGTCTCTTCTATGTTTCTATTATCATTTTGATGTTGATTGTGATTGGTTTTATTTGTTTCTTCAGTGGTTGTAGTGTTTTGATATTTGGTAATTTTTCCATTTTGTAATTGTGTATAAAGTTTAATTTGAATGAAAGTTATACTCAAATGCTTCAGGGTCTTCAGTCAGTGTGTGATCAGTTTTATACATGGCAATGGTCTTACGTATGCCGGTGTTGGATATGGCTGATAACGGTATGTTAAAATCTGAAACAGCCTTTAAAAACTCTGTCCAGCCAATAGGTCTGACGGTGTGTGTGTGTGGTTGTGACGGCTTTAATCAGGTCGTAAATGTGTGAACCCGGGATGGTGTGTTTATCAACAACAATTTCACCTTTGTCATTGTAAGAAATCAAGTCTGGCCAACGAGAGAATGAGTTCTGCATTCCTCCTTCTCCTTTTAGGTATGTGTGTCAAAACATTCTCTGCAATAAAATCCTTCACCCCAGCATCACCATAAACAGGTTGGGTGTCCGCAGGCTGGGTTTGCACATCCATGTTAAGTTGTTCCGGTAGGGATGAAGACAATATATTCTTTTCACGGGCACCTTGTCTCACAAGTGTGAGGTATCTTTGGAGAATATCACCATATTTTTTTAGCTTTCTCAGACACATCTATGTCTGATTCTTGTAACACTTGAAGCATCTCCTTGTCCAAGTCTTTCTGAGCCTGTTGTCTGATGTTGCCTGTGTACTGCTGCGGTTGCTTCAATAAGTCCAGCTGATGTTGGGGCACCAAAAACATCTTTTGCACATGTTCCATTTTCACCTGTTTGCTATCAGACTGGTTATGAAAGGGAGCCCCTAATAAGGGTAGTAAAAACCCACCAGATTGGTTGATTGTCTTTCTCTTTTTCAAAGTTTTGATCTTTTCTTCGGCAATCAGTCTGATTAGAGATTTTTTCTTTTTTTAGCTGTTTGTACTTCTGATTTGTCAGTGGAATGTTACCTTGCAATACGTTAAAGGCTATCTCACACAATGCATTGATGAAGTTTGCATTGCTAATAATAACTCTGCGTAGAGCCGGGGGAGACTTGTATATCAACTCTAACAGAGACAGATTCCTCCGCATGCGTGATGACATCCTTTCACCTCTTCACTGTTTTTTGTTTTGGGATATAAACAACCGGTCTGACAGTAAATTTCTTCGGGGTCTTAAATAGTCCGGGGTCTTAGCTTTATAGTCTATTAAAACATACCCGTGTGTTGTGGATGTGGCATCATTAAACGCTTCTATAATATATTTAGTATTACCAGGAAAGATTTGCCTACCTAAAAGCATGACTTGATATTTATCTCTTGGATTTTTAAACAATATTAGTTGGTGCATTTCAAAAATAAAAATATGAAGACACTCAAAATAAATTTCCTGTGGTGGGAAACTATTTTGTGCAACTTTTTTGTATTTACAGTTTTGAGGGATAAGCCTCTTAAATTTCTCTAACTAGAAATATATATTAAAAAAACAAAAAAGATTTTCAGTTTTTTGGTAGTTTATTGCACTTTTTTGCAATTTATGTAATTACTATGCACTTAATGCATACATATTAATAAAACTTGGGCTATAATGGTTGAATTGATGCATATCAACTTGAAATGCTCCCAAAAATGTCACTAAAACATGAAAAAATATAATATAAGCTCTGGCGGACTTGGTTCTATGGTCGGTCTTAAAGGGTTAACAAATTGTTCTTGTCTGCAGGAAGAAGGGTGTCATCAGCAAGAGATTCGGGTATACCGTTAACAAAGTTTATGTCTCTCAAGCTGGTCATATAGTGGCTGCCAGCATGCGTATATATACACAATGTTATCAGTGCTGTGTGATATAATTCTGGAAGAATTTTCAATGACGCTTTTAACAAAAAACGTCTTGCCACAGTTACTGGAACCGCTGGCCACCATGCTGAACGGGTGCTGTAACCTGGCGTCAAACCCTTGATCTAATTTAAAATCCATAAGGTAGGGTTGTATAGTCTGGAGCACACGGCGCTTATTGTAGACAACCTTAAGCTTCTTCACAATGGTTTCATTCTTCAAATGAAGCTTCTTTTTATCACGTCTGATATTATGAGAGATGGCGACTAGGTGTGCGTCTGATGTCTGATTGGCTACAAACTTGTGGACTAAGCCTTTCAAGGATTCGTGGGTGACAACTTTTGAGTTTAGTGCGTTCAGTGTTACGCCTTTACATTTGACCTGGGTCTTGCCCAGCGATGTGTGATATGTGTAGCATTTTGGCCCACCGGAAACAAATTCTACTATGTGATCCTCCACACCTCCCTCTCCAGAATCTAATTCGCTGGTGAGCTCCCCCAGAAATGGGCCTAGAGGAGGCATCCAGTCGCCAGGGCGTGCCGTGAAAATGATGCTGTCTGTATCACAATACAGCACGCACTGCTGCAAGTTGTCTAACAAATCATACAGGTATGTACTTCTGCTGCTCGTCAGGTGTTTTCACATGTTCTGGATACGCCGAGGCCTCCTGTTTAAGTTTTAGAAAGGCTTTCACATAGTCTTTAAAAAATGTGTCAGTCTTGTTGGGGAAGTGCCACACCTCATCAATAGAAACAATCCTGTATCCTTTCTCAACAGCTTTTTCAAGCTCAAATGAGACCCATGTGCCATTCAACACCCGCTCACTGTCACTGTGCCCACATGCTGTGTGCTGCTTCTGGTCTTCAGCGCACAAGCTGCAGAGCGGAAACATCAGTTTGCCGTGGCACCTGTAGGGAAGGACGGGGTGAAAAAGACCTCTTGGCGGCAGTTCTGAGCATTTAACAAAGCCGAAATAGTTTTCTAGGCTGTCAAAGTTTCTGTAAATAATTTGAGGGTGTCCTACAGGATAATCTTTTTTAGATTGCACTGTGGGATAGAGACTGGTGAAGTCATAGTAAAATATTTTTTCATCACACGCAACCTTCTTCTACAGTTTTAGAGCATTTGTGAAAAACCCAACAATCATATGACCCCCTATGAGCAAGCACTTTGGCGACAGTGGGAAGGAAAAACCAGGCTCAGGGAGGCGCGGGGCCATCTGCTGCGACCAGTTGGGGTGAGAAAAGGAAGACAGGATAAAGACATGCTGTGGAAGAGAGACAGAGATTAATAACAGATATGATTCGATGCAGAGAGGTCTGTTAACACATAGTGAGTAAGAAAGGTGACTGAAAAGGAAAAACTCAATGCATCATGGGAATCCCCCGGCAGCCTATGTCTATTGCAGCATAACTAAGGGAGGATTCAGGGTCACCTGGTCCAGCCCTAACTATATGCTTTATCAAAAAGGAAAGTTTGAAGCCTAATCTTGAAAGTAGAGATAGTGTCTGTCTCCTGAATCCAAACTGGAAGCTGGTTCCACAGAAGAGGGGCCTGAAAACTGAAGGTTCTGCCTCCCATTCTACTTTTAAATACTCTAGGAACAACAAGTAGGCCTGCAGAGGGAGAGCGAACTGCTCTAATAGGGTGATATGGTACTACAAGGTCATTAAGATAAGATGGGGCCTGATTATTTAAGACCTTGTATGTGAGGAGCAGGGTTTTGAATTCTGGATTTAACAGGAAGCCAATGAAGGGAAGCCAAAACAGGAGAAATCTGCTCTCTCTTTCTAGTCCCTGTCAGGACTCTTGCTGCAGCATTTTGGATTAACTGAAGGCTTTTCAGTGAGTTTTTTGGACATCCTGATAATAATGAATTACAGTCGTCCAGCCTGGAAGTAATAAATGCATGAACTAGTTTTTCAGCGTCACTCTGAGACAGGATACTTCTAATTTTAGAGAAGTTGCGCAAATGGAAGAAAGCAGTCTTACATATTTGTTTAATATGTGCATTGAAGGACATGTCCTGGTCAAAAATGACTCCAAGGTTCCTCACAGTGTTACTGGAGGCCAAGGTAATGCCATCCAGAGTAAGAATCTGGTTAGATACCATATTTCTAAGCTTTTCAGGGCCGAGTACAATAACCTCAGTTTGATCTGAATTAAGAAGCAGAAAGTTAGCGGCCATCCAGGTCTTTATGTCTTTAAGACATTCCTGCAGTTTAACTCATTGGTGTGTGTTATCTGGCTTCATGGACAGATAGAGCTGGGTGTCATCAGCATAGCAGTGAAAATTTATGCTATGTCTTCTAATAAATTAGAAATAATTAATTAAAATGGGATTATTTCATGTTTTAATTAATTATTGCCACATTTAAATAATTATTTAATGGTGTATTTAATTAATTCATTTTGGCACTGTTGACTCCTTCAGGTTTCACCATAAATTTATTTTATCTGTCAACCTCACCCATCAAACTCAGGGGGCGGGGTTAACGCTGATCGAGTCAGAACCATTGCTTTGGCCTGGTGGCCATTGTTTTTAGAAGGCGTTACTGCACACCAACAACTGCCATGTGGAAGCTAACAGAACTGAACTTTGAAAAACCCTGTTTGTGTCTCACCAAATACCGTTTTAATATTTTTTTAGCCGAAAATGTAGCGGTTTAATCTTCAAATGTCTGGTTGCATTGTCAAGATACAGCTTCTTTGCAAAAGTGCTTCGATGACTTTGGAGATGTCTGCCCAGCCCAGTCTCACGGCAAAGTGTGGGACAGACCCGCTCGCCTCGCAGGCAATCGAGCTGTTATTACCGACAAAGCGCAGGCCCCAGTACACAGCTGTAATAACCCCCGCTGTACACTGACTTCATTTACTGAGGTTATATTTATCGAGTTTTTATTTCCTGATGTTCGTATGTGTCATACGTGTTCCAGTCGCCAATTCTGAATTATAAGTAACATTAAAAACACATTTAAGGAGGAGAGAGAGCAAAAAATTTCAATTAACATCTGATGTTTGGGTTGTAGACTTGTAGTTATTACAAATATGGTCGCAGCAGATACTGATAAACATGTATTATGAGGATGGATGATCAAGTTTCTCACTCTCTCCTTTAAATCTCAGTTTTTTCTTCTTCACAGTTTATCTGTTAATTTATTAATGAATAACACTGAAAGAGTTTCTGTTATATTTCCCCTTGAACATCAGCTTATTAGGGCGGCATTAGGAAATAGCCCCCCTCCAAAGAATGAATAAATGAATGATGATAATAATAAAATGATTAAAAAGCAGAGCTCAGAGTGGTAGAATGGTCAAACATGGATCCACGGGTGGTTCAACTGCATTTGGTGACGTGACTAAAGCAAATCTTTCAAATAATCCCACCATCAACGGGATGTTGTCTCCTTTACTACGGTTACTTTACTTGGTCACCGTGTGAGTTTCTTTGAAATGAACCAAATTCTTTTATTTGTTGGTTGTTGCATATTTAACCTCTACAGTCAGGAAAGGAGGAGATGAGGCCTCAACAATGTTGGGTTGTAGCTGTGGTTCAGGTTAGAGTGAGTGTCCATGGAATAAATGTAAGTCAGTGAACTGGAAACATGACTGTGTTCAAACGTTTTTTCCTTTTTATAATGAGCCTAATCAAAGGTGGACAGAAGTATCTCCACTTTGACTTTTCTGTGTCACCATCAGAGCTTCTGCACAGTGTTTCTGGGGCAGATAACATTGCAGCATTATGGAGACATTATGGAGACAAAAAGAAAAGCGTCTGGATTTCTTTAAGTTAAACTTAAAGAAATCCAGACGCTTTTCTTGGAATGTTGGTTTCAGTGTTGAGTCTCATTCACACACTCCCTCAGACTCTTCACACACACTGATTTGCTGACATAAACACACTCCTGTGTGCTTTCTTGGCTTCACACACACACTGAGGACCATCTACAGACTGTGAGCTCCGTCTTCTTTGTCTTTGGAGCCGAACTCTGACAAAGTTAGGAACAAAACTTTCTCCAGCGTGTGAACCTTCCTCCTAGCTCCTCCTAGACTCAGTCTGAGCAGTCAGATCACATATTTCTAAAGCAGCACATGAAGGTGTGGCTCACACACACACAGGTGAAGGAAACAGCTGCAGTATTAAAAACTGCTTCACTGTCTACAAATATATGAACTGAATGTTTCTTTCAGGCTGTAAAAACCTTATTTATCCTCCATTACAGTCCTGCATTCAGAGCATTACTTCTGTTATATTAGTACATGTATTTTATTCTGATGAACACATGAAACTCTGAGCTGGATTGAATCCATTGAATCAGAGTCCAGGACTCAGACTAAACACACTGAATGTGTCCTGAGCTCGGCCGCTGTTCCACAGTAACTGCTGTCAGAGTCACTGTTACTGAGTTAGCTTAGCTAGCAGAGCAGCTAGCAGTTAGAGTATGAACTCTGTAAGCAGTCAGCTCGGTCCTGGACATGGTTACTGACATAAAGCTGCTCTCTGCAGCCATGTTTGACCTGCTGCTTTGTAGGACTACAGTAATGGAGGATTTGGAGGCTGAACTGGGCTCTGTGACACTTTTTGTAGTGAACTGATGAAAGCTGCGTCTCAGATGGATGTTAGTCCAACACATCAGACACGACCTCTGCAGCTCTCAGTTGATGTGCACATGAATGATTTGTGTTTCCTCTGCAGGTGAAGGTAGAAAGTGTGTGTGAGCTGATGTGAATTGAGCAGCATGGATCAGTGTGAGGACAGAGAGGAGGGAGTCCCTCCCTCTAAAAGCACTCTGTGTGGGGAACATGAGAGCCAGACCAAAGCTCAGAGGTGAGATGACCATCTCTAACTGTCCATGACTCTTCTCCATGTCACAGCTCAGCACTCACATCACTGCTCCATCATTATTCACAGGAACCAGCCTGGACCTCCACCCAGCTCTGTGTCCTTACAGAGTGACGCGTCTAAAAATGTCATCATTCATTTCAAAGTCTCTGCTGCAGAGAGGTGAGCTGTTAGTAACAAGAACTCTCTGATTTAAATGATTTTGGTGTTTCCTGGTTTCTAAAATGCATCTCTGTAGCAGAGCAGTGTCTCCAAGGACACACAGGCTCAGCTGTAACTGTCAGTTTATCTGGTTTTAAGACACATTTGGACTCAATTGGCTGTTTTTAACTATGTATTTTAATCAGAGGTGTAAATTTAGACCTCACACATCTGGATCCTAAACTATGATAGAAACAGCTGCTAGCAGTGGGTAGTTTGACTTTGATACGCTGCTCTAGAAAGCGAACAAAGGTTTGTGCAGCTCCTCTTCAGAAAAGTGTTCAGAGAGCAGCTGCTGTATTAGACAAAGGCTCGTCGTGTGAGCCCAGATGTGTGTAACAGCTGGATGAAGGAGAACCATCACAGTCGCGTCTCCATCCCGCCTTTATTAATGAACTTCCTGTTGCTTGCAGATGACAGGAACACAAAGTGTTTGTGCCACGTGATGCTGCAGGATTTGTTAACGTGTCCATGATGGTAACATCTCCTCGTCTAACTGCAAACACATGAGCGCTCCTAACGGCAGCTATCACAGCCACACAGGCAGACTGTGTCTCACTGTTGCATTCAGGGACATTTGTTTTCCTGTAAAAAGCTGAACTCTAATCTAAGAGGACTGTTACTGACAGGAAACAGCTGCATTATCTGCAGTCTGTGTGATCACAGCTGCTTCAATCACTTTATGGTAAATGGCCTTCATTTGTATAGCGCTTTTCTAGTCCATAGGACCCCAAAGCGCTTTACACTACATTCAGTCATTCACCCATTCACACACTGGCGATAGCAAGCTACATTGTAGCCACAGCTGCCCTGGGGCGCACTGACAGAGGCGAGGCTGCCGGACACAGGCGCCACCGGGCCCTCTGACCACCACCAGTAGGCAAACACGGGGTTAGTATCTTGCCCAAGGATATTTGGCATGCAGCCAGGGTGCAGCCTGGGATCGAACCACCGACCTTCTGATTAGTGGCTGACCTGCTCTGCCACCTGAGCTACAGCCACCCTTATCAGAGAATTGATCATTGAATAAAACATGTTTGTGTCTGCAGAGGTCAGAGGTCACAGTCTGCAGGATCCAGCTGTCCATCTGTGAGGAGTGACTGGTCCAAAGATAAACCTCCAGTCTTCAGTGGTGAACCTGGACCAACGAGGTCAGAGAACTGTGATGACTCCTTTACATGTTTGTGTTTTCCTGGATAAATATGACCAAAGATTCATTAAAAATATAAAAATATTAGACTTTGTCCTGTAGCGCTGTGTGGCAGACAGGATTGGACCCAAACACAACAGGATGAAGTCAAAGAGGCCGCTTTATTTCAGCTGTGAACATGCAAACAGCAGAAATAAGGAAACATAACTGTAGGTTTGCAGTGAATGAAGCCTCAGCTCGACGCTCCACTTTGTCCCTCTTTTCCTTCTCCAAACAGCCACATCAGGAGTCTCTGATGGAGTTTTAAAATATTTAATTACAAATGTCCAAAGATGGGTTCAGGATACCTGAATCCACAGTTATTAAAGCTAAAATAGTTCACAGGGTTTGGACTTTGTTAGGTGACGAGAGAACATCAAAGTGTTTTTTAGCTTTAAACAGTATTTTTATCACTTCAGTTGCTCTCACAGCCCTGTTTTTTATTTTACCAGAGCTCTTATGTTTCACTCAGTGCTCCCACCAAACACCTTGGAGGACACATTAGTGTGATTTAGATTTCATTGGTGTAAACACCAGTCACACAAGCTAACCCATGGAGGCAGCAGCAGGCTTTGTGTTTGGTAAAGTCTGCTGGCTTAAACTAAGAGAGTTTAGTTTGTTAGCACAAAGAGCTGTCAGTTAAAGCCCCGAATGCACTTTGAATACAGATGAACTGAGAAAAACACTTTAAACACAGCAAACAGTCAAACTGACAACATCTTGTTCTGCTGATCATCCACAGCAGTACATTTAGCATTCATGCTAGCAGCAGGCTATGACTGTCCACAAGGCTTAATATATGTGTGTATTTGATATAATGCCAACAAGTACAAATAGGTGTTCTTACAGGTCTTAATCACAGAGGTCTGATAAGTCTGGTGACTTTCACAGTCAGCAATTTTGCTGCCTTTTATTTTATATTGGCCTTTTTAAAGCCCTTCAAAGTCTCCCACATTCATACAGAGCTTTTAACACCAAACTCCTTTACAGTCCTTCTCCTCTCACACGCGATCACACGACTGATTTGTCTGCAGCAGCTGTGTTACTGCTAGTATTTTATTATGTGTGTAATCTCCTCATATTGTTCCTGTGGTTTAGTTTGACTTCCTTCTGCAAACTCAGCTGCTCTGTTGCTGATACACGTCTCCATGAATATGATTGATCAGATGCTGCCAACACCATGTGTTTCATGTGAGCGCTCAGCTGAAACCCTGGGTTGACTTATCGAGTTAATAACAAGCTTCACGTGACTGTGAATGCTAAAGTGAATCCAGATAAAGGAAAGAGACCCTGCTAATGTTGGACTCACTTCTTAGTGTAGATCCCAGGAGGAAGTTCAACATAGCCATTCTTTGTGTGTAGTGTTCTGTTGCAGAGTGTAGCAACTCTGATCAAACACCAAGCTAAACCTCTGTCAATGAATACACGAGTCCGAGTAGAGTTGACTTTTTACTCAGAATCTTCATTTGACAAGCGGTGAAAACTGTAGTTGAAAAGAAATACAGAATAGAAAAAATGATCGTTTACATAAATATTGCATCACGAAATAACTCAAAATGTGACCTTACACCATCGTGTTAGCTTTAACAACAGTAATGATCATCAAAACTGCATTTTTTAAAATGTACAAATCAACCTCCATGAATCACAAATAAAATATAATTTTTAACAAATACCGCTATTTATGCCTTTTTAACACCATCATGAAATATATACACTTACGGCGTTGCCTGAACAATGTTCCCAAGTGGATGGCTCCGGATAAGTCTCAGAGCAAGACCGCATGTCACTCTCCCTCTTAGAGAACCAGGAAGAGGAATTAAACAGGAAATGAAGCAATACAGGTAGCCCACCAGGAAGTGAGGTTATTAGCAAGTTCACCTTCAAAATTAAAGCTTCTTAACATTTTTAACTCGTTTTACTGTTCTTTTTAACTTAAGTACATACAAAAGAATTACTTTAAGCAAACATTAAAGATAAATGAAATAAATGCCTTTGAGGCATCACATTGTGCTAGCTTGACCAAACCTGAGACCACAGTGCAGGATAATGATCATCATCTGTCTCTGTCAAGGACATTTAAAATCCACAAATAACAAAAATAATTATATTTGATCTTTAAAAATATGTTTTCACTTAAAAAAGCATGAGCACACTGGTGGATTACAGAAACATGAAAACTCGTTAACAGTAAAGTTAATTTAGGCGTAAACAAAGTGTCAAACATACTTAAGTAGAAGGACTGATGTTTGTGTTAAAATACCCTCTTAAAGCTGAAATACTGATTCAACTTCTTTACTCAAGTAAAGGTAAAAGAGTACAGGCTCTGAAATGTACTCACAGTATTAAAGTAAAAACTCCATCTTTGAAGGAAATTTCTGCCAGTTTTTGTGCGAAGTTACCTGAATTTCTACCTCCAACATTAATATGAGAAAATTATCTGAACTTTTATTCTAATAAATTTAATCAGCTTGAACATTTTGTAGCATAAAAGTAGAAAAAACTCAAAGGGAATAAAAAATAGCTCAATTTGCTGTTGCCTGCATTGTAGATGGGCGGCTTTGACTCAACACCTAAACAGGAAAATGAGTTTAGTCAAGTATTAAAGTGGGATTGAAGAGGTGAGGAAACCAGAGATCAGGTGTTGTGGTGCAGCATGGTCACAAGAATCATTTAGAAATGGGTCGAAATATTTTCTCTTCTAGATTTTTTGCACAGTCTGATGTGCTGCTGCTCTGAGGTTTACTGCTCTCTGTGTGCTTAGAAAACTGTGAGCAACAAGTAGATTTGACACAAGTTATAATGGCTGATTTCCATATAACGGTGGAATACAGGGACTTAATCGTTAAGTAAGAAGAAAGTTTGAAGCCTAATCTTGAAAATAGAGATAGTGTCTGTCTCCTGAATCCAAAGTGGAAGCTGGTTCCACAGAAGAGGGGCCAGAAAACCGAAGGCTCTCCCTCCCATTCTACTTTTAAATACTCTAGGAACAACAAGTAGGCCTGCAGAGCGAGAGCAAAGTGCTCTAATAGGGAGATATGGTACTACAAGGTCATTAAGATAAGATGGGGCCTGATTATTTAAGACCTTAAATGTGAGGAGCAGGATTTTGAATTCTGGATTTAACAGGAAGCCAATGAAGGGAATAAAGGAGAAATCTGCTCTCTCTTTCTAGTCCCTGTCAGGACTCTTGCTGCAGCATTTTGGATCAGCTGAAGGCTTTTCAGTGAGTTTTTTGGACATCAATTACAGTCGTCCAGCCTGGAAGTAATAAATGCATGAACTAGTTTTTCAGCGTCACTCTGAGACAGGATATTTCTAACTTTAGAGATGTTGCACAAATGGAAGAACGCAGTCTTACATATTTGTTTAATATGTGCATTGGAGGACATGTCCTGGTCAAAAATGACTCCAAGGTTCCTCACAGCGTTACTGGAGGCCAAGGTAATGCCATCCAGAGTAAGAATCTGCTTAGATACCATATTTCTAAGATTTTCAGGGCTGAGTACAATAACCTCAGTTTGATCCGAATTAAGAAGCAGAAAGTTAGCGGCCATCCAGGTGTTTATGTCTTTAAGACATTCCTGCAGTTTAACTCATAGGTGTGTGTTATCTGGCTTCATGGACAGATAGAGCTGGGTGTGCTATGTCTTCTGATGATGCTGCCTTGGTGATTTTAACATCCATGTCTGCTGTGACTCTAAACTTCTGGTCAAGGACTTTTTAAATATTATTGACTCTTTTAATTTGACCCAGTGGGTTACTGGTCCCACTCATGAAAAAGGTCACACACTAGACTTGGAGCTTTCCCACGGGCTGGATGTATGCATTACAGAAATATCTGAGTTGGGCATCTCCCATCATCTTCCTGTGTTTTTCACTCTAACGCTGCGCTGCTCGGTAGATAAGCCATGCGCCTCAGCGCGTAAAAAGCGAGCGCTTAATGCTCTAACAGCGCCGCTTTTTCTGCTGCCTTTATGGACTCTGGAATAATGAACTCCAGCTGTTAAAGTGTTGAGGACCTTTCGGACATTCTTCATTCTACCTGCACTGATATTTTGGACTCTGTGCGCTCAGCATTTATCATAGCTGTGGTTGAATGAACATATGCGCTCCCTTAGACGTGACTGTAGACGCGCTGAAAGGAGATGGAAAAAGGACAGATTGTATGTTTCTCTACAGATTTTAAGGACTTTCTGTCTTTCTGCTCACCAAGAAGCTGTAAAACCTGCAGACACAGTTTGTCTTAAACTTAGTGTCAGTAAACAGTCACAGGCCTCAGGTACTTTTTAATGTCCTCAATCGCTTTCTTCGTTCACGTGATAATGTCGGAGTCATTTCTTCACCAAGTATTTGTGATGATTTTTTAGCATTTTTAACAACAAGCTTCTATCTATTAGGGCTCTTGTCTCGCCGACTGCTGCCTCAGATCCGAGTCTTTCTCCTGTGTGCTCAGCTGTCTTAGAGCAGTTTGATCCTGTTTCCCTTAATGACTTGACTGCGGTAGTTTGTAACCTAAGATCATCACACTGCCCCTCTGACTGTCTCCCCAACTACTCTTTCAAGGATTGTCAGGTTGGAGATCGGCCTATAATTAGCTAAGACAGCTGGGTCTAGGGATGCTTTTTAAGTAAAGGTTTAACTACAGCCAGCTAGGGATGGGTACTGTTTAGATTTGAAAACCTGCTAAATCACAATCAGTTGCTGATGATGGCTTTTTACTTTTACATTAATCACGTATAATCTTAACTCAAAGTGAACATAGACTTGATTGAAGTAACTCAGATCAGCCAATTCAAAATGCTAATTCAATCAACTCTGAGTTCATGGCTAGACTCAGTTTGTTGGCCCTGCACCTTAAAACTATTCCCTGTTTGTCCCTCATGTTTTTTGGATATTGTTTTCACATCTTATGTCACGGCTAGCGGGGCGAGCCATGTTGAATTTAATAAAGGACCCAAGATGCCGACACTGCTGTGAAGTGAGTGAGCTTTATTGAAATAATGAAGTGCAGTGGAGATGGCCTGTGCAGAAGCTAAGATAACCTCTACTGAAAAACTAAAAAACTAACCTGAAACCTTAAACGGAGACACGGGGAGACAACACAGACGAACCAGCAACAAGCAGGAGAAAACAAAGGGCTCATATACACAAAAGAGCCATCAGGGAATGAGAAAAGGGAGACACAGCAGGATTCATTGGACATAACCAGACAAGGGGAAGAAAAAGTAGACACACTAACATAGGACATGGCACTGTCAAAATAAAACAGGAAGTGAACACAGAGACACAATACTAACACAGTACAGAGGGAACACAGAAACCAAAACCTCAGAACTAGAAAATCTTAATCAGAAAGAAATTGTAACAAAAGACAATAACAATTAAAACAAAACCACTGAGTCCACAGACTCGGGACATACATCGGCTCAAACTGTGGTCATAAATAGTTTGTACTTGTAAATCAGACTGTGTAGTTGTGAACTGAGTTTTGTAACATTGTAAAACAAAATATCTGAAAAGTTTATGTTTTTGCGTCCATTGGTTTGTGTGTGTAAAAATGTAAAAAATATAATAAATGTAAGAAACATTAGAACTACTTTTGCTGACACAAAGTTTGGCGAGCACTGCAAGTTGTCACTTTAAACCAGTCACTGATATAAAGAGAGCACCTTATTCCAGGGCATCTGAGCATGGAGGGAAAGCTTTATGCAGGAGATGGTAAGAGCTGTTGGGACTAAAGAAACTGAGCAGAAAACTACAGACATCTGGAAATTGAGTTGTTAATTCTCAGTGGGATCAGCAGGACTAGCAAAGCTTCACCATGACAGTCATCTGATTGACTGAACCCATCCAAACATCACTTCATGGACCTTTAGCTTGTGTCTGTGTGTGGACAGACATAACATGAGCTAATTATACATTACTCCTCCACAGAGTGGACCAGCAGAGAGCAGAGGTTTCCACTGGTCAGTCTGCACAGCAACATCAAACACACCTGGACTCTGTGGTTATGGTTTGTAGTACTACGTTTACATTTGTTCTTTTCAGTCACCTCTATGCTGCACTTTGTGGACCAGAGGATTGTCAGTGTGTCCAACATAAATCAGAGTTTGGGCTCCATGATTTCAGTCAGATTGGGGTGACTGTAGCTCAGGAGGTGAGCAGATCAGCTACTAGTCAGAAGGTTTGTGAATCAAACCCTGGCTGGCAAATGTACTGGGTAACGTACTAAACCCAAGCTGCCCTCTGATGCATCCATCAGAGTGTGAAAGAAAGTATTTAAGCATAGAACAATGTGCTTGGTTGAATGAGGCATGTTGTATAAAATGCTTTGTGTGCACAGAGTATCAAAGAGAGCTATATAAGAACCAGTCCATTTACCACTGGGTAATTCATATAGTCTTCTTTTCCAGCGGCTGGAGGACAACATCACCATGTTTGTGAAGAACGAGCTGAAGAAGATCCAGAAGCTTCTGAGTCCAGATCACCCAGAAACTTTAAAGAGCCAGATGGAGGATGAGGAGATGTTTGAAGGTGAGGATGAAGATGAAAGAAAGAGCTGCAGAGAAGCATTTCTGAAGATCACACTCCACTTCTTGAGGAGACTTAAGCAGCATGAGATGGCTGACCATCTGCAGAGCAGTAAGAGAATTTCTCTAAAGACTGAATATTGATCTTTCCTAATAGCTCAAGAAATGGACCAATAGACATTCACCCTTTCAGGGTACTGAAAGGCTATGATATTTATTATATAATATTTGTTTCTGAATTTCTTATTTTCAGAAATATTTGCTCCACTCTGTAAACGTGAACTTAAAGCCCAACTGAAGAAGAAGTTCCAGTGTGTGTTTGAGGGCATCGCTAAAGCAGGAAGCCCAACCCTCCTGAATCAGATCTACACAGAGCTCTACATCACAGAGGGAGGGACTGCAGAGGTCAATGAGGAACATGAGGTCAGACAGATTGAAACAGCATCCAGGAAACCAGACAGACCAGAAACAACAATCAGACAAGAAGACATCTTTAAAGCCTCACCTGGAAGAGACGAACCAATCAGAACAGTGCTGACAAAGGGAGTGGCTGGCATTGGGAAAACAGTCTTAACACAGAAATACAGCCTGGACTGGGCTGAAGACAAAGCCAACCAGGACATCCAGTTCATATTTCCATTCACTTTCAGAGAGCTGAATGTGCTGAAAGAGGAAAAGTTCAGCTTGGTGGAACTTGTTCATCACTTCTTTAATCAAACTAATGAATCAGGAATCTGCAGGCTTGAAGACTTCCAGGTTGTGTTCATACTTGATGGTCTGGATGAGTGTCGACTTAATTTGGACTTCAACAAAACTAAAATCCTGACTGAAACAAGAAAGTCCACCTCATTGGATGAGCTGCTGACAAACCTCATCAGAGGGAACCTGCTCCCTTCTGCTCGCCTTTGGATAACAACACGACCTGCAGCAGCCAATCAGATCCCTCCTCAGTGTGTCGACATGGTGACAGAGGTCAGAGGGTTCACTGACCCACAGAAGGAGGAGTACTTCAGGAAGAGATTCAGAGATAAGAAGCAGGCCAGCAGGATCATCTCCCACATCAAGAAAGCTCGAAGCCTCCACATCATGTGTCACATCCCAGTCTTCTGCTGGATCACTGCTACAGTTCTGGAGGATGTGCTGGAAACCAGAGAGGGAGGAGAGCTGCCCAAGACCCTGACTGAGATGTACATCCACTTCCTGGTGGTTCAGGCCAAAGTCAAGAGGATCAAATATGATGGAGGAGCTGAGACAGATCCACACTGGAGTCCAGAGAGCAGGAAGATGATTGAGTCACTGGGAAAACTGGCTTTTGATCAGCTGCAGAAAGGAAACCTGATCTTCTATGAACCAGACCTGACAGAGTGTGGCATCGATATCAGAGCAGCCTCAGTGTACTCAGGAGTGTTCACACAGATCTTTAAAGAGGAGAAACAACTGTACCAGAACAAGGTGTTCTGCTTTGTTCATCTCAGTGTTCAGGAGTTTCTGGCTGCTCTTCATGTCCACCTGACCTTCATCAACTCTGGACTCAATCTGCTGGAAGAACAACAAACAAGCTCTCAGACAGAGAAATACTTCTACCAGTGTGCTGTGGACAAGGCCTTACAGAGCCCCAATGGACACCTGGACTTGTTCCTTCGTTTTCTCTTGGGTCTGAAGACTAATCAAACTCGTTTGCAAGGCCTGATGACACAGACAGGAAGTAGCTCACAGACCAATCAAGAAGCAGTTCAGTACATCAAAGAGAAGCTCAGTGAGAATCTGTCTGCAGAGAAAAGCATCAATCTGTTTCACTGTCTGAATGAACTGAATGATCGTTCTCTACTGGAGGAGATCCAACAGTCCCTGAGATCAGGACGTCTCTCCACAGATAAACTGTCTCCTGCTCAGTGGTCAGCTCTGGTCTTCATCTTACTGTCATCAGAAAAAGATCTGGATGAGTTTGACCTGAAGAATTACTTTGCTTCAGAGGAGGCTCTTCTGAGGCTGCTGCCAGTGGTCAAAGCCTCTAAAAAAGTTCTGTAAGTTATGAAGTTTTTATTATTTAATTTGGTTGGTATGTTATGAAAAACACACTGCCATCAACTTCTGTTTTGTTTTTGTCAAAATCACTGTAATATAATCACTGTACCTTTATATACACGTGACTTGTATTAATGCTGCTGCCCTCTTGTGGCTAAAGTGTAATTATGTTCTTGTTATTAGGGAGGATTTGAGAGTAACATGCCAAGTGAGTCAGCAGCTTCGCTTTAGCTTAAAAAATCGAAATTCTTATGTCATCAGTTATAGTTGCATGTGTTCATTATCATAATTTAACCTTTAATATTGATGTCTTAAATTTATTTTGAGTAAACTAGCAATAATTTTATGGTTGTATTAAATAAATACATCATTAATGAATCATTTATTTCAGTAATTAATTAAAAAAATATATTGATAATGAATTATCGGTTAATTTCATTTAAAATAATTCATTATTTATTTATGTACAATTCTAATTAGTTAATTACAAATTTAATCAATTATTGGTTTGTTTTCTATTTTAATTATTTTACTGACACATTTAATGAATTATTTAATGATGTATTTATTTAATTCACGTTGCTACTCCTGGCCCTGCATCGCTGTTCATAAATACATTTTATTTGTCAGCTTCACCCATCAAAGTCAGGGGGCAGGGTTAATGCTGATCAAGTCAAAACCATTGATTTGGTCTGGTGGGCGTTCTTTTAGTGGGCTTTTCTCAATACTAAGTCGGCCTACACACCAGGGTTTGGACATGTGTGGACCCAAACTATACTTTTACCCTTTTTTGTGTGTCACCAAATACACTTTTAATATTTTCTAGACAAGAATGTAGTGGCATAATCTTTAACCTCTTTTGGCTCCAAACAGAAGTGACTGACTTGAGCAGGGTTCATTTAAAGGCTGACAGAAGTGGAGTGGTGACGGGGAGATGTTTGACAGGACAGTGTTTCAGCCTCCACAGGTTCATGTTGTGCTCCATCAGTCAGTGAAGATGAAGTCAGTGCTGATGAGGCTGTAGAGTGTGTGAGGGATGTGAATGAGGATGATGAAGATCTGATGATAGCAGATAAAAACAGGCTACAGAGACTTTGAGCCATACAGGGCACACAGTGTGTGTACAGAACAGCTGAAATCATTATGGAGGCCTCACTGGGATATGGAAGCATCACAGTACAGCTTCAGTGAAGCATTAAAGTCTCTGATATGAGATGAGAAATGAAGCAGCCAGAGCTTTTTCATGAGTGGAAATCCACTGTGACTGTGAGCTGCTGCTACAGCCTCCAGATTAGCCAGCAGCTCATCCTGCTCAACATTTCCTCACCAACTTTAATGGAAGTGTGATGTTTTCAGCTGGAGTGATGGTCAGGGTGGCCTCCCTCTCCTCTTCTTCTCCTCTTTTATTTGTAAAGCCACTTCTGCTGCTTTCATTCATTTGGAAGTCCTGTAGCTGAGTTTGGGAGAGACTAACAGCCTCGGCAGCAGAGGGGAGAAAGGCTGTAACACCACCACTTTACTCTGTTCTACCTGTCACATCATTTTATCAGGAAACAAATATGCTCTTGTTTTTACTATGTTTGTCTTGAAGATGTAAGAAGATCACATGGTGCTTTTATTATTGTGTTGGTTTGTTTCCTGTCTCTTGGATGGAGCCCAGCTGTGCGTGGCCCCTGGGCCTGTGGTCAGAGTGTGTGCTGGATAATCCGGCCCAGGATGAGGCCAAACTGACATGGGATGAAATGTCTGTCACATAATTGAGCTTAGTGTAGTTTCATTTCTGCACAATTTAAAAACAACCAAAACTTCGTTCTGTCTTTTCTATGTTATACTGTAGACTTTCTTTGATACTGTGTCCAAAAGGAGCAGCTTTTACTTTGAAGGGGAGGCGTCTCTGTTTCCTCTTCAGGTTGGATGATGGAAGCAAATGAGTGTGTGATGTTCTTTCAGTGTTGCACTTTGTAAACGCTCCCTGAGCCCTGGTCTCACAGCCAGCTGCACATAGAGACCAGTGTTGTTAGTCGAGTGAACGATCCACGCTCTGTGTTTCCATCTTTGTGTGTTTAGCTGCTCTCATTTACTGTTTTATCTGTTTGCTTGTTGTTGAAATACATTTGGGAGCTTTAACCTGAGATTCTGGCAAAATACATTTATATTAAAAATCGATTCAGGATTGAATGAATCAACATCGCTTTATTCAAATTAAAACCATTTAAATAGGAAAATCCATTTTTTTACACCCGCCTCTAATGCTGGGTAATGTCAGCTGGTCCATGTGCAGCTGGCTGTGAGGCTCAGGGAGCGTCTACAAAGTGCAACACTGAAAGAACATCATCCATAAATATTGAGTAATAACTGGACTCTCATACAGCGAGACTCAAATGCCTTTAAACATCAGCTTATCCTGCTGATCCAAGTCCAACACTGAGTTTGTAAAAACATGTTTGTCAATCATTTTGTTTGGTTTCTGAGGAAAATGATTCAATAACTTGCTGCTAATACACAACATTTCATCATATTTCCTCATAACCCTCTTTTGTCTGACCATTTGATCCCATTTGAATTTGCAATAAAGGATCCACAGAGTTTGGTGACAATAATGACAGTAGATGTTTGTGTGAAAGTGCTGGAAGCAAATGAGTGTGTGATGTTCTTTCAGTGTTGCACTTTGTAGACGCTCCCTGAGCACTGGTCTCACAGCCAGCTGCACATAGAGACCAGTGTTGTTAGTCCAGGTCAGAAGATGACTTGTTGGAATGAAAATGAGCTTGTAGTTTGTCTGCTTTAATAATGTGACTGGAAAAAGGTGTTGGACTTCAAATATGTCCATTTCTTTCACACTTCACCTTTAAAAGTGAAGCCTTGTGGTTCCTGGAAGGAAAAACACGACTTTTTCAAGTCTTTGTCCTGTTTTTATGATAAATGTACGACTTTAATGTGAAACATTCAGAGTTTTTTCTCTTGTTGTGTTTGTTTGAAGCTGCTTCCTGTTGGCTTCAGCTGTTTGGAGTTTCCATTTTCTAAACTTCTACAATCTGAACCTTCTTCAGCTCTGAACAGATGATGAAACACTGAATGATTTCAAGCTCACACTTTGTCTAATAAACTTATATCTTTCATTCTTTATACAGATTGATGAACTGTGATTTGTCAGAGATCAGCTGTGATTATCTGGCAGCAGCGCTGAAGTCCAACCCCTCCCATCTGAGAGAGCTGGACCTGAGCTCCAACAACAAGCTGCAGGATTCAGGAGTGAAGCATCTGTGTGGTTTCCTGGAGAGTCCAGGATGTGGACTTGAAACTCTGAGGTCAGTCAGCATGTTTTAGTTGTGCTGAGATGAATATGATGTGAAAGTAGTGCTGACACTAAACTGCAGACATCAGGCTGATATTATACTGATCCACACTGAGGATCTTCATGGTAAAGTCTGTTTTCTTCTTCTCTGGTTTAGTCCATTGACTGCAGCAGAACAATGTTCACATTTCAAACAGTGAGACTCAACGTATGGCCCGCAGCCCACACGCGGCCTGCCCACCTTTCCTGATTCAGAGAGAGGGGACCCTGATTAACTGTGTAGTGTTCTTCCTCACAGTTCTAAGTATCAGACACAACAATGAATAATCCACAGCTGACTGTCTTTAGCAGGTCAAAGGTCACGGCACACAGCAGACAGTGGGAAATATTATAATTCTGATCATTTATCAGCACATATCCATATGTATAAAAACAAAGCTGACACTGTGAGACTTGATCAGAGGTGTGATCATCACAGCAGAGGCCTTTGTGTCAAAGTCACTGAGGATCAAACAGAAACACATGAAGCAGATTTTCCTGTTCTGGCTTTTTATACCATACCATACCACCTTTATTTATAAAGCACTTTAACATAAAACCAGAGTTCACAAAGTGCTGTACATGCTAATAGCATAAGTAAAGAAAATTAAAATGAGATAAGATAAAATAAATAACTAAAAAACTAAAATAAATTGAAAGATGTTAAAACAAATTGAGTCAACCCCTCTAATTAATGCCAAAGGCTTCAGCGAATAAATATGTTTTAAGAAGACTTTTAAATTCAGAGAGAGAAGAGGCCTGCCTAACATGCAAGGGTAGATCATTCCACAACTTTGGAGCAACTATAGCAAAAGCACGATCACCTTTTTAATTTATACTTAGTTTTCGGTACCTTAAGGAGCTGCTGATTGGCGGGCCTAAGGGAACGGGCAGGTGTGTATGGTCGTAGTAGCTCCGAGAGGTGGGGGGGGAGAATTTTAAAAACAATCCTAAAATGTACAGGTAGCCAGTGGAGTGAAATTAAATTTGGGGTAATGTGCTCAAACATTTTTGTTGCAGTTAAAAGACGTGCTGCAGCATTTTGCACAACCTGCAGGCGCCTAATGGACGCATCACTAACCCCACAATAAAGTGCGTTACAATAATCCAGCCTAGAAGTAACAAAGGCATGGATTACTGTCTCAAAATGCTGTTTAGATAAGAAAGGCTTTATTTTGGCTAATTCCCTCAAATGAAAAAAGCTAGATCTTACAACAGCTCTGACCTGGCTTTCAAGTTTAAGATTTGCCTCTATTTTAACTCCCAGATTAGTGATGACTGGTTTAACATACTGTGCCAGTGAACCAAGATCTATAATAGTGGCCTCAGAAGCGTCACCAAAAACCATCACTTCTGTTTTCTGTTCATTAAAATCAAATCAAATCAAATCAAATCAAATCAAATCACTTTTATTGTCACATCACATGTGCAGGCACACTGGCACAGCACATGCGAGTGAAATTCTTGTGTGCGAGCCCCACAAGCAACAGAGATGTGCAAACACAACAACACAAACGAGCAAAATACAAGAATGGCTACATCTGAAACTAATAAATATATGTACAATATATAATAGTATATGCATTTCTGGATGTGTATACTAAATATTTTCCTACGTGTGTGTGTGTGTGTGTGTGTGTGTGTGTGTGTATACACATTTTTACAAATTAAATAGTAAATAATAATAATAATAATAATAATAATAATAATAATAAAATATATAAAATATACAGAGTTGAATATGTGCAAAACAAGTGGCATTTATATACAGTATGGAGTGCATAATGTTGAAAATGTAAAAAGTTCAAAGCCATCCAGGCCCTTATTTCATCAAGGCATCTGAGCACCGGGTCTATTGAGAAGCCATTTATCTTTTTAAGTGGGAAATAAATCTGGGAGTCATCGGCGTAGCAGTGGAAAGAAATCCCATGTTTCCTGAAAATAAACCCAAGGGGTAGGAGATATAGAGAGAAAAGAAGCGGGCCTAAAACTGAACCCTGTGGGACCCCACATTGAAGAGAAGCAGCAGAGGATACAAACTCCCCTAGTTTCACAGAGAAAGTTCGCTCTGCCAAATAGGATCTGAGCCACTGCAGTGCGGTACTCCGCATACCCACCAACTGCTCTAAACGGGAAATTAAAATATTATGATCCACTGTATCAAAAGCAGCAGTTAAATCTAACAGCACGATAATAACACAGTCACCTGAGTCATTTGCCAAAAACACATCATTAAAAACTCTTAAAAGGGCAGATTCGGTACTATGTAAATCTTTAAAACCAGATTGGAAAACTTCTAAAATACCGTGTTCTTCTAGGAAGGACATTAATTGCTTGTAAACTACCTTTTCAAGACTCTTTGAGATAAAAGGTAGTTTGGAAATAGGTCTGTAATTCGCAATAATATCAGGATCAAGAGCAGGTTTTTTGAGTAGAGGCTGAATCACTGCATGTTTGAGATTAACAGGTACAACACCAGAGTACAGACTACTATTTACAATGGATTGTACAGCTGATGCTATAGTGAGAAAAACCTCTTTGAAAAATCGAGGAGGGAGAGCATCATAAGGGGAACCTGAGGGCTTCATGTGAGCAACCAACTCCTGCAGGCAGAGCAAGGAAACTGGCTCGAACCTGTCAAAGACAGCAGAACAGGGACAGGGGTAGAAGGGTTGAGAACGGACTGGGAAGTCTGCGCTTTGACAGATAGCACTTTATCAATAAAAAAGTGTAGGAAGTTTTCACAAATTTCCTGAGAAGACTCGACACCAGCAGTCTGTGGAGCGTGAAGGACCATGTCAATAGTCTTGAATAAGACATGAGGCTTACGACAATTTGCCTGAATAATAGCAGCAAAATGTTTCCTCTTAGCATCTTTTACAGTTTTCTGGTAAGAATTCCAGTAATCTTGTAACATTTGATATGACACCTGAAGTTGATCCTTCTTCCATTTACGTTCAGCTCTCCTACACTTTCTTCTGGCAGCCCGGGTGTCTTCATTCAGCCAGGGTTCAGATTTGGCTTTTACTTGCCTAAGCTTAAAGGGGGCCACTGATTCTAAAGCAGTTTGGCAGACAGAGTAAAACCACGTACTCAGCTCTTCTGTATCATTGCATATGAAATCAGGAAGGCCGCCGTTCTGATTAAAAACAATAGAGAACTGTCCAGCAGAGGAAGGGTTAAAAATACGACAGCTCCTAGCAGCAACAGGAGGAAGATTAACTTTAGTACAAGGAAGGAAAACCTCAAACAGGACAGGCCTATGGTCTGACCATACAACATCACAAACCTCTAAGTTAGAGACAGGTAAATTTTGAGTTAAAACAAGATCCAACGTGTGCCCATATTTTTGTGTAGGCACAGACACAGGTTGCACAAGATCAAAAGAGTCAATAAGATTTAAAAAGTCCTTTGCCATTGGCTTGTCAGGGCAGCACACATGAATATTGAAGTCCCCAATAATAAGGACATGATCATATTTTGGCATAATTTCAGCCAACAGATCAGAAAAGTCATTTAAGAAGTTCTTATTGTATTTGGGGGGTCTGTAAACCACAGCACAGAGCACTGTGTGAGAGCGACCTAGCTCAAACATGCTCAGTTCAAAGCTACTGGGTGAGGTTGATAATGGCAGTGGTTTACATTTATACTGCTTCTTAAAAACAACCACTAGTCCTCCTCCTCTGCCTGATATTCGAGGAGAGTTTAAGAAGCAGCAGTCATCAGGTAAGAGATCTGTGAAAGCGCCGGACTCACCGGCCCTCAACCATGTCTCAGTTATACAGAGGAAATCCAGTCCTTGGGTCATAAATAAATCCCTTAAAATAAAAGTTTTATTACTCAGCGATCTAGTGTTCACCAATCCAAACCTGGTGGAGGTCAGCGTGTTTGTGGCTGACAGCGAGACCCGACGCAGCGGCAGCAAGTTCTGTAGGTTCGCACCGCGCCGACGAAGATGAGGGGAAATCTTTCGTGGCTGGGACATCTGATCCGAGCCAACAACGGGCACCAGCCAGGCATCGATGGGCTCCAGAGAGCACGGAGAAAAGGCATGACAAGGTACAGATCCACGTTCGTTCCAAGGAGCCGGGGAAGAGCGCGCCAAGTACGCCTTAAGTTTCACGAGTAGAGCGCTACGTTTGCCCCGGCGTCTGAAACGCTTTCGCCGTGAGGCTGGGGCCAGGGTCCGACAAAGGTTAGCTGGTATCCCAGACAGGAATGGAGGTAACGCCTTATGTCCATTATAAGTTGCATTGGTAAGATCACGGGCAACTAGTCGGAGGTCCAACAGTTTTTGGCGATTGTACATTAAAAGAGAGTTGACTCTAGCAATAAAAAACAACATAAGCAAACACAACAGAGGAAGAGCCAGACGGTGAGCCACACACACTGGCGCCATCTTGAAAGCTTTTTATAGCAGATAACCTTCAAAATATTCTGCAGTCCATCAAAAACTGAAGCAAACCATGAATCAACATGTGAACATGAGCTGATGCTGCTGAAGTGAAGCAAAGTTACAGAGGTTTGATTACAGACACAGCTGAGAGTTTGTAATCTGTCATCATTTTAAAAGGTTTACATTTCTTCAGTATTGAACAGCAGAAATGAGGCTTTGTTTTCGGAGGCCGACAGCAGTGAACACAACAGCAGACTGGTGCGTAATAAGCAGTGAATAATGCAGGAAACAGATTTTTGAAGGTAAACTGTTCTTGAAGTACACTGAGAGAGAGAGCTGTGCAGGAAGTAAAGGTCAAAGTCAGAGAGAATTGATGACGATGTTCATCAAACGTAAAGCGTACTTTGGATCTTCTTCTGCTGCTGGTTCACTCAGTTTTGGTTGGAGACAGATGAAACCTGCAGCTTCAGGATCTGTGAGCTGTCCACTTTCAGCCCCGACGGCGTGTCCGTGTACGTGCCGTCGAGTGAACGATCCACGCTCTGTGTTTCCATCTTTGTGTGTTTAGCTGCTCTCATTTACTGTTTTATCTGTTTGCTTGTTGTTGAAATACTTTTGGGAGCTTTAACCTGAGATTCTGGCAAAATACATTTATATTAAAAATCGATTCAGGATTGAATGAATCAACATCGCTTTATTCAAATTAAAACCATTTAAATAGGAAAATCCATTTTTTTACACCCGCCTCTAATGCTGGGTAATGTCAGCTGGTCCATGTGCAGCTGGCTGTGAGGCTCAGGGAGCGTCTACAAAGTGCAACACTGAAAGAACATCATCCATAAATATTGAGGAATAACTGGACTCTCATACAGCGAGACTCAAATGCCTTTAAACATCAGCTTATCCTGCTGATCCAAGTCCAACACTGAGTTTGTAAAAACATGTTTGTCAATCATTTTGTTTGGTTTCTGAGGAAAATGATTCAATAACTTGCTGCTAATACACAACATTTCATCATATTTCCTCATAACCCTCTTTTGTCTGACCATTTGATCCCATTTGAATTTGCAATAAAGGATCCACAGAGTTTGGTGACAATAATGACAGTAGATGTTTGTGTGAAAGTGCTGGAAGCAAATGGGTGTGTGATGTTCTTTCAGTGTTGCACTTTGTAGACGCTCCCTGAGCACTGGTCTCACAGCCAGCTGCACATAGAGACCAGTGTTGTTAGTCCAGGTCAGAAGATGACTTGTTGGAATGAAAATGAGCTTGTAGTTTGTCTGCTTTAATAATGTGACTGGAAAAAGGTGTTGGACTTCAAATATGTCCATTTCTTTCACACTTCACCTTTAAAAGTGAAGCTTTGTGGTTCCTGGAAGGAAAAACACGACTTTTTCAAGTCTTTGTCCTGTTTTTATGATAAATGTACGACTTTAATGTGAAACATTCAGAGTTTTTTCTCTTGTTGTGTTTGTTTGAAGCGGCTTCCTGTTGGCTTCAGCTGTTTGGAGTTTCCATTTTCTAAACTTCTACAATCTGAACCTTCTTCAGCTCTGAACAGATGATGAAACACTGAATGATTTCAAGCTCACACTTTGTCTAATAAACTTACATCTTTCATTCTTTATACAGATTGAAGGGCTGTGGTTTGTCAAAGATCAGCTGTGATTATCTGGCAGCAGCACTGAAGTCCAACCCCTCCCATCTGAGAGAGCTGGACCTGAACTTCAACTACAAGCTGCAGGATTCAGGAGTGAAGCATCTGTGTGGTTTCCTGGAGAGTCCAGGATGTGGACTTGAAACTCTGAGGTCAGTCAGCATGTTTTAGTTGTGCTGAGATGAATATGATGTGAAAGTTGTGCTGACACTAAACTGCAGACATCAGGCTGATATTATACTGATCCACACTGAGGATCTTCATGGTAAAGTCTGTTTTCTTCTTCTCTGGTTTAGTCCATTGACTGCAGCAGAACAATGTTCACATTTCAAACCTTCAAAGAATAAGAAAAATCCTCCACTGGATAATTCACTGTGAAACTCTCAAACTCTTCATTCCACCTTAAAGTCTGTCTGACACTGAAATCCAAAGCAAAATGTGCGTTTGCTTTACAGACAGCAGTCCAACACAAACATACACACATCATCCAAAACACAGTCCAACATCCAAATCTCCTCCACTGCCAGCATGAATGATGGGAAAGAGAAGGAGGAACACTCTGACATTCAGGGTTAGAATGAGTTTCATGAAGCAGACTGTGAAGATCAAAGCTGCATTAGAAAGCTTACATGAATGAATGAGTGGACAGAAGTGGACAGAGATCATCTGAAGAACTTCAAAGGCTTTAAATCAGCACATTTCTCTTTATTCTTTATCAACTCTGTTAGTTTCTCTCAGTTTTCTGTGGAATGAAGCTAACAGCAGGCTAATAAGATGCTGACCAATAGGTTTCTATTAAAGGTTGTAATTTGTATATGAAAAAGTGCTTTGGCTCAGCAGGGATCAGCTTACAGGTAGAATACAGCTGCTGGTTGGGATTTGCATGTCATAGCTATCTAAAAAACTGCTAACTGGGGGATTTCAGGCCATCTATGGATCATTTTTGCTAACTGTTTATTCAGCTTAGGCTCACAGGGCTGCAGCCTGTGCCCTAGCTGTCATAGGGCAAGAGGCGTGGTCCACCTGCACAGGTGAGCAGTCCATCACAGGGCCAACAGAGAGAGACAGAGAAGCACTCTCTCACATCCACACCTACAGCCAATTTAGATGCACCAATGAACCTAAGCAGCATTTCACTGGACTGTGGGAGAACATCGAACCTCCACAGAAAGGCCAACAAGCTTCAACCTACAACCTTCTTGCTTTAAGGCACTAGTGCGAACCACTTTTCCCCATTTCAGCCCAAATCCTGCATCTTCCTGTTTCTGACTCCAGGCCAGCTCCACTAACACTTTCTCATCAGACACTGCCACCTAGTGGAGGAAGTCTTAGTTCCATTTGAAGCTTCAGATTACAGTTAGTTCCTTTACAAAGAGGTGGAGGTGGTGGGGCCACAGCACCATCATCACTGAGTGCCATAGGACACTTAACCTTTGTTTCCATATGCTGGGAACTTCCTGTTGTTCCAAGGAGGACTGGAAAATGTGTGAAATTCTCCCAGTCAGTTCCTCACAGCACACTTCAATCATTTCCCTCCCACAGCATCAGGACCAGGGCTTTTTCTCTCTTTGCTCCCACTAAGAGATTTCCACGCAAACACCTCATCAGTGGGACTCTCAGAGCTACCAGCCCTTTGCTACAATCACAAAGCTCTTCATTGAAATCAATGATATCAAAGCTGGAATCAAATGAGTCCAAGTCTTCTGCTGATTCAGCATCACATTCATCTTTGCTCCTTGTTCTGCATCCCCACCATGGACTTCATTCCTTTCCAAGCCAGCCTTGAGTGTCCTTTATTCAGCTCATCCTCTGCTTTACTTTTACACCTGATTTTAGCTGCTTTATCTCTCTTTCAACAAGTTTCTGTGTCTCAATCTTTTTCTTCTCTCCCTCATAACAAGACAGCTTCTTCTGCCTGAGAAAATGTTGGAGTGATTTACTAATCCAGGGCTGCTTATTGGGGAAAATACTTCCTGTTTCCAAAGTAATCCCCATTTTTCCCAGAAAGAAATGTAAGTAGAAATCGATGATCTAAGTGAGAACATGAGCCTTTAAAAAGTCCCAGTGGGTGCAGTCAAAGCAGTCCCTCAGTCCCAGTATAGAGTCTTTGGTCCAGACTGGAACAACTGTGTGCCCAGTTTGAGCTCTCTTCAGTGCTGTGACCTGACAGACCCAGAGGGGCCATCACATCACATTTAGAAGCTCCCCTAATGGAGCCACAACACATGTCCAACACTTAGTCTGTCTTGTTGGACCAACTGGAAGAAATGATTCAAGGACTTAGTCACAGAACAGAGATTCAAATCTTCAAAATCCAACTGGCTGCATCAGGACATATAGTCTGAAACTCTGCACAGTTTCCTGTTTGAAGCTGCTTCCTGTTGGCTTCAGCTGTTTGGAGTTTCCATTTTCTAAACTTCTACATTCTGAACCTTCTTCAGCTCTGAACAGATGATGAAACACTGAATGATTTCAAGCTCACACTTTGTCTAATAAACTTACATCTTTCATTCTTTATACAGATTGAGGGACTGTGGTTTGTCAGAGATCAGCTGTGATTATCTGGCAGCAGCACTGAAGTCCAACCCCTCCCATCTGAGAGAGCTGGACCTGAGAGGAAACAACCTGATGGATCCAGATGTGAAGCAGCTGTCTGATCTTCAGCAGAGTCCAGACTACAGACTGGAGACTCTGGAGTAAGTAGAGTGATGGAGTGAGTGGGTGGTGCTGTCAGCAGTATTGTACTAAACACAGTCAGTATGAAACAAAGATCCAGTGTTTCCTGTAAAGCTGCAGCTTCTCAGTGAAGCTGTGAGAGGAGAATGGTGACAGGCTTCAGGATTGGACACAAACACTTCCTGTTTCTGACCTTTATGGTCACCATGGTAACAGCTGACACGCTCTGATCAAACACTGTCAACAGCCAATCAGCTCTCTGAACAAAGCAGCACGCAGACCAATGACTGCATTCATTTCCAAGTTTAAAGCAGTGAAGAACACAGTCTGTAGGTGAGGAAGAATTTAGTGAGAGCAGATGTTTGGATGGAATTCCTCCAGTTAACAGCTGGAACCGTCCATCTGGATTGTTGGGCTTGTTGTTGGGGTTCCTACAGAGCTCAGAGTGGACACACCAAGGTTCTTCTAATGAATGAAAGTCCAAACTCAAACTAGGAGGGAAAAACATTTTCATCAACTTCAATAAAAATCCAAAGATTAGAAAAAGTGAAGCAGCAATGAGTCCTAGTACAGTCCCAGCACTGAAGTCCCTGCTGCTCTTTATACTGGATGTGTTGCATCACTGACTAACAGCTGATGAAGAGTCTCTGGAAACAGTCATTTATCTCCTCTGCTCTTCCTTCTTCTCTCTGCAGGTGGAGGTGGTGATGGTAAACAGGACGGTGTGTCTGCTGAGAGAGGAGGAGCTGTGTCCTGATGATTCAGAGAGGTTGAAGCAGCAGCAGCTTGTGTGTAGAGACGCTCTGACTGGGCCATGTTACTGGGAGGTGGAGAGGAGAGCTTCATCCAGCAGTGACTGACAGAGGAATGAGAAGAAGTGCAGATGACTGTCAGTGCTGCAGAGTGAACTGCTCTGAGAACAGCTCCACTGTCAGACACAATGTAGAGTCCAGCATCATCCCTGTGTGTCCCTCTGGATCTGACAGAGGATCATCAGTGTATCTGGACTGCTCTGCTGCTGCTCTGTCCTTCTACAGTCTCTGCACAGTCTCTGTCTGACTCTGGCTTCAGACCCTCCTGGATCAAACTCACCTGGAAAGACTTTCAAACATCACTCAATAGATTTGAATACAGAATATATTTGATATATACTGTAGATGTACTGTAGAGTTGCAGTTTGTCACTTGTAAATACAGTCTGTGAGCAGCTGTGAGCTGAAAGATCTTTCTAGAAACACGAAATGTTTTCACTCTTCTGTTGCTTTTTCATATATTTCCACAACATTAATATTGATCCCACCTGTCTCACCTGTTTCATGCTTTTATACATAATAACAGGACACGTGTGATCTGAGCGCTGCTGTGGTTGCTGTGCTGCACGTCTTCATTTAGATAACAGAGGAGGATAGACTGCAGGTCATAACTTCAGGTAAGAAGTTATGACCTGCAGTCTGTCTGGGTCAGATATAAACCAAGTTTAGGTGGAGTTTATTTTCCTTGTGCTGACTTTTTACAGTCAGTTACAATAACTCGTACTGCGTACTAGCTAGCATGACGGAGTTTCTATACAGCTGGGTGGTGCTATGATGTTACTGATAGTGAACTTTATTTTAGTAGAGTTTCCAACCATCCTGTAAAAAACAGAATCGTCTTGTATTCACAGAAAATATTACGCGTTTCGTGTTGAGCTGAGAAGGAACACAGTTTGTCCCGGACTTCAGCTACAATGGAAAAGACACAAAGCTGGATTTATTCTGTGTCTTTACACTGTCATTATCTCCCCTCCCTCTCCTGTTGCTACTTCAATCATGAAACTGATCAATGATCAGCTGATCGGCTTTTCTCTCTTGTTTTTTTATCATCCACTTTGCGCCAGAAAGAGGAATGTCGCGCTAAACAACAGCAGCACGTTTAAGCTTGATCAGCTGTTGTTAGAATTTATTTAACATTAATTTCTAGTATCAGCTGATGTTTGCTGGAGCCACAGCTGTAAAGCTGCTGGTCATGATGTTGGTTTGGATATGTGGTGAGAGGGAAACATGAAGATGAAACCAGGAGATGTCCTTACTGAATCATCAGAGCTGAACAGGTGATGGAGAAACAGGTTTACCTTTCAGGTGACATGAATGAGTTGATGGGAAGTTATGAGCTGTTTCTGAGAGACAAATAACACCAGGATCCTTTTCTAAGTAGCTGACAGCTGGTATCTGTGCAGGGGCGGGTCTAGCAAAGTTTTGCCGACCTAAACCAGGGGGTTTAGAGCATCATAGAGTTTTTGTGGTTTGTTTTCTTTAAGTCATTTCACAGATTTTCTCTATAATTTCAATTCCTTGAATAAAACAACAAACTTAGGGGATGATTTTGTAATCCGACTTTATGTAGGAAAGATTTGACTAAACATAAAACAATCTTCCAACTCAGTCGTCATTCTTATCTTGTGAAATCAAACCAAATGTTCTGTTGTCTCTAAATCAGGGATTGATGAAATCTTTGGTTGCATCCATTTATGAACATGTTCTCATTCATATTAAATCGTAGTCTAAGTCCTTCTTTAGAGGGATAAATGTCATTCATTATCTTCAAATGTGTTTCTGTTGTTTTGGGGGGAAGTTTGAAGTCCATTGTTCAAAGTCTGTTAATGAAACTTTATGAAGTTTATGTAGGATGTTTTTCCTATTTTGTATTTGTTTGAATTATGATGTATTTCTGACTCTTTCTGCCATGATGCCAGGTCTCTCTTGAAAACAACATTTTTAATCTCAATTAAATTTTCACCTGGAGAAATAAAGGATGATAATAATAATTTTGTCTTCAGGGAATCATTTCTCTGTAAAACAGCTTCTTCTGAAACTCTTGTTACATTTCTTGTTTATTGTTTGCTGGTTTTAGAAAAATGTCATCGTCTCTGTGTGAACTTAAACTCTACATGTGGTGTCAGCTATAAACGAGCTCTAGAGTCTAATAACGATGCTTTTATTATTGTCTGGTATCCAACCTAACCCTGGGCCTCTGGCTGAATGTTGTAGAATAAGGAGGGGATGTTTTTCTCATTATCATTTAATATTTTAATATGGCATTATTAGTTCATCAGAAGTATATAACCAGCTTTGCATTAAACATAAATTGAAGTTTTTGACCTTACATTATTCTTTGCATTACAGTGATGGTGATAACTTTAGTTTGATCTTTTCCTTACAGGTACCAGAATAATAACATGATTTTCCATTGCAGATGTAACCATGATCATTCCATACACATTGCAGTTTGTTGCTTATTCTAGAGTTGTGCTCAAGGTAATTAAAGGTTAAAAGCTACAGCCAGCGCGAGTCTGGCTGATCTATGGAGGGCAAAGGCTTTGAGCTTGGAAGGCCGCACGCGCTTACACAGCACTTATAAGATGTTATTCTTGGTGATTTTGTGCTTAGTCATGTTTTAATATGTTTTAAGTAGAAGTAGCTGATCCAGCAATATTCATTTAATATTATATACTTGATTTAGAGCAATACACACTGATGGTCTTAATAAATGAAAGAGTCCTTGTAGCTGCCATGTTGTGTCTTAGCAGGGTACAGACGGTTTGTGACCAGGAGATATTTTATTTTGTATTCTTATGATCACAGTTATAAGCAGAAGTATCAATCATTAATCATTTACCATTGTTGAACCAGTTGACAGAATAATCTTTGAACTACATCTATGTTAATATTAATCTACACAGATTATCAGTACTTTAATCAGTCTATGGTTGTTCTGTACTATTCTTGTTATTTGCTTAAAGCTGTTTTACAGTTCTGGAACTACTCAGAAGCCTGTGGTCCTGCTGGACCCTGCCTCAGTTCTGCACGTACGCCGGCCTGTAACCACATGCACGCACTTATATAACACACGCACGTTCACATACACATTTAGTAATCATAGGAGGGTCGTCTGAGGACAGTTTTCTGATAGATATACTTTTACAAAAGGCACAAATGTAGTACACACTTGTTTTTCTCTAAAAACTAGGAGTTGATGTCCATATTAGGTAAACTCTCTGAACAGGCCCAAACTGTTATCAGTTCCAGTAATATCTAACTGTGAGGTCGGCTCAGGACATGCTCTCTGTTCGATATACACACACAATAGACACGAATAGAGATACACACCACACACACTGGGTTTCTCTAAGTGCTGGATTGAGTGGAAACATCTGGAGGCCATATAGGGGGAACTTCCTGAGTGCTGAGAACTGACTGATACTGATCATGTGACTTGACGTCATCATTGTAATAAAACCCTTGTGAAGAAACTGTTCGGGGGAGATCGGCTCAAAAAGGCTTGTGATGCTCATCTTCCCCATATGTACATATGTATAATAAAATCACCTATTCTGACATCCACTTAGACCATGCAGTCGTTTGTCTTTTCCTCAAATTCGAACCATGACAATCTTGGTGCCGAAACCCGGTTTTGGGGGAGACTAATGGAGCCTGGCTGACGGCCTAGTGGTGTCGGACGGACACAAAGGAGTTACACTGAGTGATGGGCCCCGAAATAAGAGAGGTAAGCACCGCCTGTTGATGGATCTCCAAAGGTGCCGAATTGGAAAATTAGGTGCTAAATTAAAGGTTCACTCAGTGGAGCTTCTGTTCTGTCCGTGGTGATTTTGGGGTAATTAGTGTTAGATGTTTGGGGAATATTTTATTGATAAAGGGTATAGCTGTTTATGGTGGCAGCAAATTTTAAGAGGTTTAAGAGGTTATCTGAGGTTAAAATAATACGGTTAAGGTGAAAAGAATACGGTGTAAGGTTAAACACGTTTTAAAAGGTATAAACTGTTGTAGGTGGTCGGATGCCAGCGGCCACCTCGTTAGTGTAGGGTTTTCGGTTTAATTGAGTTGAGAGACGGGGTCTCGGGCTTCAGATAATTAGACGGGGCCGAGGGCTCCCGTGAGGCTTATAAATTAATTAAATTTACTTTTAGAACGGAAGACGGGGTCTTCTAGGATGCAGTTTGTTCAGCAGGTGGCACTGACCCCTACCCGCGGACGCGTGAGTAGTTTTTAGCCCGGAGTTGGCCTTCCGCCAAGGACTTGGGACCCTAGGTTAACAGGCTAGACAATCAATGGTTGACTGTCTTTTACTGCATTTTTGATCGACAGGTCGGGGACCGACCGTTGTCCTTTAACGTGGCTGCCTTGTGAGTTTTAAGTATAGCTGAAGGCGTAGGTGATTGATGCCAGCGTCGGACGTGGAACTTCCTGCCAGCTGCGGGACGCGGCTATAAATTAACTAGAACTTAGTAATGAGGCCGTTTTCAAGGCGGCGTCCTTGAAACGGTAATTGGTGAGCAAGAGCGGGGCTCTGGGCTGAAAGACGCTTTTAAATTGTTCGAAAATTTTAGCAACACCAGCAGAGAAACAGAGAGATTGTTCTGGCATAAGGTGTTTTCTTAGGAATTCGAGCGCTCTCGGGAGGGCGTTCCCGAAGCGTGTAATTGATCAGCAAGGCGAGGCCTGGGCTTAGAGGCTTTTTAATTAGTCAAAAACTTAGGTGTAACTTCTTCTGGCATAAGACGTCTATGCGGGCCCGTGTGTAAATACAATATAAATTAGGTGTGAGTCTATATAAAGTGTAAATTACTTGTATAAAACTGTCTGTTAAGTTGTCCTGTGGTTGCAGGTTTTTGAGTGTTTTGAAAAAAGGAAAAACTCTTTTCTGCTCTCTCTGAGAGAGGGGCTGTGTGTGTGTGTGTGAGACAGGAAGTGTGCATGCCCATATAAGAGAGATGAGGTAAACTCTGGCCAGACAGAGCGTAGGAAAAAAGGAAAAGTGTCTCTCTCTCTTTCTCTGTCTCAGGCAGCAGCAAGGAGGGGGGGTGTCTAACCCCGCAGTGTGTGTATGAGCAGAGAGGGACAGTGAGGGGGGCAGCGTGTGTGTCCATTTGATATTAGAGGAAAGGTGCAAATTTTTTCCTCTGTTTCTTTGGTGATGAGTGAGCATGAAGTGAATGCAGCTTTTAAGAAGAGAAATGGAAATCATATTAATGCTATGCTTTAGTGTGCCAATACAGGCTACAGATGAATAAAGGTGGACTTCTCTCAACCTGGAATTTTGAGTACGGCACCAAAACCAGTAGAGTAGCAGTATTGGAAAGAAACAAGCCAAAGTTTGGTTTAAAATTTTACAGCTTGACCTGGCACTTGTCCCCATCCTGAGAAGAAGCTCAAAGGACAGTTAATCTTCTGATGAAGACCAATAGAACATCGTGGCCACTTGAGAAGAATTTACAAGCAGTCAAAAGACAGTGCAACTGAACTGTTGACCCTGAAACCAAAAATTGACATGCACTCTGAGTTACAGGCTGGACAGTCGAACGGTGGGAAGCACTGGACACTGATTGTCAGATTTGCCATACTTGGAGTAATCTTGAAGAGACAGAAAAGAAGAAACCACGTGATGGAAAATGCACGGTGGACTGCAGGCTGGTAAGGACAGTGTGACATGACACTGATTGTGATATTTTGCCAGGCTGGGACTTAAGCCAGAAGGAAGATACTGAAGAGAAACAGAGAGGAAACGAACTGTGTTTGTTGGTGAATTCAGGACCACAGATGGACACTGAGAGAAGAGGACGGAGCCAGTGAGAGGTGAAGCTTGACTGTAAGAATACAGGGTATAATTAGATTGAAACGAAAGTCTGAACTCATGATGGTGTTTAGAGATGTCCACCAGAAAACTAAAAGAGGTAAATAAAAGAAGATAAAATAAAGAAAGACAATAACTGGCAATTACATGAGTGAATGGAAAACACACATATACAAAGTGTTACATGTGCAATTATGTTCTTATAGAGAATCAGAAGTGAGACAGTTTTAAATTAAGAAATCAGTGACACGATGCATGAATTAATTCTGACTGTAACATATGGAGGCAATGAAGAAAGCAGCTTACACGCACTGAACATTAACAAAAATACATAGGAACAGCAATGAAGACCTGCTTACACGTATATACATGACATCAGCTGGTATTGTTGACCAGAGAAGGGAACCTGGTAGTTTGAGTGCTCATGACAGTAATAAAATGTCTCAGTTGTGTTTCTACAGGAGGAAAATAAACAGAACTGGATCAATTCTCCACGTACAGCAGTCGGAAGGAAAAACCTATGGGTTAATTTGACTGGATCTGATAAGGCAAGTTTCTGGTTGAATTGTTCACAGCGCCATGTCTCCACAAACCTGACAAAGTGGGGCCCTAACTTCTGGCAGAGGACCAGGAATGCTGTTAATAAGGTGGGAGTTTATAAATTTGGGTTAGTAAATTGGGGGAAGAAAACTGACGGCTTAAGTGGAGAATTATGAAGGAGTCTGACACGCTGCAAAAGCAACATATGCAAATTCACATACACAAGCAGAAAACGCATTAACCCTACAAAGACAAGACAAGCCCACGATGATTAATGCATAGACATTGATTAAACCGGGCTTAGAACACAAAGAAAAAAAGAAAAACAGCTTGCTGTTTGTATGAGTGATAGAATGGTGTGAATGGTTAATAAAAAACATTTGAGTATGTTGAATCTAGGCATGTTAAAGTGCATAAAGTGCAAATTGGGTGGTTTTATTTAGATTTTCGGTGTATTGAGGAGGTGGAATTATGTGGTGATGACTGACTGATTCTGTCAGTTAGGTTTGGGTGGCTGTTGTTTTTGTTTTAAATAGAGGGAGTTTTAGGAAACACGGACATGTCCGAAAGGGGCCCATTATTTTTGTAACAGTGCACTCAAAGAAAACCTGTCAGGTGATTTTGTTTTGTTTTTGTGTTTTCAGGAGCTAATAATCAGCTCTCTTTTTCTCATTTTTGTTCTAAGCAGGCCTGCAACAGTGAATAACAGCACAAATTATTCAGCTACCGGTGGGGATCTGATTAGGTCGCAAGTCCCTGTCTAAAGGATTGTCGCGATTCAATCCAGTCAAAAACATAAGGAACTATTTTCTGATAGATATACTTTTACAAAAGGCACAAATGTAGTACACACTTGTTTTTCTCTAAAAACTAGGAGTTGATGTCCATATTAGGTAAACTCTCTGAACAGGCCCAAACTGTTATCAGTTCCAGTAATATCTAACTGTGAGGTCGGCTCAGGACATGCTCTCTGTTCGATATACACACACAATAGACACGAATAGAGATACACACCACACACACTGGGTTTCTCTAAGTGCTGGATTGAGTGGAAACATCTGGAGGCCATATAGGGGGAACTTCCTGAGTGCTGAGAACTGACTGATACTGATCATGTGACTTGACGTCATCATTGTAATAAAACCCTTGTGAAGAAACTGTTCGGGGGAGATTGGCTCAAAAAGGCTTGTGATGCTCATCTTCCCCATATGTACATATGTATAATAAAAATCACCTATTCTGACACCCACTTAGACCATGCAGTCGTTTGTCTTTTCCTCAAATTCGAACCATGACAGGTTCCAGGAGACGGGGGGCAGTCAGCGTCTGCCCTCGGGAAGGAGACAATGTTATTCTTTGTGTTAAATAAAATTGTCAACATTGATTGTATTACACCTGTCACTATGCATGAAGGGGCGTTCTAATACCCTGATTTCATAAAACTATGGTGATGTGTTTTTTGAGATGAGATCTGAGACTGTCTGCATACAGTGTCCATCTCCCACATGTGACCATTAAATCATCGTTTGACTCAACCCGACCGGACCAGTGTTGTTATTGTGGGTTTTTCCTATGGTGTCCATCCCCAATATTTTGAACTCGTAACAGCTTGGGGGCTCGTCCTGTGGTATTGGGGTGGAAGTGTGAGGTGTGGCCGGTCCGAGGTGGTCGAGCGGACAGGCACGGACCAGGGATCTGATGTGAGTGGGCTCCGCGGGTGCATCTAAAGGTAAGGCACTGCCTGTTGAGTTGATTCCCAAATTGTGCCAAATTGGGCTGCATTAAATTAAAAGTCCACTCACTGACGTTGCTGGTGGGTGTCTGTTTTGATTTTGATGAGAATCACCGTGTGTTATGCAGTTAAAGTTGTTTAAGAGTATTTAATGAAGTTGAAGAAATATGAAAGTAATAATGTTGGGTTTGAGTCCCTGGATATTGAGTTAAAGGCTCAGGTAGTTTGGTAGGGAATTGGTCATGTTGTTGGTTAAAGTCCAAATTGGTTATAAGTGTGGTCCTGTGTGATTATAAGTGAGGGTTGGCTCCATTGACCTCTAGGTGGCACTTGCCTTAGTCAGACTCTTGTTTTAGGGTGTTGACTGTTGTTTCAAATTGTTACAAATTATTATAGGACGGCACCAGAAGTTGCTAAGAAGCGCATAGCCCGGAGGTTACGCTCCCTCCTGGCCGTGGACGCGCGGTCTTGACCTGTCGGCGAACAGGGTTAGTTCAGTTTGGCTTAACTGTGGGGTACAGGGCATCCCGGAATCAAGCTAGGAGTTAGAGTCTCCTCACCGTTTAAACGGTGTCATGTGCTTTTTTGGGCAAAGTTAAATTGAGTTAGGGACTTTAGAAATTAGGTCAGAAACTGTTCCAGAAGTAACAGATACTGTTTAATTGATTACAAAAAAGTTACCTTTCTTCGGTTGGACCCGTTATGGTTAAATTTGTGGAAATTGTGTAGGTGCTCTTTAGAAATTAGGTCAGAAACTGTTCCAGAAGTAACAGATACTGTTTGATTGATTACAAAAAAGTGAGACTTTCTTCGGTGAGACCCGTTATATTAAATTTGTCGAAATTTGTTAGGTGCTCAATCTGTCAGGCCTGTCAGTGATTGTAAATATAAGACGTCTTTGTAATATAAAATAATAAAGTTTCGACTGAGCTTTGTGTGTGACCCTGTGTGTGACGAGAGCGCAGCTGCAGCGCTGCGAGCTATTTTTAGACGGTGTGTGAACATGCAAATGAGCCCGTGGCTGGGAGGAGAACGGAGCTTTTCACTTCCTGCCCAGAGTGTGTGAGCCTTATAAGCAGAAGGCTTTTTATTGCTGAAACCCTGTAAATAAGCTGCTGGTTTTGATGTTATAACAATATAAATGGCTTCTAATTGAAAAAGAGTGGTTTCAATAATTTTCAGACATACCTTGCAACTGTGCTTATAATGAGTTGGCGCTCGGCCTTTGAAGGTCAGAAGCTTCATTCGGCGTGACTGTCCGGATTGATAAAGTGTAGTAAATGCCTTGAGTGCAGAGGGCTAATGCAAACAAGCTTACACACACATAGGTTATGATTAGAATAGGTCCATAGAAGGCTTTTGAATGTTTTAAACTAAGTCTGAATCACTAGAAGGTTATTAGTTAATCACAGTTGATTTAAGTAATGTAAAAAGCATTTAAGACTGAGTAACTTCAGTTTTTGAGGAGGATAAGAGAGCGTTCCTAGATCAGAGTAAGCTGCTGTAAGTCAATTGAAAACAATTTAATTAAATCTTAAATATTTTATACTGATAACACAACTGATTTTAAGCCATACCTTGAGTAAGTAAAGTTCATGAAGTTTTCTGAGCTGCCATGATACAGAGAAAGTGGAGTGTTTCACCCTGAAAGGATGAAATGATGCTCTGCCTTTGTTGTCAAGTTCAAACATAGGCCGTAAATAAATAAAAAATTAATAATATCAAAATAAAGCACATTGGGTGAGTGACCCAGATAATAATTTATGAGCACGCAATAAAGTGTACCTGTTAGAACCCCCTTTGACATTTGTCCCTTCAACAATAAATGATTATATGGTGTCCCATGCACTAAACAGTCCCATTTAATACTGTTAAATCGTTGTTTAAATAGAATACAAGCAAACATGCCTGTGCTGTATTTTGCAACCTGTAACATACAAATTGCAGAGGAAGAGGGTCGGCTGGAGGTGACCTGTAAATGTCACATAGTGACTGAGGAAGGTGTTTCACCTTATGAGATGACAGTGTGGTCTGAGATTGAGCTGTATGAGCTAAATGCCTATATACAACGTTGCCTATTTCTATTTCGAGGCTTAAAGGAGATAACTGAGAATGAAAATGATCCAAATTGGGAGCCCACAGAGGCGGCCCACTTTGCTCAGGCTATGGTAGAGTCTGTAGTAGACGGTTTTGATTTTGATATGCTTGCTTGGGAAATAATGTAATCATTTGTGGAGATGTCCCCAAGTGATTGGTAGACTTAAAGGAGACAAATGTGGGCTCGAAAGTGTGTGGTTGAAATTGTGTGTTTGGGTGTGTGTTTGGAAGGTTTTGAAACATTGGTTTGATTTGAAGAAAGCTAATCACAGTATTATGGTTTGACATTGAAGCAGAGCGAGCTATACAGCTAATTATTGAGGAGTTTGGATTTAATTGGTCCATTGCTCCCTCGCTCGGTAAATAACAGGGTGTATTTGTCAGTTTGTGAGCAAACATGATATTGCTTTGGGGCAATTTTCTGTAAAAATTTAAGGCTGTATGAATGAATTTGAGCTGTGTTATTGTTTTGTGCCCCAAAGTTAACATGCAGTGTGTATGAGTTTATAACATTTATATTACAGAGTGAAAAGTGGTCATTATAAGTGAATAATGAAAGAGGCTTGGTTAAGTTTTGACACACTGCGTTGGCTGTGTGTCTTACCAAGCAGATTACAAGGAGACAGTGACCCTTGGAGGAGTGAAAGTAATTCTGAAAGTTAACAGGCAGACGCTGTGGGGCGACTCAAGAGGAGGAGCCGTAGAACGTCACAAAAAGGGAGGTAAGCCTGTGTTCTAGGATAATGGCTGACGGCCCGAGCATGACACCTACTGGGCACAGAGGCTATAAGCCTCTGAAGGAGCAGCAGGAACAGCTAAAAAGAGCCATTCGCCTGGCTTCTTCTGGATCATCAAAATTAGCTGAGAAGGAATGCAAAGCAATGGAGGCTGAGCTAAGCAAGCTTATTGCTTCCCAACAGAGAGGGCTGGATGACAAAATAGCCCTAAGTCTTGTGCTCAAAATAGAAGGAGAGAGATGTGAACAGCAACTGGAACAACTGCAAACCGAGGCAGAGAAACGTTCAATTAACTGGAGAATTAACCAACAAATCAAGAAACTACAGCAAACTCATGCAAAGTGTTGCAAGTGGATGTTCTTGTGGAACGGAGCATCTTCCTGGATGGAGGAGGATGACACAGCTTAAACAGAAGATATGGAAAGCATAGTGGAGGCTTTGAAACAACTGAAAAAGCAAAATAAGAAGCTGGAAGATCAAATGAAGAACTGGATTCCAAAACCAGGAGATGCTAACAAGTATCACACAGCAGAGATACTTCCTTGGGCCACATTAACATCTAATGCTGTAGGACGACAACATGTCATGCCTGTAATGACCCTTAGAGGAGGACAAGTTCATGGCCCAGATGGACAGTCTGCAGTGGTTGTAGGAGGAGTAGCTGATGTTGAATACACCAGGGTACCACTGGTGTTTCGTAATGAAGGGCCTATGACAGTTAAATGTCAGTCCCTAAGTGGGGGAGGGAAAGAGATAGCAGCAGCCGCAGATGAAGGCTTGACTTCATCTTCTAGTTCACATGAGAGAGGAGACAGGCCAGAACCCGAAACATCAAAAGAAAGCCTGCCAGACCAGACTGGAGAAGCGGATCGGACCCCAAAAAACGAAGAAATGATTTCACCGGTGGAAAGGATGGCACAACCGGCTTTTATTGAGCTGCCAACACCAGCAAGAGAAGAGCAGGCCCAGACCAGCAGGTCAAAACACTCCAAAGCAATGGCCAAGTCAGACACATGGGCAGGAGAAGTATTCGGACGAATGCTTGAAGCCCCGCAAGGCCTATTGAAAGTATTAAATACGCTGAAGACCGTAAAGGACAAAATGACCAAAGGTACGGCAGAAGAGGAGAGCGACAATGATTCATCTACCACAGAGGAGGAAGATGATGACGAAGACAAAGACAGAGGAGGAGTCACGTCAGAGCCAAGTACTGTCAGGAATCTTAGGTCGACACAATCTAAAAAAGAACAGGGACAGAGGAGGCCTATTTTTAAGAGTTCAAAAGGCAAGGGAAAATTGGGACAGTGTAAAACTGTGACCAAAACAGAAAAAGCTGCGGGCCCTCATTATAATTTGCCTTTAGTGGCTGGTGCAAAAAACGAACCAGTGTACCGTGCGTACAAAGTAAGAGATTTGGAGGCATTGGTTAAACAGCTTCCACCTATAACTGGAGGAGGAGCAAGGTGGTTGCGAGAATTAGGTAGGCTAACAGAAGGAGAAGAGCTTGCTATTGGTGATTTTTGCGCCATTTCTGCGCGGTGTATGCTCGGTGGTGGGCTAGCAGATGTAGAGGCCATAGCTCGCACAACTCGCTATGCAAATGATTTGCCTTATCATGAGGTGCAATGTGCTTTGTCTGACGCAGTCCGTGAGAAGTACCCAACCCCTAACACAGGTGCCATACCTAAAATAACTTGGGACCCCCAAAACACACCTAGAGAGTTTTTAGAAAAAGCCAGAGATCAGTGGTTGTTAGAAACAGGTATTCATCCGGGTAGAGAAGGTGAACATCGAGCGTGGTTTTGCTCAGCGGTGCTGGCAGGGCTGCCAAATCAGGTCATAGAAGATCTAGAGAAAAACCCAGATTTTGCCGTAGCAGATTCGGTGCAGTGGGAAAGACACGTCTCACATCGTTTGCAGCTGGAGCAGGACAGGGCGAACAAGCAGAAAAAAGAGTTGGAGGAGGCACAAGCGTCTCTACTCAAACTACAGTTGGCGGAGGCCAGAAACAAAGCCTGCGAAAAGAAAAAAGAGGAAAAAGAAAAAACAGAAAAAATGATGATAGTTGCGACCCAGCCTGGTCCTGGGCCTGAATGGCCAGATAGTGGCCCGGGTCCCTGCACTAATGACGGATGGCCCGCCAATGCACCAAGGCAGAACCAACCCACAGGGAATTGGGGAACCGGTGGATCGTACAGAGGGCGTGGTGGTTCAGCGGGGGGAGTACAAAGAGCTCGTAACACGGGGAATCTCAGCAGTGTGCCTTGGAATGTCTGTTGGAGGTGTGGAGCAGAGGGTCATTGGAGCAGAAATTGCCCAGAACGTCGTCAGAACTATCAAAGAAGAGCCTACCAATCCCAGGCACGCGGAGCTCTGAGAGCAAGAGATGGCTCTAGGGGAGCATATCAGGCCCCAAACCCGAGTGCAGCACCAGCCGCGCAGTATCCAGTGGCTGACTGGAGGGAGGACCAGTACTGAAGGGACCCGGAGGGACCAAACAGCATGGGTATGGCAGATCCCATGCTGTCAATGACTGTAGAAGGGACAGAATTGCCCTTCTTAGTGGACACTGGAGCAACCTATTCAACCTTGAAAGCAGCACCAGACAGTGCAAAGTTGTCCTGCCACACAGGGAATGTGGTGGGTTTTTCCGGGATCCCAATCACTCTGCCAGTGACTGACCCAGCTTTGACAAAGCTGGGCAAGCAGACTTTGAAACATAACTATGTGGTGTCATCGCAAGCGCCAGTAAATCTCATGGGCAGGGACCTGCTCGTGAAGTTGGGCGCCACAATCACATGTTCAGCAGATGGATTATCTGTGACTCTGCCAGGGGGACAGCATTTCCCGTGCTTGGGAACAAATTCAAAGACTCAATATCTGCTTCAAGATTGTGAAAGAGCAAAAGCCGACATCTACTGGGGGAGACTAGTGAAAGAGGATGTTCTGAGGCAATTTCAGCTGTGGAGACCCTGGATAATGAGCTTGGCAGTTTACTTCCCTCCGCACGAACCTTACCACGTGGCTTTGTTTTATGATAAAGATAGTGACGACACCTATCGTGAATTATTTCAGTCTGATCTCGAGGGTCAGACGTGGAATGTGCAAACACATGACATCTACATCGGACCAGAAGGTGTAGCCGCGGCTGTGAAATTAACTGATGAACAACTGCTTTGGTACAATGTGGAAGAAAATTCAACCCCTCACATTACATTGGCGGTCCACCAAGGTCATGGTGCAGGTGATCTAGGTCCAATGGTCAGGCGAGCACTGGACGACACAGGGTGGCAAAGAACCCAAATTCCTAACTTATCTTATGCTCCAAATTGTAAAACCTATCGCATAACTTGTGCCTGTGAGGATACAGTGATCTTGGAACATAAAGAAATTTCAAAAACACATGGTGAGGAGAGAGTAGACCATTCTGATGCAGTTGCTAGATTGTCAAATCTGCCCGACAGTCTATGGTCAAAAGGGCCCACGGATGTTGGCCTAGCTAAGTGTCCTCCTGTCGTGTTCCAGCTGAAGTCAAACATACCAATCAATAGACCACAGTATAAACACAAACCTGAAGCAGAGGAAGGAATTACAGAAACAATAGAAGGCCTGTTAAGGGCCGGGGTGTTAGAGCCCTCTCACTCACTGTGGAACACACCAATTCTACCAGTGGAGAAACATGGAACAGGGAAGTACCGCATGGCACATGACTTGAGAGCCATTAATGAAATATTGCTCTCTACCACAGCACCAGTACCAAATCCGTACACAGCTTTATCAGCTATCACGTGCGACCAAAAGTGGTTCACGTGCATTGACTTGGCAAATGCATTCTTTTGTCTTCCTCTGCATGAGTCACTCAGAGACATTTTTTCATTCACATACAGAGGCCAACAACTCAGATACACACGTTTGCCACAAGGCTTTGCACTTTCTCCAGGTATTTTCAATCAGGTGCTTAAAGAAGCCCTGTCGTCATGTAATTTGCCTAATGATTGTACATTAATATAATATGTTGATGATCTTTTCATTACAGCCCCGTCAGCAGCGGATTGTACAGCGGCGTCGCTCGTTGTGTTGAATAGGTTGGCGGAATGCGGCTTTAAAGTAAGTAAGGAAAAGCTGCAGTTAGTTCGCCCTGAAGTGACCTTTTTGGGCCAGGTAATCGCACACAAATCAGTGGGTTTGATGAACACACATTGAGACCAAATTCTGACACACCCAAAACCGCGGACTGTGAGAGAAATGCTTTCTTTTCTTGGTTTGACAGGTTACAGCAGGCAGTTCATTCTGGATTATGCAGGCAAAACTGCCCCTTTAAGGGGCCTAATGAAGCAGGTTGGCGTTCGAAACCTTAAGGCTGAGTTGCCTTGGACGCCTGAAGCCGAAGCCGCATTTATTAAGGTGAAACAGGATTTGTCAAGGGCCTCAGATTTAGCCACACCCAATTATGATGAGCCATTCTATTTGGATGTTTCTGAAACAAACTCAGTTGTAAATGGAGTGTTGTTTCAGAAAAAAGGGGGGGGGTAGAGATGTGCTCATGTATGTTAGTGTAAAACTACATCCAACAGAAGCAAAGCATCCTACATGCACACAACATGCAGCAGGGGTCGCTAGAATTATCCAAAAAACAGCACATGTAGTGAGAGAACACCCACTAAAAATACTCACTACACATAGTATAGTGGCATACGTCAATTCACAAGCATTTTGTATGTCACCACGGGCACAACAGAGACTGAGCAAAGTCTTAGAGGCCCCAAATTTGACATTTACACATGAAGGAATTAACATGGCAGATTTAATGGGTGTAGGGGAACCACATGACTGCGCCAAAAGAGCACAGATTGAGGAAAAGATTAGAGAGGACCTGAAGGCCGAACCCATACCGGGAGCTGAGGACTGGTTCACCGATGGATGTTGCCACCGAGACGAAGGAGGACTGAAAGCAGGGTATGCGGTGGTTTGCAGAGTAGAAGGAGATTATCAGGTCAGAGAGTCAGGAAGGATTGAGGGAAAGCAGTCGGCCCAGAGAGCTGAAGTGATAGCCTTAGCTCGAGCTTTGAGACTAGCCAAGAACAGGAGAGTGAACATCTACACCGATTCGGCATATGCATTTGGAGCAGCGCATGTGGAGCTGCCTCAGTGGAAAAGAGCAGGATTCAGAACAGCAACCAATGCACCTATTTCCCACAAACATGAAATGGAGGAACTGGAAAAGGCCTTGGCTGACCCAGAGGAGGTGAGTATTATAAAATGCAAAGCTCACTCCCAAGGAACCAGCATGGTGGAAAAAGGAAACCAGAGAGCAGACGAAGCCGCGAAGGAGGCCGCAGGCTACAAAGGACGGAGACAAATGATACAGGTAACTCCAGAAGAGGAGATATCTGTTGACCTGATTGAGGAAGTCAAACAGGCTCAGGAGGAGGCATCTCCAGAGGAAAAGGGGGTGTGGAAAAACAAAGGAGCCTGGCAGGATGGACATTTGTGGAGGGGGCCAGACGGGCGCCCCGTGCTGACAGCCAAAATGGCAGAACAGAAGGTGGATGAAGCCCACGGACTCGCCCACGTGGGGATAGCCCAGATGGAAAGAAACTTGTGTCATTGGTGGCATCCTGAGCTGCGAGGAATGATAAGGGAGAAGGCCAGGATGTGCTTAATCTGTGGGGCACACAATCCTAAGCCAGCAGTAAAACCGGAAGTGGGTAAGTTTCGGCCCCCTGAGAGGCCGGGAGAGGAGATTGTGATTGATTTCACTGATATGATTGATTCCGGGCCTGGCGGTGTAAGATATTTGTTAGTGTGTGTTGATGCTCTGACCGGTTGGCCAGAGGCCTGGGCTACAAAAAAGGAGGATGCTAAGACTGTCATTAAGTGTTTAATCAATCATTACATTCCCCGTCATGGGTTCCCGAAAAGAATTAGATCAGATAATGGAACCCATTTTAAAAATCAAGATTTGGCAAAAGTAGAAAAAATGTTGGGCGTCCAGCATAAATTTGGAACAGTCTATCATCCTCAGTCTCAGGGGAAAGTAGAAAGAATGAACCTAAATTTGAAAAACAAATTGGCAAAAATCTGCGCGCAAACAGGGCTAAATTGGGTCGCAGCCCTGCCGGTTGCGTTGATGACCATAAGATGTTCTGTTAATCAATCCACAGGTTTTACACCATACGAGCTGCAAACCGGGAGACAGTTTCCAGCACCTTGGACGGTGGGCTCGGTTGAACGGGACAAAAAGGGGAACCGGTCCCACGCAGACTACTGGAACGAGTTAAAGGCGCTTGTGTCCAGTTTCACAAAACAGGCGGCTGGTGAAGGGCCCACAGGAGAAGGAGAGGTCCCGGACGCGAAAACAGTGTGGCTGAGAGTCATCAAACGCAAGTGGAAGGAGCCCCGCTGGACTGGTCCATATGAGGTGTCGGCTCGGACGGCGACAGCGGTCCAACTGAAGGGGAAAGGTGGGGAAGGATCAATCTCCACCCAACACAGGTGAAATTCAGAGGCAGAATAAACCCTCACACCTGTGCAACGGGCCGACCGGTGGTCTACCCGGGAGGTCGAAGAACGAAGAGCAGCCTAGGAGGAGATCGCCGCGCCAACGAAAAGGAGCGGTACCACACTGAACACTTAGAACAAGAGAAAGGCTCTGATAAAGGGCTTTGAACTTTTTACTACATCATAATATTCACATACCACCATGCCATCACAACAATCAGACACTGGTGATGAAAGAAGAGTTTCAAAAGCCATCACAATGTTAAAAATTATTATGAGTTTGATGTGAATTATGTTGCTAATCATGGCTATTTGTTTTTTGATTTGTTTGTTGCAGACCGACCCGGGAAACCAGTCTGAGCACGGAGGCCATGCCAGTCCGGCGTTGTTTGATACACCAATTACATCACGCGTGATCCATAGTGATTTAAAGCTGCGGGCAAGAGTGAAGCGCGAGGTCTCTGGTAAAAAGGATGAGTGTCTCAGCACATATGGTGGTTTAGAATTAGATTATGTCATTGGCTCCACAACTTCTTTTATGTTTGATCTGTGTGATGTTGTTAATTGCAGGGACGTCGGCAGTGCTTGGAGGGGATATAATGTGTGGGTCTGTTGGGATTATTCAGTGAGTACGCACTGCGAGAGGGGAAATCGTCCTTATGACAGCTGGTGCCGTAATTGGGACCAGGTAAGGGGTTACACTGGGCAAAATTGGGAACCGTTAGAACTAGGATCAGAAAACGAGCTTAAACTACAGAGGGATTTTAGCCCCTCTGGAAACGCGTTAACCTTATCATTGGGGAATTGGCATCGCAAACAATCTATGTATTTGGTCCTGGGGGTGGAAACAGCGGGGGTTGATCCAAAAGGGTTAATTAAGGTTAATTTCCTAGAGAAAACTAATCGCATACTGTCCGGTAGAGAGGAGATGGTAAATCGTGTTCCTCTTGGGAGTGTGGGGACATGCGCGATGGTGAGACTAGGAGCGCCACTTATGCTAATCGGAAATAAGGTAAAATCAATTCCCCCACACAATACGCGCACATTGGCAGCCAGGCGCAAAAGACACATTTTGAGGAAGAGAGGAATTCATGACACACACGCCTATGACCCTAGGATGAATTCCCCCACCTGGATCGACTCCATTGGACTGCCCAGGGGGGTTCCCAATGAATTTAAACTTGTTGATCAAATAGCAGCCGGGTTTGAAAATATTCCAATAATTTCTGCTTTCTTTCCAGTGACCCCAAACAAGAACGTAGATAGGATCAATTATGTTCACTATAATGTACTGAGACTCTCTAACCTCACCAGAGACGGCATGGAGGGGTTGGCGGAGCAGGTGGGTCCGACCTCGTTAATGGGAGTGCAGAATAGAATGGCCCTTGATATGTTGTTAGCGGAAAAAGGGGGCGTTTGTTCTATGTTTGCCGATCAGTGTTGCACCTTTATTCCAAACAATACTGCTCCAGATGGCTCAGTGACCAAGGCTCTGGAGGGCCTAAGGGATCTGTCTGAAAGTATGCATGATCACTCCGGTGTTGATAATCCGTTAGAAGGCTGGTTGACCTCAGTGTTCGGACGGTGGAAGGGGGTTATCGCTTCGGTCATGTTTTCTTTATCTATTGTGGTGGGTATTATGGTTATTTGTTGTTGTCTCATCCCTTGTGCCAGAAGAATGTTCAAAAGTATGTCTGTGAGGGCAGTGGACCCTGGAGTCATTACTCCAATGTCCATGATGCCAATGATGCATGTGGAACTGAATGTGTAGGCCAAGGAGGGAAACAACTGTTTGTGACCTCTGGATTCTCCAGAGGTCAACAGAGGGAATTGTAGAATAAGGAGGGGATGTTTTTCTCATTTTCATTTAATATTTTAATATGGCATTATTAGTTCATTAGAAGTATATAACCAGCTTTGCATTAAACATAAATTGAAGTTTTTGACCTTACATTATTCTTTGCATTACAGTGATTGTTATAACTTTAGTTTGAGCTTCTCTTACAGGTACCAGAATAATAACATGATTTTCCATTGCAGATGTAACCATGATCATTCCATACACATTGCAGTTTGTTGCTTATTCTAGAGTTGTGCTCAAGGTAATTAAAGGTTAAAAGCTACAGCCAGCGTGATGTCTGGCTGATCTATGGAGGGCAAAGGCTTTGAGCTTGGAAGGCCGCACACGCTTACACAGCACTTATAAGATGTTATTCTTGGTGATTTTGTGCTTAGTCATGTTCTAATATGTTTTAAGTAGAAGTAGCTGATCCAGCAATATTCATTTAATATTATATACTTGATTTAGAGCAATACACACTGATGGTCTTAACGAATGAAAGAGTCCTTGTAGCTGCCATGTTGTGTCTTAGCAGGGTACAGACGGTTCCAGGAGACGGGGGCAGTCAGCATCTGCCCTTGGGAAGGAGACAATGTTATTCTTTGTGTTAAATAAAATTGTCAACATTGATTGTATTACACCTGTCACTACGCATGAAGGGGCGTTCTAATACCCTGATTTCATAAAACTATGATGATGTGTTTTTTGAGATGAGATCTGAGACTGTCTGCATACAGTGTCCATCTCCCACGTGTGTGATCATTAAATCATCGTTTGACTCAACCCGACCAGACCAGTGTTGTTATTGTGGGTTTTTTCCTCTGGTGTCCATCCCCAATATTTTGAACCTTAACAGCCTTAAGACAACAATTCTGATGGCTAAAGATCCAAACGGGACACAAAAAAATAAAAATAAAAATATAGACACTTATTGTCAGTCCTCGTGCATGCTGTGGAAATAAGTGTCTGTGTCATGAGGTGACATGTGAGCTTATCTTTGGTCAATAAAGCTGAACGACCAGTTTTCACTTTGCTTGTTACGCTTGTTTAGTGACGTCTGGGTTTCTGTGGAGCCCGAATTTTGATGAGTTCTGGTGAAATCATCTGAGATCATCTGAGCATCGGTGAAGAGTCAGCAGAGAAAGTGTGGGACAGAAGTTTGCTTTGGACACATGGACTGAAATAAAAAACTAACAAACAGGATTTACAATGGACAGTATGGAGAAGTGAAAGTACACAAAGGCTGTGCTGGAACACGTGTGTGTGACCAGGAGATATTTTATTTTGTATTCTTATGATCACAGTTATAATCAGAAGTATCAATCATTAATCATTTACCATTGTTGAACCAGTTGACAGAATAATCTTTGAACCACATCTATGTTAATATTAATCTACACAGATTATCAGTACTTTAATCAGTCTAGTGTTGTTCTGCATTATTCTTCTGTCAATGGAAAATTGTATTTAGTAGTCAGTATAATCTTTTAGTGATATAAGTTTGCTTATGGTAGGATGCTGTTTGTAGTCATTTGTATTAGGAAATATTCAACCATGTATACTTAGAGGCATATAATTAATTGTGTGTGATCTCTAACTGGCTGCAAAGGCTTGGTGTGTATTCCACACTAGAATGCACACCCACATCCTGGGAGCACGAGAGAGGTCATACCTTCTCTTATTGTTTTACGGCAGGATTAACGTAGCTATGTCTGTTTTAGTCTAAGTGCTTTAACTGCTGGACTTCCTCACCGTGCCATCTAGGGTGGGGGAGACTACCCTCTTTATGACCAAGGATGTACCTTTTGTGCTTTCATGTTATATGACCCTTTGATCAACACACACACACACACACACACACACACTGAAGTATAAATAAAGACCAGGGCAGTTTCTTAGTGCGAGTCTCTGAGACTGCCCTTGCTAGCAAGAACTCTGTGTGTTTCTCTTCTCTGAGTCTTTACTGAAGAAGTGTTTTAGAATATTTTCCCTAACATTATTTGGTCCTTCGTAGCCGGATCAGAAAATATCAGAATTGTTATCTGTGACTCTGTTCCAAGATCCAGCACTGATTCCTGACGCCGTGGGGAGCCAGCACCGAAGCCTGTGCACAGCCCTCTTGGATGAGGAGAGAGCCCCAGGACGTTAAATTCGGGTCTGGGCCGGTGTTATAATCTGGTCCACGGCGGTGGGATTCAGTCCAATGATCTGAACCACCAGTGGGACGTCAGGGGTGAGAAACACTATTTTGGTATATAAGACGGCTGCAAAGGTTTAAAGAAACGTGATAAATTAGGTTGGGTTCGCCGAAAGGAGCTGAATTAGACTTAGGTTTTAGAGGTAGCCGAAATTACTTCGTGACAAATTCAAATGAAAACACGTTGAGACAGAGGAATTAAAATAGGTTGGGTTCACCGGAAAGAGCTGAATTAGACTTGAGTTTTAGAGGTAGCTGAAATTATCTCGTGACAAATTAGCGCGCAAATGTCTATGTGTGTGTATGTGTCTGGAAGTAAGTTGATTTTACAGCACAATACGCTGCTGAACTACTTCCATTTTTGTTTTCTTTGCTGAGGCTCATGTGCTGGTGACAGGAGAACGGTTGAGTTTCATCTCATAAAACTGATACCGCTTTACTGTTAGGGTGAAGTCGAAGGCCGTATCAGTAAACCACTCTGAAGTCAAGCGTGCCAGCGACGGCCCAGCAAAATCTTTGAAAATGGGTGATAAACAAGTAAAATTAACACCTGATAAGAAATGTCTAGAAAAACAGCAAGCCGGAGCAGGACTAATCCAAAAGAAAGAGAGAGGGATGCATCGTGGAAGAGCAAGAGGTAGAAGAAACAAAGTAGACAGTAACTCAGAATAGGATAGCAGCTCACGTGAAGAGAGCAGTTCAGACTAGGAAGAACATAATAATCCCTCACCCAGTGAAAATTAGAGATCACAGTAGTTTGAAGTAGTTTAAAAAAGGGTTGGAAACAGACCCGACTGAATAGATATAAATGCAAAAGGAGTAAAGTAAAATAAACAAAAAGCTAAATTACAACTTAATTTTAACGCATTCAAACTAATAATAAAAAGGATAACAACCTATAAACTGGTATTAATAATGAAAGCAGATAATTCACACAAACAGAACTGTGATAACTGGAGTGTGCAGCGTTTCCGTGAGCAGTTTTCCTGCATTTTGACGTGTGTGTAGAGTGTTCATAGCATCAGCATTATGTTTTTGTTTATTTGTTTTGTTGGGTTGAAAAATAGTTAAATAAACTGGTGATCATATTTACGGATCACCATGACACATATCATCAGCCATGTGATTTATTTTTGCAGATGACAAAGTGAGTGTGAATGTGTTTGACGTCACAGTGTTTGTGTGCACTGTGTAAAAGTAATTGCCTCCAATTGTGAGAGCGGTGATTCTGCAGGTCACCAGCTATTGTAAAGAAGGGGAAAAAAAGAGTGAAAAAGAGACAAAATTTACATTGTAGATGAAAAAAATCATAGGAAAAAGGTTTTGTTGATCAGCCAAAAACAACTACAATTTCATTTTCTGCTTTTAAGAAAGGACTGTTCACAAAAACAGAGAGAGAGAGAGAGAGAGAGATGTGTGTTGATTAAGCAGTGGTGATAATAATGAACATGTCTTAGTTTGTCACTTTCAGGTGAAAAGCAGACCTGAATCAATTTTCCACATGCAGCGGTCGGAAGAAAGTCATAGTTTAACATCATTGTAAACATTCAGGCCAAGTTTCTGGCTGACTTATTTACAGTGCCATGTGTTTCTCAACCTCACAAGCAAGCTCACTCCTCCCTGAAGATAAGGAATGCAGCTCCAAAGCAATAACATGATAAAGAGACAGCAGCAAGTCCTGAGCACAAAAAGTCCCAGCAAAGCAGCAGCAATGTGGACAAACAGCATCAGAGAAGAGCAAACCCATCATCCTGACTGATCGGATGAATGGCACTGTGTTTCCAACAAGCTGCAACTTCACTATGCATGTGAAGAAAACTTTTGAGGAGAACTGAGGAGACTGTTGGAGTTTGACATTTGCCACCTGTGGAGTAAAATGGCAAGAAGAGACAGTGGGACACAGGACAAAGCTGAAGAACTGCCGGCTGTTGGACTGTTGAAAGTGGGAGAGGAACACAGAGTGAGAAGACTAGGTGAGAACACAGAAGAATGCTGTTATTTAAATGTGGGAAATCAAAATTTGGGTTAGCAAACTTGGGGAAAAGAAAACTGACTGCTTAAGTTGGAAAATTGTGAAGGGGTCTGAAACACTGCAAAAATAGAAACATATACAAAATCACACACACAAGCAGAACATGCATTAACCCTACTAACACAAACACAAGAGAGCTCATGAAGATTAGACAACATCTTCAGTATGTGAGTCTGTTTATCATCTTGTCCAAGTCACTTAGTGTGATGCAAAGACCAGTGGACTCATAGCACATTAGTTAAGAAATGATCAAATAATAGCAGAGAAGTGTATAGGAAAGGCAGCTTTTAAGAACATGCTCTGCTGGAGATGCAGCTCCACAGACATTGATTAAACCTGCCTAATAACATAAACACACATACAATGAAGATCAGCTTGTTATCTTTCATCAGTGTTAAAATAGTGTCAATTTAGCAGACACTTGTTATCAAATACTGAATTTATCCAATGCAAAAAATTGACTCTCTAGGTTGCAGGACAACAGTTTAACCTTTTGTGGGAAAAAAGATTCTGGTTTGACCAACCAGTGATCAGACAATAAATTTAGTTGTTGATATGGTAAATTGGGAGAAGCTTCCTGCTTGATTGATGCAGCAAGTAATTTACTGTATGAGGGAAATTGTCTTTTGTGATACTATTTTGAACATCCATTTCTGTCGTCCTGTCAACTTAGCTGATATGCAAATTAGTTGATCGGTTTTAGATTAATGAAAGGTGACTGAATTCTAGCACGAGTGAATTGGGATGTGTTGGAGTTGTGTGTTGAGTGGAGACTCTAAAACACTGAATTTCCTGCTTTGATGTGTGAGTGAATCCTGTATTTAGATACACAACTCTGAGTGCGTCAGAACAAACTTCTTTTGTGAAGTGCATGACAGCATGTCACATGTTTTATGATGAAGGGAAAAAGGAAAATTTAATAAAATAGATCTGTGGCTTAAATGAGTGAAGAGCAAAGACCTGGTGATTAAACTCATAAGTTAAAGAAGACATTAGGCTTATGTTGTGTGTTGTGCAGCTGATGGTTGGTTTGGAGTGAATCTAGCTGATGATTCTTCTCCTGTTGTGAAGTTGATGAGGAGTTTGTGTCATGACTTAACAAGGCCTTTTTATTTTGATACTTTCACAGTGCACTGAAAGTTTGGTTTGATAATCTCTGTTATTTTTCATTTTTAATTTTTGAACAGGCACTGATTTTGTTTGTCAATTTCTTTTCTTTAAGCAGATCTGCACGTGGGGAATTAAAAGCGCTATACGACTCGTCGTCGAGGAAACTGTTGAAAGGTGAGCTTCTCCGAAATTAAAATGGGCTCAGGAGAAAGCCACTTATTTGGGTCAAAAAGGATTCAGCGATGTAATCCAAACTAAAGTTCTTCTTTTTCTTTTGAAATGACACCATTTTGCTGAAAGTGGAAACTAAATGCGACGACAGGTTCCACTATCAGCAAAGAATGAATGAATGAATGAATGGAAATTAAAAAAAAAAAACTGACTGACTGGTAAAAGCTGACAGGACTTGACCACGACTCAAGGTTAACCTCCACCTAGACAGGACAAAAGGGTGGATGAATTTATGTGGTTTTTTTTGTTACAGGAGCAGAAAGATGACAGCAACATTCGAGGTTGCATAATGGTTTAACCTTTGAAATGCCATTTTCTGTGTCTGTGCATCTACCAGGGGTGTTATTCACTACCTTGTGTTGCTTACAGAGGTAACGGTGACAAAGTATGCAATACGCCTGCGCAAGCGCTAACATTTGCATTTTCTTTTCTACAGCATTGCAGTTTTTCATGTGTTTGATCATGTGATTTATAAGAGGATTAGTTAATGTTTTTTTACTATAGGATTTCTGGGTTTATATGTGAATGACATTCTTTCTACAGCTAGGGATGGCTAACTTTATGGTGTTTTTATGGCACCTCTGGAATGTGGATGGCCTACACCTGCCCACCAGGATAATCAATGTGTGTTGCTAATGTTTGTTTTTTGAGACTGCATGTACAAGATTCAGCAGAAGCGGACAAGTGACATGAGACAAACAAATAAGAGATGCGGTGTTATGGAATAGTTAATATGGGCTCATTTGCTGGCCACTCTTGAGCCCATAAATAATATATGAGTGGAGTGACTTTGCTTACGAGAAGTCACTGATTACATTACTGTTGACTGAGCACATGGGATGATCCATGTCTGAGGCAAATTATGGTAATAATTGTAGTTTACTGATCTGAGAAAACCTGCACATGACACTTGTCTTGCTAGTGCTGAATGCTTATTACTTTTGTGATATAATTGTTTGTAAGTGTGAAGTTTGATTTCACTTCCAGATTTTGCTTTCCAGGCCATGATGGTGTGTATGCAGGCTCCTGGCAGAGCCAGGTGTTATGCAAAACACACTAACATTTTTATTGCAGGATTATAGGTCCAGGGTGGTGCTGCTCCAGAGGAGGAGATGCCCTGATGTTACCTGGGTTATGATCTAGCTAATCTTTTTCTTTGAGACAGGAATCTGATTTTGATGAGTTGACTCATGGGAGTGTCCATGTGTCAAGAGAAGGGATCCAGGATTAATATGAAACAATGAATTAACATTAAATTTTGTTTTATATAATTTTTGCAGCGATTTGTGTGATTAACCGTTTATTTACAGGTATTAAACCTATGCAAGTGATGCATCCATGTTCAGATGAGGCTTTGATGGCCTATAAGTGAAGTTCACTGCACTAAAGAATGTGGTTTGATGATTGTTGACATACTCTCCAAATAGTTTGTCTTCCTAGCAAGGAAATACAGGTGCAGCAGTAATCTCCTGAGAAATCTTCAGAGGCCCAGTGAGAAGCGAGAACCATTCCAGGCATAACTGACAGCCCAGGCAGTGGTTGAGGTCAAAGGTCAAGCTGGTTGGGGCCCATCATGAGATCAGACTTTGGAGCCACAGCAAGGACCATGAAACTGCGTTGGAATGAGAGCTGTGCCAAGGGAGATTTCCAGAGGCCAACAGAGGAGATTGTGGACAACAGATGGGCACCTGAAGGATGAGGGGAGCGTGCCAAGCTCCATCGACAGCGCAGAAGGAATCTAAGGATGACATCATGATTCTGTGAAAGCACAGGAACCAGAAGCTATGGTGGTGATGACAGCAGCTTCCTATGAACATCACCTAATGCTGTGTCACTATACTGTGCATACGCTGGCACATTGAAGACTGCTGGGATCATAACGCCAGTAAGATAACTGGACCCAGCACCCTTTCTACAAAGAGGTTTTTCTGCAGAGGATGGACAGTAGAAGAGTCATAAGTATTCCTACCGCAGGATGAAGGCCTGAAGTGAGGTGATGGGGGTTGATAGAGGCCAATTCAAGTGTTTCTGACCATTTCAACTGCCTGCAAAATACCGGAGAGACCCTCCTGGATTTATCAGAACCACTGGAAAGAGGTCGAGGTCCCAGGAAACCCCGGCACCCTCAAGACAGCACAATAGAGAAATCTCACACTTGGTTGTTTCAGTGGTGAGGGGGGAGTGCTGATTGAGCCCCCGTAGGGTAAGCTCGCACTTCAACCTCCAGCCTCTGATCAACTCTAGGGCAACCAAGTGCGAGGCGTGACGGACCTGTGTGCAACCATGGGAAGGTAGACCCTCTTGGTTACCTTGACTACGACGCTCACTTTTACAGGACCCCAGCTGGTGCCGGAAACAGCTGAACCAGGAGGAAGGCAGAGAAGATGGACACACGACAACTCTCACCTAAGGGATATGACGCAAGACCACATCCCTCCGTGGATGAATAATGCCTGGTACCGTTATATCCACGACAGAACAAAAGCAGAATCGGCAAATACAGACTATTATGTCTGTTCCCATCTACCCAGCACGGCAACATACCCCACACTATATATGTTCCTGGACTAACTCTCAGGGAAGAATTACTCTATGATACTAGCAGAGAAAGGGGACTTTGTGTCCTCTTCAACAACACATTCTGCATTTACATAAAGAAGACGCACATTCATCAAACATGACTGACGCCCTGAATGTTTGGAGACAGATCCAGCAGGCCAAAAATCAGGACTATGTAAGTGATACAAGTGACTGGTTTTCTTGGCTTTACACTGGCTCCTGGTTACAGGTGCTAAAAAGACTACTCATCGGAGTTGGGATATTTTTACTTTTATTTTGTGTTTTTGTAACGTGTATATTGCCATGCCTAAGACTCATGATTAACCGCATAATATTTTCTACTGTTGCTGCATAAATAGCCATGACAGGTGATGATGATAATGACCCCGACCTGTTGGAACATGAAGACTTTGTGTGATTAATGACGATGTGACTGAAAATGTACAACAAGATGTTACAAACTGGTATCTCACTTAAAGTTTTTCTGACAACAGGAGGGAATGTCAAGAGGAAATTGTATTTAGTAGTCAGTATAATCTTTTAGTGATATAAGTTTGCTTATGGTAGGATGCTGTTTGTAGTCATTTGTATTAGGAAATATTCAACCATGTATACTTAGAGGCATATAATTAATTGTGTGTGATCTCTAACTGGCTGCAAAGGCTTGGTGTGTATTCCACACTAGAATGCACACCCACATCCTGGGAGCACGAGAGAGGTCATACCTTCTCTTATTGTTTTACGGCAGGATTAACGTAGCTATGTCTGTTTTAGTCTAAGTGCTTTAACTGCTGGACTTCCTCACCGTGCCATCTAGGGTGGGGGAGACTACCCTCTTTATGACCAAGGATGTACCTTTTGTGCTTTCATGTTATATGACCCTTTGATCAACACACACACACACACACACACACACACACACACACACACACACACTGAAGTATAAATAAAGACCAGGGCAGTTTCTTAGTGCGAGTCTCTGAGACTGCCCTTGCTAGCAAGAACTCTGTGTGTTTCTCTTCTCTGAGTCTTTACTGAAGAAGTGTTTTAGAATATTTTCCCTAACATCTTGTTATTTGCTTAAAGCTGTTTCACAGTTCTGTGACCACTCAGAAGCCTGTGGGTCCTGCTGGACCCTGCCTTAGTTCTATGTTCAGTTCTGCACGTACACAGGCCCTTAAAGAACATGCACGCTCTTATATAACACATGCACGTTTACACACACACTTAGTAAGAATAGGAGGGTCGTCTGAGGACAGTTTTCTGATAGATATACTTTCACAAAAGGCACAAATGTAATACACACTTGTTTTTCTCTAAAAACTAGCAGTTGATGTCCATATTAGGTAAACTCTCTGAACAGGCCCAAACTGTTATCATTTCCAGTAAGGTCTAACTGTGTGACGTCATCACGGTAATATAAGGATGAAAAGCCTCCGCCCGGCGGAGATTGTTGATGCAAGACTGTTTTCCCCGCACTTCTGCGCAAAAGTGTGTAATAAAATCACTATTTTTGACACCTTACACGGACTCGGCTTGTTTTTCCTTCTTAACCAAACCGAACCAGTCGTAACATGTGTTACACTTTTTGACAGCTGAGAACAAAACACAATATTTTGCATCATCTCTGCAGTGTCTCTTCTTTCCTCTGCTGTTGTGCTTTTAGCTCCAAACTGTTTCAAATGGTTTGTCAGCAAGCTGACCTCTGACCTCTGCAGTACTAACTCCTGACCCGTACAAAGAGCGGGCGTTTCTGACCTTTGTCCTGCAGCTGTATGTCTCTCAGTCTCAGTTCTTCTCTCCGTCACTGATGGAGCAGGTGTAGTTGCTGCTGACAGTCAGTCGTTTGTTTTCTCAGAGTGAGGCTGAAGTCTGAACTGTTCAGAGCATCAGGTCTCATCAACGCGCGCTGCTGTAACGCCGCTTTGTCCTCTGAGATCACCAGGTATGAAACCTGAGTGCTGACAGAGCAGCAGGACAGATGTTCCCCCTCATTCACCTCCACCAGCACAGCCAAGGCATGCTGGGAAACTGAGGACACACAGACGGAGAACTGAAGTGTCTGCTGTGTGTTCATCTCAGAGTCCTCACAGGTGACACATTAGCTCCAGAACACCAAGCCAGGTGTTTGAAGCCTGACAGGGATTCTTCCCATCCAGAGGGAGGATTTAGCTGCACAACAATGAACATTAGTGTGTAGTTTAGAAACACAGACTGTGCCTGCACTGCATCTAGTGAAGAAAACTGTTACTGCGAGAGAACGAGGCTCCTTTAAAGCAGCTGATATTAAGGTTGAAGAATCAACAATAAGCTGATGTAATCAACGTTTCACAAAATGGTCAGCAGCTAAAATCTGGAGCCGTTCTTTGGTGGTAATTAACAGTTTGTTCTTGTTAGCTAATTATGTAATTAAAGGTAGCAGCAGAAGCCTTGTGTTGAAAGCCCATTCACTCACACATTCACACAGTATGTGTGTGTCTGTGTTACACTGTGGACATCCCTTCTGTTGGAGCGCCATCTTGTGGCAGGTTTAAGAAATGTTATTCTTGTAAATCCAAACTGATGCACCTCCATAGCAGACTGTGGAGGCTTTCAGTGACATGAAGACTTGATTTATACTGTCATATTCTCCTGTTACACAAAGCACAGCACGCTGAACATGGATGAACTGAAACTCCCAGCATCTGACTGAGGAAAAGCACAAATCATTCTCACACTGACTCCTGCTTGATTTTAGATTTGCTTTCAAATCCTCACACTTTCATATGAAGCACTAAATGGGCTCCAGACTGTTTATCTCAGCTTCCTGTCAAACACACTGCTGCTCACACCGAGGCTCAGTTTACTCCTCCAGCCTGGCTTAACCTGCTGTCTGTTAAAAACAGTCCCACACTCCTCTATTTAATCCTTCTGATCAGACTCTTTGATTTTGTATTGTTTTTACCTGAAGTTGTGTTTTTGACATGGTTCTGTCTGTGAAATAAAGCTCACACACACACTGCTACAGTCCTTCATACACTTAGAAACGAAGCTGCTCCTTTCCTCAGTGCTGACACATAAAGAAGAGTTTGTTTTATATCCAACACGTCTCTGTTCCAGAAAACAGCTTCAGCAGCCTCTGAGTCTGAACTTGGAGTTGGTTATAAGCCACAGGCCTGTGTGCACAGCAATGAGGAAATATAATGCAGTAAGTGAAACATGGATGTGTGGAACAGATTATCCCAAAGGTTGATTCTGTTCATCTGGACGTTCTCAGTGAAACATTTCGTCTCTCGGTCAGGTGACTCCTTTAGTCTCAGCTGACTGCAGGTTTCCAAACCTTTGTCACTGGATCACTCACTTCATCTCCAACGTGTCCCTGACACAGACAGCTGGAGCCGTTACAGCAAAATCAATGATCATCATTTTTACAACATTAGCTGGTGTTGGTGGGCAGGCTAGCAGTGCTAATTGTTAGCACTAGTTCTGCTGCTCTCCCTTTGTCTCTGTTATTGTTGGTCTTTAGTGAACAATATAAAGTGTCTTCATGAGACTGTTGCCTAATGTTCAAATGTAGATAACACCACCTGCACCAACCTGTTACACAGCACAACCCTCTGGTGTAGCTTTGGCTGGAGCACATATTGGCAGCTCCAGTGACATCACCACTCCATGGTGACATCATCTCTACAGACTGTGGCTGTTACATATCCTCACCTGGTAATAATAAGACTGTCCTCAGCTGCACACAGCTCCAAGATGAACAAACTGAAGTAAATACAAATTCGAGTTACGATAGATTGAAATCTTGTAATCAGAGCTAATTCTTAGTGAAACTCTCACAACATCATATCCTGATCCTGGGTTAGTGTCTCGGTCTCAGATCACAACATCAGCACAGGCTTGGCTTGGGTGAGGTATTGAGTGGTTCTTGTCCATGACAGCTGCAGGTACAGTGCCATCAGCCATGCTGCACCACATGTCTGCCCAGGAACATTAGTGTGGCTGAGTCTCATGTAAACATTGTGCTAAAGTGGTGGGAAAGTGGCTGCAAGCTGGCTGCACTGTGTCCAATACTCTCAGTATGATATCCACAAACCTCTGAGTGTCACAGAGTGGGCCTGTGCTCAGCTCACTGTGCCCCATTCAATTCTACTTGCATAGTTTTACAAGTAAAATTAAATATACAAGTTGCTCAATGATAAGTTATTGTAGTAACAACTAAGTCCATGGTCATTATTTGTTAATAGTAGCTTAAAGCTTCTGCACCAATCATGGAGCAGCAGGTTTAGAGCATGTGGATCTACAAAAGTAAGTCCCAGTAAGATGGGCTGAGCCTTACATACTAGAAGAAACATGTCATTCCCAGCAGATGAAGCGCCCTTTAAAGCAGGATCTCACTTTAAACCTAAAGAACTTGCTATGAGCATGCAGTGCATCCATGGTTATTATTCATACGATTGTGGGTAGCTAATAAAGTGCAACTATCACATTACATTTTATTATTAAATTGTTGTTAACAATCCCTTCACTTCTGCTTATCTAATTCATGGTTGCAGGATGGCTGACAGCTTCCATTAGGCAGGAGGTAATGTCCATTCTGGCCACAGTGCAACCCACAATGTGTAACTGACACTATTATATTGCATTATGTCACATTGTTACATCTTTTTAATAAATGATGACAGTCAGCTGAATTTGCTGCCCCCTTGGTGGAGGACATCAGGATCAGCAGCTGCTGCTCCATCACAAACACCACAGAAGAAGAACAACACTGGATCAGATTATCTGGATGTGTTTGACAGGGACAGTGTTCATGTTCATGGACATCAGGACAAAAACAGACGATGGAAACCTGCCAGATTTGAGCTAAACTGCTCGTTTCCATGTGTAGTCCCTGGGAGGTCACATGACCAACAAAGACACACAAGCTGTGTCCCAAAACGTCGGCTGCATCCTCCGGAGGCCGCATTTGAAGGCCGATGACGTCACAGCCAGGCGACGAAGGCTGTCCTGATTCCTCGACTCCTTCAAATGCGTCCTTCATTCCCCCGAATTTGAAGGATGGGTCGAGTGTGTCCTTCGTGGCCCACCATATCCCAGAATTCATAGCGCGGCCCAGCCAAATTTCAGCTGCCAACAATGGCGGCTGCTACTAAGTTTTAAAATTTAACGAGGGAGTACTACTTACTTACAATGAATTCCTTACACTATATAATTTTCCCGTCAGTGTTGGGGAATTCTCAACGGTGCTTGGTGCCATACCCTCAGGGACTTTAATGTTATATAAAAACACTGACAGCTCAATATCTGCCTCAGTCACTCTCCCTGATCCAGCTGAGTCAGCAGTGGGAAAAATCTGCTTTTCACAGGAACTTGGTAACAGCAATAAGAGAATACAAATTCAAATTCAAATTCAAATTCAAATTTTATTTGTCACGTACACAGTCATACACAGTACGATATGTAGTGAAATGCTTGGACAACTGCTCGTGACCTAAAGAAAACAAAAAAAAAGGAAAGGCTATGAATAAGATAGGAAATAAATATGAAAAATTAAAAAGGGTAAATTTAACTAGGAAGGAATAAAATATAAATTAAGGTTAAAAAAGAAATAACTGTACAACACAAATTAGAATGAAGGGTAAATTTAACTGGGAAGAATAAGATAAAATATATAAATTAAAGTTGAAAATAAAATAACTGTACAACAAAATACACAATATAGAACTATATAAGAATGTATGAAGAAATCTAAATATAAATTATATATACACAATAACAGCAGCTGTACAAGTATTAACCGGAAATGAAGAATATAGTGACCAGTGTTGTGCAAAAACAAAGTCCAGAAAGTCCAGTGTGTGTGTAAGAACTGTATGTGTGGGTCAGTACTGTGTGGTGGTGTGATTGAGAGACCGTATCGCCTGCGGGAAGAAGCTCCTCCTCAGTCTCTCTGTGTTGGTCTTCAGGGAGCGGAATCGCTTTCCTGACCTCAACAGAGAGAACAGTCCGTTGTTGGGATGGCTGAGGTCCTTCACGATCTTCCTGGCCTTGGTCCAGCACCGCCTGCTGTAGATTGAGTGCAGGTCAGGGAGCTCGGAGCGGATGGTGCGCTCAGCTGACCGCACAACCCTCTGTAGAGCTCGTCTGTCCTGCATGGTGCTGTTCCCGAACCAGGTTAAGATGTTTCCTGCCAGGATGCTCTCTATGGTGCACGAGTAAAAGTTCCTGAGCACCTTGGAGGGCAGTTGGAAGTCTCTCAAGCGTCTGAGGTGGTAGAGACGCTGTCGGGCCTTTTTCACCACGGTGTTGATGTGACAGGACCATGACAGGTCCTGCGTGATGTGAACTCCGAGGTATTTGAAGCTGCCCACTCTCTCCACTGGGCACTCGTTGATGACGGGGGTCTGGTAGTTCCTCTCCTGCTTTGTGCTGAAGTCCACTATCAGCTCCTTTGTCTTACTGACGTTTAGAAGGAGGTTGTTCCTCTGGCACCAGTTCTCCAGATTCCTAATCTCCTTCAGGTAGGCCGTCTCGTTGTTATCAGAGATCAGGCCCACCACGACGGTGTCGTCAGCAAACTTGATGATGGTGGTGGAGCTGGTAGTGGCCACACAGTCATATGTGTACAAAGAGTACAGCAGGGGGCTCAGAACACACCCCTGGGGGGCTCCAGTGCTGAGAGTGGTGGAGGCTGAGACATGTCCGCCCATCCTTACTGCCTGTGGTCTGCCAGTTAGGAAGTTGGAGATCCACTGACACATAGATGAGCTGAGTCCCAGATGCTCCAGCTTGGTGGTGAGTGTGGAGGGAATTATGGTGTTAAATGCAGAGCTGTAGTCTATGAAGAGCATTTTAACATAATTCCCCCTTCTAGTGTCCAAGTGAGTGAGTGATGTGTGGAGGAGATGAGAGATGGCATCGTCTGTGGAACGATTTGGACGGTAAGCGAACTGTAGTGGGTCCAGTGTGTCTGGTAGTGAAGAAATGATGAAGTCTCTGACCAGGCGTTCAAAGCACTTCATCACTACTGAGGTGAGGGCTACAGGGCGATAGTCATTGAGAGAAGCAGGGTGGGGTTTCTTCGGGACAGGAACAATGATGGACTCTTTGAAGCATGTGGGGATCACCGACTGAGATAGAGAGATGTTGAATATCTCAGTGAACACAGGAGCTAGCTGGTATGCGCAGTCTCTTAGGATACGACCTGGGATGCCGTCTGGTCCTGCTGCTTTCCTGGTGTTCACTCTCTTGAAGGCTCTCCTTACTTCATGCTCGGAGATGACGAGCACGTTTCCGGTGCTGGCAGCATCTTCCTGTCTGCAGCCGTTAGCGCCGCTAACACTAGCATTGTTGGAGACCTTAGCTGCAGCCTCGAAGCGAGCATAGAAAGAGTTCAGCTCGTCTGCCAGAGTCACGGCCGCGTTCGTCATACCGGTTGTTGGTGCTTTATAGTCCGTTATTGTCCTTAGTCCCCGCCACAGGCTCCTAGAGTCACTCTGTTGGAGTTGTGACTCTAGTTTCCTCCCGTAGCGCTGCTTCGCCTCTTTCACCGCCCTCCGCACGTTATATGACGCGGCTTTGTACGGGTCCATGTCCCCCGTCATGAGTCCCGTGTTGTAGGCAGCGGTGCGGGATCTCAGAGCGTCGCGGATGGTTTTATCCACCCACGGCTTCTGGTTGGGAAACGTTGTGATAGTCTTTGTCTCCACGGTATCATCCGCTAGTTTCCCGATGAATCCCACAACCGCTTCCGTAAACACGTTGACATCATCGTCGGAGCTGTTCCTGAACATGCCCCAGTCTGCGTCATCGAGTGCGTCCTGTAACGCGGCCACCGATTGGTCCGTCCAGCGCGCGACCTTCCTCTGAACCGGAACTTCCTGTTTCAGCCTTTGTTTGTATTTTGGCATGAGGAAAATGGCGGCGTGATCAGATTTGCCAAACGGGGGGCGGGATTGTGCCTTGTAGCCGTCCTTGACCGTAGTGTAGCAGTGGTCCAGTGTCCTTTCACCTCTGGTGGGGCAGGTGATGTGTTGATAAAAGTTCGGCGCTGCGCGTTTGAGGTTGGCGCTATTAAAGTCCCCCGTCACAATAAGCGCAGCGTCCCGGTGTTGTGTCTGGTGCTGTGTGAGTGCCTCATGCAGCTCGCATAAGGCGGTGACTGTGTCCGCTTGTGGTGGAATATAAACGGCACTTATAATGACCGATGTAAATTCCCGAGGTAGATAAAAAGGACGACACATGATGGACAGTAGTTCCAGATTTGGTGTGCAGGAGCGTGTGAGAGGAACAACGTTCGCACTGTTGCACCAGTTGTTGTTCACCATTAAACACACGCCGCCTCCCCTTGACTTCCCCGAGTCCCGTGTCCTGTCCATGCGGTGAACCGAGAAGAACTCGGCCGGCTGGATGGCGTGGTCCGGCACCGCTGGGTTCAGCCATGTCTCGGTGAAGCAGAGGAGATTGCAGTCCCGAATGTCTCTCTGGAACTTTATCCTGGCCCTGAGGTCGTCAAGCTTGTTCTCCAGTGACTGGACGTTGGCGAGCAGGATGCTAGGCAGAGGTGTGCGGTGTGCACGAGCTCTCAGCCTGTTCCTGACGCCGGCTCGCTTCCCTCTAGGCCGCCGCCGCTTCTCTTTGTTCTCCCTCGAGATCTCACTCGGCCAGCTCGGGTCCGGAGTTAAAAACTTCGAATTGTGAGTACATTGTATACCAATAGAAACAAGAGTGTCACTGTCATACCTAATGTACCCAATGGTGATGGTTTTGCCGATTTAGAAACGCTGAAAACTAACTTAAAAAACAAAGACAAAGAAAAAGTGGTCGGAGCAGTCGTGACGGCAGCCGACCTCACCGGCGCCATCTTATATCTATATACGTAGTTTATTCCAAGAAGATATCATGTCTCTCCCATATATAGAATATCTTACTGGAACCGACATGTTCCAGATATCACCTGGAAGACAGTCTGGATGATCCCATAAATATCTAATTGTGAACAAGGTGAAGGAAATCTCATATAAAATTCTTCATAAATGTGACCCAGCCAGTCACTATATGGTAACATTTAAAAGAGACATAAATACTAATTGAACTTTCTGTGGGGATCATCCAGAAACTGTGGCACATCTCTTTTGGTTCCTCTACACAGAGATTCTGGAAGAATTTAGCAGTTTTGTTATTGTCTATAGTTTAAGGGAGTTTTCTTTACGATGGGAAAATGTTTTATTCTTTTTCTTTAAGTTCCCCAGGAAGAATGATAAATGTTTTTTATAAAAAAAATTGTTAATACTTTTAGCTATTTTATATCCATGAATGTAAGTTTATTAATAAAACACCATATTTCTGCCTTTTTATAAGGATATGAATTGTACATACAATCAATTTCAGACTCAACCAACAAAAAGCCTCTCAGAACAATATTTATATGTTGATTTTTTTCGCCTACTCATATCATAATTTTTTTACTCCTGGTTCTGTATGTTCATGTTCTGTTCTTTTGTAAACTTCATCTGTTTGTATGTTGTATACTCATTGTGTTTCAATAAAGTTCGATTTAAAAAAAGGTACGTTCTAAACGAAGCTTCAGACGTCACTGATCACGTGACTCTGGCCAAACGAATCAAGCCTCGACACGGTGCTTCTGAAGCAGCGCGTTGATCTTTCTGACACACGCACCGGAGCGTCAGCTTCAAGCGGACCATCACTACGTCTCACATCTAAAGGTGTCAAGGTAACTTTGAACTGAGTTCAGTCAATCTGGAGTTTTTCCAAGTTTTCTGTTGCTCTCTGTGAGAGAAGAGCGTTAAAGGCGGGGCTCTCCAGAGTCCAGCAAAACCGGAAACCACAGCTGGGTGTGTGTAAGTGTGCAAACCAATAGAATGCATCGTGGTGGGGGGGCATCACGGGCAAGAAAAAAATAAAATAATCGGTCGTACCCATGCTTCCCCGACGTCATGCCAGCGCATATTGGGAAATTCGTAGGCACCGATCGGTTTTCTATCAGCCATTTGCTGGGAGTAAGGGCGCCCTCCGTTTGCGAGGTGCGCCTGCTGCTGGCGGCACAGGGAGGAGAGGGCGGGGCGGCGGGGAGTCTCTGGCTGGCTGGAGCGGCATCTAATAACCAACTCGCAAAACAAAATAAAAACAACACAACAAACAGCTATTATGATACAGACTTATAATCTGCACCGATGTTTTTTCTAAATTCTATAAAGTGAGCGCGAGAGCCCTCGGTGCGCCTGCGCGCTGCTGAAGTCAAAATAAACTTTATTGTCATCTCCGCTACAGACAGTCCAGCATATAGAGAGACGAGACGACGAGGCTACAGTTACAGCGGTGCAAGTAAACAAACAATAAATATAAGAAGAGTAAGAAAATAAATCTACACTTTAGGACTCGGGGTAAAGGATCAATAACAATTTAAATTTATAATTTACAGTTTGATGATTTAAAGTCTCACACAACCCGTCAAAAGGGGCGGGGCCGGCTGCTTCCAAGTAGAGCACATTTCATTTATAATGATGTAAATCCAAGCCCATCATGGATTCACGATCTGAATCCTGGGTTGTGTGAAATCCCAGAAATCAACCTTAGACAAAGTGAATCTGTGAACTAAGGTCTGTTAGGTTAATTGTGCTGATCCTCGGGTTGGGGGATTTGTGTTTGTACTGGAGCGCAAAATTCAAACCAATGGACAACAAAAGTTCAAAGCCATCAGGTGCTCAGGTTAGAAAAAAGAGAAAAGATGCAGGTAAGCAGACGTGTGATTGGATAATGGCAGCTCATCCTGAACCAATCAGACTAAACTCCAAACAATACATTATGTTACAGATTTTAATATTAATTAGTCATTGTTACTTGTTGATTTGTCCTTTTCTCATTGTGTGACGAATTATGACGACTGTTTGGTAGCTGTTATTGTCTCTCTCTTCATGTGTGTTTCTCTGGTGAAACAATAGTTTTGTGTTAATGTTAGGGCTGCACGATTTTGCATAAAATGAGAATCACGATTTTTTGGCTTAGAATTGAGATCATGATTCTCTCATAACAATAAATAAACATAAAAACAACAAACGTCTCACATTTTGTTGTTGCAGCAAAATGTTGTCCTGCTTGAAATTCCGTCTCCACCGTTGCTCGACGCTGCGTGTACAGAGCAGGTAGTGCAACAATAGAAAAATAGTTGCGGGACGGCACTGTGTAGCGTTTGTCTAGGGTGTTGATCGTTTTCCTAAATCCCTCGTTTTGCACAGTGTTGATGGAGCCATATCTTTGGTCAGGTGATAAGTGATAGCCTCCGTGATGTCTTTGTGCCTGCGGGAGTTCGACGTGTATAGGGAAGCGCTGTATAAGGTTCCCGTTATTGATGTTTGGGTGGTTGACCGGGACGGATTTTCTCCTGTCACTTTCTCGTCATCCCTGACGTGCTCTCCGTTGTTGTTTCCCTGCTAATTTTAGCATCACACGGCACAGCTTCGGTATCACGTGGTATAAGGCTCCGCCCTTGTCATTTGTTGAGCAGGAAGAGTGAGCGCTTGTTTTTATGCAGAGTACGTCCCGGATCAAAATGTGAAGTTTTACAAATCACCACTCCTGTTATTCATGATGATTTCAATAACATCACATAATAACATGTAACATCCTGTAAGCACAGTCTGCCTGTGTCTTTTCTCTGAAAATGAACATTTTCAGCCAATATAGGTAATACATCAACATGGCTGCCGTGGCTAAGTTAGGAATATTTATAATGTCATTTCCAAAACTTGCATATGATCTGCAATTTGTAGCAGATCTGCTGACTGTCACAGAGCAGCTGGAGCAGTCTCAAATGCAGGTCAGTCCACTGCTGCCACCTGTGGCCAAGTGCCATAGCTAGTGCTGGATGAACTCGTGACACATCCGCACCTGTTTCTATGAACACATTGAGCAGAGTCTGAGTGGCTGCACTTACACTGGTGCATTCAAACATATTGAAAGATGCCAGCGATGTGGATTGTCAAGACTCAAACCAACCATTGAGCAAAGACAGCAGGGATCACTTGTTTCTGTTTGTTATACAGCCAGATTTACTCGTGACACACATGTGCAGCTGCTTTATGGTAAATGGTAAATGGCCTGTATTTATATAGCGCTTTTACTAGTCCCTAAGGACCCCAAAGCGCTTTACATATCCAGTCATCCACCCATTCACACACCCATTCACACACTGGTGATGGCAAGCTACATTGTAGCCACAGCCACCCTGGGGCGCACTGACAGAGGCGAGGCTGCCGGACACTGGCGCCACCGGGCCCTCTGACCACCACCACCAGTGGTGGTGGTCAGAGGGCCACTATTCTGAATTTGTTTCAAGCACAATACATTTGTTACACATGTTGGGATATTGTATTTGTTTTAAATGTTATATCCCTATGTGGTATGTGACTTGTGTTGCCATGACGCCAGGTCTCTCTTGGAAATGAGATTTTTAATCTCAATGAGATTTTTTTTTTTTACCTGGATAAATAAAGGACTAATTCGTAACTTTCAGTGTTTTCCGGTCTTCCAAAAGAAGAAAACGCTTCAACTACATGACATGCAGTTGTGTATTTGTTTTCACCTTATCATACACTTGAAGTTTTACAAATCACCACTTCTTTAGTGAATATCATTTCAGTCTCAGACAATCTCGTTTCTCTTACAGAGGTTGAATGCACCTTCTGCGGATGGCGGTACCACACAGTGTGCGTGGACTTTCCCTGCACAGAAGGCAAATGCTGTGAATGCTAAATAAACAGAAACAAATGATCCCTGTTGTCTTTGCTTGATGATTGGTTTGAGTCTTGACAATCCACATTGCTGGCGTTGCATCTTTCAATGGCAGCAATGGCAGGTATCGGTGCTCAAACCTTTTGTGTTTGTTTACAACAAGTTGCCCACCTCGGGAAACAAAAATGTGTTCTTTTACTTGTCAGATGAACATATGAGCCACTTTGACTCTTCAGTGCAGTGTGGAGCCTAACAAAGATCTGTTTTGTGTCCCAGCTGATCAGCAGGAGGAGGAGAGTCTGACGGAGCAGCAGAGGAACATTTTCAGCTACTTGGATTCAGCTCAGCCACTACAGAGGAAACAATGAGCTCAACACAGAAGGTGACAGACAGAGCAGGACCATATGACCAAAGATATTTATCACCATATACATCTGAACATTTGCCATAACGATGTAGCTGATGATAGAATTGACACCAGACAAAATACTTTACAGCTGCACAACTTTATTAAAAACCCATCAATGTATTTTCACTGAAACAAGCAGCTGTTGTTTATGTGCATTAAAGTTATATAAAAATGTAACAGTGCAAATGCAAATTCCTCACTGACAGTTTAACCAAAAGGCGTTTCCAGTGGAAACTGGCCGACACATCCTGAGCATAACCATGTATAATATCCACTAAACTTCAGAAGAGGTTATACAGTCGTGGCCAAAAGGTTTGAGAATTGCATAAATATTGGAACCTGGAGAAGTTGCTGCTTAAGTTTTTATAATAGCATTTTGCCTGCACTCCAGAATGTTATGAGGAGTGATCAGATGAACTGCATCGTCCTTCTTTGCCATGAAAACGAACTTAATCCCCAAAAAGCCTTACCACTGCATTTCATTGCTGTCATCAAAGGACCTGCTGAGACCATTTCAGTGATCGTCTTCTTAACTCAGGTGAGAATGTTGGCGAGCACGAGGCTGGAGATCATCATGGCTGTATCCCGATTCAGATTCTGCAGCTTTAAAGTCCTCAAGGGCCGCGTACTCAAAGACCGCTAAGGCCGAAGTGCTGACTTCTGCTAAATGGGTCAAACTGGGCAGAAAGTCTACAAACGCATAACATCCTTATAGAATATGATGTAACACTATAGATCAACTTAGCTCAGAATATATAAAGCATATAAACAATTACAGCAATATGATGCAACAAACACAGCAGCTACTGATCCAAAATACTCAAAGCTTCATAGAACTGAAACCAACATTTATTTTTAGCTCCATTCTGCTGCTGATACAGACTTTAGGTTTCTGAACATTAAACTTGTTGCTGCCTTTCATAGTGTGTAACTTGAAGGCCCTGAGTACTTTCTCCCACACTGGAAACACTGGGATGATCACATTATTTGAACATTACCTAATAAGACTGATTCAGGACAGACAGTTATGTTAAACTTTCCTAGCAGTCCTTCACAAACAGGGAACAGTCTGTCTATTCTCTCCATCTGTCAGCTGCTGCTGGCTCTTCCTCCTCCTCTTCCTCACACACTGCTGAGTTTGTCCTGGTGGATCATCAGGGCTGCAAAGCCTCACAGATGATGTGCAGCAGTGGGTCCCTCAGTCTGTCCTCACTCTGGACACTTGCAGTCGTCACACATGGAAATCAAATGTGTGATAAGCTGCAGGATTCAAACACAAGTGTAACTTATAAACACATGTTCATACTTTTATTCCACAATCAGAGAGAAAGAAACAGAGAGAGAGTGCAGGACAGACAGACAGGTGACAGTCTCAGGTGTACACACTGCTACACAACAGCACCAGAGAAGCAGGATTTAGTGTTTGTGTTATTACGAGTGTAAACAAGAAGAGTTCCAGATGGTGCAGTGGACACATGTGTGACTGCTGTGATTAAAGCATCTTTCTTTCAGCTTAACGAGTGAACCGTCAGCTCGTTCAAACACACGTTAAAGTCCGTTTGGCTCGACACCACCGAACAGAAGCAGCAATATAACACAGCTAACATTAACAGTGCAGTGGATCCTGCTTGTGCCGTGATGTTCAGGACTGCAAACCGAGCAGCATCACTGACTTTCAGCTTGTTGTGTTTGTGGATATACGACTGACTTTAATTATCCACAAAATCATCACATTCTCTGTAAGATTAAGGTCGACTATTGAACGGCGTATATTTTAAAGGCTTTAAAACCAAGTAAACGCTGAAAGTACAAACATCACTAATGTCACATAACTCTGCCGACAAGGCATAGCTATGGCTATGAAATGCTCTTTGTGTATCACTTCTTCATTATGAAAGATGTCATTAATGCACTAGTAATGTCTCATCTGGAGTATTGTTCAATCATTTGGTCAGCAGCTAATAAGACAGATCTTAACAGACTTCAGTTAGTCCAGAATAAGGCGTCCAGATTAGTGTGAAGATGTTCATACTATACTAATATTGATAAAATGCATAATAACCTTTCTTGGCTTCCTGTACAGGCTAAAATATTCTATGGCTTACTTGTAGTTCTAAAGAAAGCAATTCTGTTAAACACACCACATTTATTCTGCTCAGCTGCAGTATCCAGATGAAATACATCATCATATTACACAGTTTTCAACAAGCTGCAATTTAGTAAATGCTCGAGTTAAAAGTAACGTTTTGTAAAACTGTTACATTTAGAGCAACTTTTAAGTGGAATAAGTTGCCTTAAAAAATTAGAGAATTATTAAAAACTTCAATGAAGACTTAAAAGCCGATTTACAGAGCTTTTAGTTGTTGTAAATATTGTAAGACATGATTTTTGAAATTTGTGTAATGTGCCTCAATGTTATTGATATTATTATTATTATTATTGATTGCTTATATTTGAACAATTGTGAAACCTCACTGTGGATGTAAGAGTGAAATTATGTGGATATCTTGAATCCACTTTATTGTGTAATATTTTATGTGAGTATTTGACGGAAGACAAGCAACATCTGTTGTGGAAGCTAACGGGGTTCCTTTAGAATAAACAAACATAGGATTTATTATCACTGAATAATTCTGTATAAATCTATACAAATTATAGAAATATGTAATAGGAAACAACAAAATGATCTAAATTATAAAATAGTGTGTGTGTGCGTGTGCGTGTGTGTGTGTGTGTGTGTGTGTGTGTACAATCAGGAGGGATGGGCATGATTTTAGTGTTTGAACAGTCATGAATTATCTTTAACAGCAGGTTGGATGTAATGTGTTAGAACTACCAGCAGGTGGGGATAAGAGACCTTTAAGGTGTTTGGTGCCACGCTCCACCTTCAGGTTTAAAACTAGTGTTAGGATGCCTGGGTCGTCGACCCAGGGTTTTTGAGTTTATATTATTTATACTGTCTAGTTTTTGGTTTCTTTGAGTTCTGTCTTGTGGCTTAGGTCTCTGTCTTCTTTAGTTGCTCTGTCTCCCCTATCAGCTGTATCCCCTTGTCTAGTTCGCGTCTATGTGTATCCTAAGTTCCTATATCCCCGTGTTCAGTCAGTGTTTGTGTCTGCCCTGTTCCCACGTCTCTGTTCCCTTTGTAGTGCCTGCATATGAGTCTGTGTCTTTGTTCAGTCTGTGTTATGTGTTTCCTGTTTTACTTTGAAAGTCCATGTCTGATGTTAATGTGTCTGGTTTTGCTTCCTCTTGTCTCGTTAGGGCTGATTTGCCCCAGCTGTGTTTCCCTCCTGTTACCCATTCCCTGATTGCTCCCTCTGTGTATTTAAGCCCTGTGTTTCTCTGTGTCTGTGTCGCGATCTACCGTTTATTTTGCTGTGTGTTTTGCCTGTCCACCGGTGTTTATTTTTGACATTTTTCTAGTTATGTCATGTCGTGTTCAGCATTAAAGCCTTTTTGAGTTCACGTCTGTCTCCGGAGTCTGCACCTTGGGTCCTTTTCCTGTCTGCACACAGCCGCACCCAACAACTAGTGTTAATGGAGTTTGAAGGTTGTGTTTGTTCCACGACTGCATTTCACTCACTGCCTCTGTTTGTATCTCTGTCACTGCAGGACCAACATGGAGCCAGAAGTCAGCGCTCTCAGGAGGCCGACAAACCTCACAGAAGAAAGGGAGAGAAAAAACACACCTGTGACGAGTGTGGGAAGGGCTTTACTGTGAGGGCTAAACTAAAACGGCATCAGGTCATCCACACTGGAGAGAGACCGTTCAGCTGTGACTTGTGTGGAAAGTCTTTTTCCTGGAAGGGTTCCCTAAAAACACACCAACTCATCCACAGTGGAGTTAAAGCGTACAGCTGTAATCAGTGTGGCAGAGCTTTTACTCACAGTAGCAGCTTACAGAAGCATCTAGTTACCCACTCTGGAATTAAGGCATACAGCTGTGATCAGTGTGGCAGAGCTTTTACTCACAGTAGCCACTTACAGAGTCATCTAGTTACCCACTCTAGAATTAAGCCATACAGCTGTGACGAGTGTGGGATGGAGTTTACTCTGAAGGCTTCACTAAAACAGCATCAGGTCATCCACACTGGAGAGAGACCGTTCAGCTGTGACTTGTGTGGAAAGTCTTTTTCCTGGAAGGGTTCCCTAAAAACACACCAACTCATCCACAGTGGAGTTAAAGCGTACAGCTGTGATCAGTGTGGCAGAGCTTTTACTCGCAGTAGCAACTTACAGAGTCATCTAGTTACCCACTCTGGAATTAAGCCATACAGCTGTGATCAGTGTGGCAGAGCTTTTACTCGCATGAGCCACTTACAGAGTCATCTAGTTACCCACTCTGGAATTAAGCCATACAGCTGTGATCAGTGTGGCAGAGCTTTTACTTGCATGAGCCACTTACAGAGTCATCTAGTTACCCACTCTGGAATTAAGCCATACAGCTGTGATCAGTGTGGGAAGGAGTTTACTGAAAAGGCTAAACTAAAACAGCATCAGGTCATCCACACTGGAGAGAGACCGTTCAGCTGTGACTTGTGTGGAAAGTCTTTTTCCTGGATGCGTTCCCTAAAAAAACACCAACTCATCCACAGTGGAGTTAAAGCGTACAGCTGTGACATGTGTGGAAAGTCTTTTTCCTTGAAGGGTTCCCTACAAAGACACCAACTCATCCACAGTGGAGTTAAAGCGTACAGCTGTGATCAGTGTGGCAGAGCTTTTACTCGCAGTAGCAGCTTACAGAAGCATCTAGTTACCCACTCTGGAATTAAGCCATACAGCTGTGACGAGTGTGGGATGGGGTTTACTCTGAAAGCTTCACTAAAACAGCATCAGGTCATCCACACTGGAGAGAGACCGTTCAGCTGTGACATGTGTGGAAAGTCTTTTTCCTTGAAGGGTTCCCTACAAAGACACCAACTCATCCACAGTGGAGTTAAAGCGTACAGCTGTGATCAGTGTGGCAGAGCTTTTACTCGCAGTAGCCACTTACAGAGTCATCTAGTTACCCACTCTGGAATTAAGCCATACAGCTGTGACATCTGTGGAAAAACTTTCAGCCAGAGAGGGAGCCGAAATACACACCTACGCATTCACACCAGACATGATGTGTACTCCTGTGAACAGTGTGGCAAACAGTTTATAACTCACACAGACTTACAACGACACATGTTTACCCACACTGAGGAGAGACCTTATCAATGTGACCTGTGTGAGAAGACTTTTAAATCTCCACGTCACCTGAGACGACACCAACAGATCCACACCAGAAAGAGACTCTACAAGTGCAGCTACTGTGAGGTATGTATTTATATTGTTATCTTGTCATTTTAGCCTGACTGTTTGGAACAACTCTGCTCATTAAACTGTGTTAGCATGTTAGCAATTCTACTGCATGGAAAAGCAGCTCTGAGTGATTATTCAGATTTTCCTTTCAGTTATGATTTTAGTATTACTGTAGTATTATGGTGGTAGTATTGTAGTTATTGCAGCCCAGTAAACTGAGTGTGTTAACTGAAACAGTCAAATGTAGTTGGACGTCTGCAGAGATGCTCTTTATTTCAGGCGACGTTCAGGATGCAAATGTTGAAGGACTGACTTACACTGTCTTTGTGTCTTTGTTTAGAAGCAGAGCGACACAGATGGATCCAGTTCTCAACCCTGTCATCACTGTGGTGGTGGGAAAGACTTTCATTGTGACCTCTGTGGAAAAACTTTCAGTCAGCAAAAGACCCTTAAAAGACATCAACGTAGACACACTGGAGACAAACTGAAATACTGCAAAGAATGTGGGAGGAGCTTCACCACATCACATCACTTAAAACGACATGAACTGATTCACAGTGGGGTTAAAAAGCACCTCTGTGATCAGTGTGGGTCATCCTTCGCCACTGCAGGTCAGCTTAAATCACACAAACGAGTCCACACAGGAGAGAAACCACACAAGTGCAGACACTGTGAGAGAAGCTTCTCACATTCAGGTCATCGTAACAGGCATGAACGTGCACACATGGAAGGAAACTACAGCTGTGACCAGTGTGACAAGAGCTTCAGGAATCTCAGATCATACTCTGCACACAAACGATCCCACGTTACTAATAAACTGTTTCACTGTTACCAATGTGCCCAAACATTCACCTCATTGTCTGCTCTGTGCAAACATCAGCGCGATCACTCAGGGCTGAAATCACTCCCATCACTGGATCACAGTGAATCTGAAGACACAGAAAGATCCTCTGGTTTCTGTGTCAGACTCAAAAAGCTTGAGATCAGACTCCACAGAGTTCAGATAGAATCATTTAAACTTGTGTTGAACTGAACTGGTTGCTGGGCTGAACTTCTACATAATACAGATCTACATGGGATCTTCTTTTCTGTTTTTTACTGAGTCAGTTTTGTCCTTTTTTCTCTGTCCTGGTTTTGCTCGTCTGTAAATGATTGAAACTCAGTCAAATAGTTCATTGTTCTCCAGCAAAACGTTTTGGAAACTCATGTTTAACCTTTAAAACTCTGACATGTTTTAGCACACAAGGCTTCATCGGGGAGTTCACTCATGATTGGACCATGACAACAAAGGTTTTTAGTTCTTTCAAAGAGAGTCTTGGAGATGTTTGATGTTTCTGTTTTTCTGAAACCACCTGAAAGAAAAACTATTTTTCTTGCTTTATGTAGTGTGGAAGTTTTTAATGTTTCTTCATCTGTGATGTTCTTGAATGTGTTCACGTGAAGATGGTACAAATAAACTGTCCTTTCAGCTTTAGCTCCTAATTTATTCATTATTTATGGATGTAGCACAGCAGCCGTCTCTTGATTAACACATGGAGGGCTCGGGATCTGATGGTGTCGTCTCCTTAATTTGCCCACTCAGTAAATCTCACTCATGGCCAAGAAATTGAAATAAACCTTGTTTCCCTGCTGGATAGTGATCCACTGTAACTCTGCTCCTCCTTCCTGTTTAGGATTTCTGTGGCTGAAGTAAAATTCCCTCCATCCATCACTTATCCCAGCTAACCCAAAGTGAAATAAAGTTTTGCTGGTCTTAAAAAAGCATTACAATAATGGGCATTACCAATGCAAACTGAATGATACAGAAGATGAAAGAAGAGACTTTGATCAGTTAATAAAGCTCATGATCTGGATTCATTGTGGCTGCTACACAGATACTTCTGGGTCACTTCTCTCAGTTAGGAACCTTCCTCACCAAACTGACTGTTGGACGACACCCCTGGTTTCATGAGAAATTGTTTCAGCCATGATTTCTCTTCCTGTATTTCAGAGTAAAGACTGAAGTGACAAATGGAAGCATGTTTAAAAAACACAATGTGAGAGAGACGTTGAGGTCCTTAGAAGTTACCCTGGGTTTTTCTGTCACCCTGCTAGATGTTACACACCTTGTTATTGGACTGATTTCTACTGCTGGGCCCTATTTCAAGAAGCCGGTTTAGAAAACCCAGAGTGAAAAACGATACTCAGGGTTGAGTAACCCCGAACTGTCCAACTCGGAATATTCGGTTTCAGAAAGGCTGATAACAATTAGTTCAGTCAACGCGGAGTTGCTTTAACCCCAAGTTAAGCGCGCGCACGAGGATACATAAAGGATACATAGGGGATACATAGGGGCAGGGATAGCTCAGTAGGTAGAGTGGTGGCCCCATGATAGGAAGGTCGGGGGTTCGATTCCCCTGAACAGCTACCCTGAGGTACCCCTGAGCAAGGTACCGTCCCTACACACTGCTCCCCGGGCGCCCAATGGCTGCCCACTGCTTCACTGAGTGAATGGGTTAAATGCAGAGAGCGATTTTCCCCACGGGGACCAATAAAGTACACTTTCGTCTTTCTAAAGCCCTGATTAGTGGAGCACAGATTAAGCGAGTCACCATGGAGACGGAGGGAAAAAAGGCGCGGTCAATGTATTTTACAGCGCTTGACGGCCGAAATTCTGATGGCAGCATTTGCCGATAACATGCAAATTTTGCAGAAAAAAGTAACACAGCCTCAGCTGCAAAAGAAAGAGAGCATGCATTGCAAAACATAGCCGACAGAGTCAATGCGTGAGTGTTAATTTAAACATTGATCCAGGGATTTCCACCCATTTAACACGTTATTTTATTTTATTATATTTTATTTTATTTTTTATTTTATACATTTTATTTTGTGATGTGATGTGAGCGCAGGTGCAACCCAACAGGCCCCAAACGTTCCTGGCAGCAAGTAAAAATGAAATATAAAAATATAGTCCAAACAGGTAAGGTGTAATTGTATCATGAGCCATAGTGCTTGGTCTGTTTGTCCCATGTTAGAGAGTCCCAATTGCAGTTAGAGGCTACATTGATTTTCTTTCTGTGAGCACTTATTGAAATTATCTGAGCACATTACAAGTACATATTTGCTTACTCTGTATGCTCAAATGTGGCCCATTATAGCCAACAGAAAAAAAGCATAGGCCCGAAAAACAGGTGGGGGTCCTCCACCACCACCACTCACAGAGGCTGAGCAGTTGGCTTCCACATTTGTGATAATGTTGGCAGCGTCACATATGATCTTCACAGTGCAGAGAACACAAATTAGCATCCATTACTATAATGAAATAATTTGTTAGTTTGAAATGCTACAGGGAACCATGTACCTGCACATTAATGCTGTGGAAAGACTTCCTGTTCACATAGTCTCCTTCATTTACTGAAGGAGCAATGATTGGAATGTGAGTGCCATCTATACAGCCAATCACGCCTGGGAACCGTGAGAATAAATGTAAAATTTAAGTAGTAGTTCAAGTATCACCACATCATGAATTGAGTTTTGTTCATCCTAATACCTGCAATTTTGTGGAATCTCTCTTTGATAAATCTTGTGGGTCTGTGACCGGGGAACACCACAAACGAGTACAGGAGACGTTTCAGTGCAACTGTAACATTCCTGACTGCCCGACAGACGGTAGCCTTGGAAACGTGCTCAGCGTCATCAATATTATACAGAAAGCTCCCGTTTGCAAAAAATGCAATACAAATAATATATACAGAACTGAGAGAATGTCCACGATGTGTCACATGAGCAATATTAGGCCTGAGGATGTTATTCAAATAAATTATAGATTGTGCTGAAAAACGGTAACGTTCACACAGAAAATCATCAGGAAATGGTAAAATGTCCAAACGCGCTCTAATCACTCTCTCCCGGCGGAGAGCTCTGCGGAGAATTTGGGTATACCCAGAGTTTTCGTTAACTCAGGGTATACTTACTCAGAGTTTGCACTAAACCGGCTTCTTGAAATAGGGCCCTGCAGTCTATCTGGGTCAGATATAAACCAAGTTTAGGTGGAGTTTATTTTCCTTGTGCTGACTTTTTACAGTCGGTTACAATAACTCGTACTGCTACTAGCTAGCATGACGGAGTTTTTATACAGCTGGGTGGTGCTGTGATGTTACTGATAGTGAACTTTATTTTAGTAGAGTTTCCAACCGTCCCGTAAAAAACTGAATTGTTCTGTATTCAGAGAAAATATTACGCATTTCGTGTTGAGCTGAGAAGGAACACAGTTTGTCCCGGTGTTCTGTCAAAACATCCTACCGTAGCGTAAATTTATGGTCTTGTCTATCAATCCGTGCTACCTTATCAGAATATGCTACCTTACGTGGTTAATGGCTCCGTCGTATAGGTAGGACGTTCAGATAGCCAAATCACTTCAAAACTTTGAGTTATTTCGCTAGGACGTTAATAACATGCTTCCTGCTTGGATTTATTTAGGTAACATGTTCAGATGGCCAAATCACACTATTAAAACATGCTTCCTGCACACAATCATCTAATGTTGACAAAGAATACAAACACACATGGAGGGGAAAAGACAGCTGTTTTTATTTGAAGTTGTTCTGTGTTTTCCTTACATTTTTTGCATTTATATTCTTCGTTGCTCTCTATATAATTTTCACATTAAAAATGTGCCCATCTTTGGCAAGATTCACACTGCACCTGGAAAGGAAAAATAAAACACTCATATTCTGTTTGGTGAATACTATTAGTCAACATTTTTATCATGATTGGCAAGTAATGATACTAAGACTTGTGTTTCTTTTCTTTTGTTTTGTTTTACCATTTCAATCATGCTGCGGTCAGCATTAGCGTCTAACATGGAGCAAACAATGCAGTTATCCTCAGCGTTCCCTGAAACACATTCATAGTTAGGTTTTAATCAAACATTATTTATTGAATAATTAAAAAGTAATTGTACATGTTTCCCAAATATACTTCATGGAAAATTAGTCTCCTGAATTTTTTAAATTAGACTTGGAGAAGGGTCTTATCTGAAAGTGTTTGAAGAGCACTATTTGTACTGTGCTGTTTGAAAAGCACTATTTAAATTGGACGTACGCACTCTAACGTGATAAGGACTTTACTGGACTTACCTCGATTTTCAAGTAGGGTGCAAGCTATCTGCATTCGCTCCAGCAAAACTGCCTCTGTAGTGGTTTACACCTCACTGACCTCTCCAAAATCAAGGTAGTATTCTGCAAACTGAGATTGATCATAATTAGAATGTAAAGTCTTAATTAGGTAAAGGATAGGATAATTATAAGCCACAAGGCTTCAGCCTATTCCTTTTTCAGTTACTGTATGATTGAGTACTTCTTTTTTTTTTTTTTCTTTTCTCAAATGATTGAGTACTTCTATGTAAAATGATAATCTGTGTTGTTGTCCAAAATAAATTTCACTTCACTTAAAGTCTTAATTCTAGCTAACAAGAAATGGGATCATTTGAATAAGGGTTACCTTTAACAGTAAAACTCCGCAACTGCTGGAATCCTGTTGTTTGTGTTGCATAGTCTGTAACTGCCACTCCATGGTGCCTTCATGCCTTCTCATCCTCAGAAAATTCCTAGTTGAACAAAAAGCTTCGTAATGAAACAAGAAATTTTTTTTATCTAAGAATAATACCTCAGTAATAATGCATACCTCCAGTTGAGCAGAATTTCCCTGTCATAAACACCTTCATTCCCCATGGGGTCGATGAGCAGTATTTTCTGTGCAGAAATGTTGACAATCTAAAGAAAAAGTTAATAAATTAAAAATTACAATAGTTTGTGCCATAACACTTTGTGCAAGAAACTGCTTCACAACAAATTACGCAAATTAATAACAAAATGAACGCATACCACAAGAATCCAGTGTGTACCAAAGTTCACAGGGCACAGCCACATGTCTTTAACTGGGAACGTCATCTGTGGGACTGGAAGTGTAGAGTAATTTGGATTTACCATGGGTCTTACTGTCACGGACCCGGCTCCGGAGGACTCAGTGGTCCGTGAGCAGTGGTTGTTGTTATTATTGTTACGACTATTATTTGGGGTCTGTCGTCTATTGTCCTGTCCACGTTTGTTTTTTTTTTGTTTTTTTGTTTTTTTGCCTGTCCCATTTGGTTCTTTAGCCATCAGAATTGTTGTCTGAAGACCAACAAGGATACCCAATGGATTTACTTTGCCAAATGGATCATCGTGGCATTGCCGTATTGGTCCATTTGGTCGATCTTTGTTTTTATTATTTATTATATTTTATTTTCAGATGTTACAGATGGGACATACAGTGGGGCAAAAAAGTATTTAGTCAGCCACCGATTGTGCAAGTTCCCCCACCTAAAATGATGACAGAGGTCAGTAATTCCGACCGGTGGCACTGACATCACATCTTATGAAGACTCTAGAGCGGCTCTTCCTCAACCTCCTCCGACCACAGGTACAACATGCTCACGACCCACTACAGTTTGCATACAAGGTGGGTGTCGGAGTGGAGGATGCCATCCTGTACCTCCTACACAGAGCCCACTCACACCTGGATGGGGGAAAAGGCACGGTCAGGATCCTGTTTCTTGACTTTTCCAGTGCCTTTAATACCATCCGGCCCTGTATGCTTCAGGAAAAACTGAACAGGATGGAGGTGGACCCCTGCCTGGTCGCTTGGATCTCCGACTACCTCACCGACAGACCACAGTACGTCAGGCTGAAGGACATCACGTCTGACACTGTGGTCAGCAGCACAGGAGCACCACAGGGAACTGTGCTGTCCGCTCTTCTCTTCACCCTGTACACCTCTGACTTCTGCTACAACTCTGAATTATGCCACATTCAGAAGTTTGCAGACGACACAGCCATCATGGGGTGTATCTGGGATGATCAGGAAGAGGAGTACAGAAGTCTGGTGAGGAACTTTGTCACATGGAGTCACACAAACCACCTGCAACTCAACACCTCAAAGACTAAGGAACTGGTTGTGGACTTCGGGAGGTCTAGAGCAGGTCCACTGCCGGTTCAGATAGAGGGGGAGGAGGTACACTTCAACTGTGAGAGACAGAATGTGAAAAAAAAAAATCCATGAATCCACATGGTAGGATTTGTAAAGAATTTATTCGTAAATCAGGGTGGAAAATAAGTATTTGGTCAATAACAAAAATACAACTCAATACTTTGTAACATAACCTTTGTTGGCAATAACAGAGGTCAAACGTTTACTATAGGTCTTTACCAGGTTTGCACAGTAGCTGGTATTTTGGCCCATTCCTCCATGCAGATCTTCTCGAGAGCAGTGATGTTTTGGGGCTGTCGCCGAGCAACACGGACTTTCAACTCCCGCCACAGATTTTCTATGGGGTTGAGGTCTGGAGACTGGCTAGGCCACTCCAGGACTTTCAAATGCTTCTTACGGAGCCACTCCTTTGTTGCCCGGGCGGTGTGTTTTGGATCATTGTCATGTTGGCAGACCCAGCCTCGTTTCATCTTCAAAGTTCTCACTGATGGAAGGAGGTTTTGGCTCAAAATCTCACGATACATGGCCCCATTCATTCTGTCCTTAACACGGATCAGTCGTCCTGTCTCCTTGGCAGAAAAACAGCCCCATAGCATGATGTTTCCACCTCCATGCTTCACAGTAGGTATGGTGTACTTGGGATGCAACTCAGTATGCTTCTTCCTCCAAACACGACGAGTTGAGTTTATACCAAAAAGTTCTACTTTGGTTTCATCTGACCACATGACATTCTCCCAATCCTCTGCTGTATCATCCATGTGCTCTCTGGCAAACTTCAGACGGGCCTGGACATGCACTGGCTTCAGCAGCGGAACACGTCTGGCACTGCGGGATTTGATTCCCTGCCGTTGTAGTGTGTTACTGATGGTGACCTTTGTTACTTTGGTCCCAGCTCTCTGCAGGTCATTCACCAGGTCCCCCCGTGTGGTTCTGGGATCTTTGCTCACCGTTCTCATGATCATTTTGACCCCACGGGATGAGATCTTGCGTGGAGCCCCAGATCGAGGGAGATTATCAGTGGTCTTGTATGTCTTCCATTTTCTGATGATTGCTCCCACAGTTGATTTTTTCACACCAAGCTGCTTGCCTATTGTAGATTCACTCTTCCCAGTCTGGTGCAGGTCTACAATACTTTTCCTGGTGTCCTTCGAAAGCTCTTTGGTCTTGGCCATGGCGGAGTTTGGAGTCTGACTGTTTGAGGCTGTGGACAGGTGTCTTTTATACAGATGATGAGTTCAAACAGGTGCCATTCATACAGGTAACGAGTGGGGGACAGAAAAGCTTCTTACAGAAGACATTACAGGTCTGTGAGAGTGTAAAATTATGATATTATTTTATTCAATTCAATTCAATTTTATTTATATAGCGCCAAATCACAACAAAAGTCACCTCAAGGCCCTTCATAGATACAGAGGAAAACCCAACAATCATATGACCCCCTATGAGCAAGCACTTTGGCGACAGTGGGAAGGAAAAACTCCCTTTTAACAGGAAGAAACCTCCGGCAGAACCAGGCTCAGGGAGGGGCGGCCATCTGCTGCGACCGGTTGGGGTGAGAGAAGGAAGACAGGATAAAAGACATGCTGTGGAAGAGAGACAGAGGTTAATAACAGATATGATTCAATGCAGAGAGGTCTATTAACACATAGTGAGTGAGAAAGGTGACTGGAAAGGAAAAACTCAATGCATCATGGGAATCCCCCGGCAGCCTAAGTCTATTGCAGCATAACTAAGGGAGGATTCAGGATCACCTGGTCCAGCCCTAACTATATGCTTTAGCAAAAAGGAAAGTTTTAAGCCTAATCTTGAAAGTAGAGATAGTGTCTGTCTCCCGAATCCAAACTGGAAGCTGGTTCCACAGAAGAGGGGCCTGAAAACTGAAGGCTCTCCCTCCCATTCTACTTTTAAATACTCTAGGAACAACAAGTAGGCCTGCAGAGCGAGAGCGAAGTGCTCTAATAGGGTGATATGGTACTACAAGGTCATTAAGATAAGATGGGGCCTGATTATTTAAGACCTTGTATGTGAGGAGCAGGATTTTGAATTCAATTCTGGATTTAACAGGAAGCCAATGAAGGGAAGCCAAAACAGGAGAAATATGCTCTCTCTTTCTAGTCCCTGTCAGGACTCTTGCTGCAGCATTTTGGATTAGTTGAAGGCTTTTCAGTGAGTTTTTTGGACATCCTGATAATAATGAATTACAGTAGTCCAGCCTGGAAGTAATAAATGCATGAACTAGTTTTTCAGCGTCACTCTGAGACAGGATATTTCTAATTTTAGAGATGTTGCGCAAATGGAAGAAAGCAGTCTTACATATTTGTTTAATATGTGCGTTGAAGGACATGTCCTGGTCAAAAATGACTCCAAGGTTCCTCACAGTGTTACTGGAGGCCAAGGTAATGCCATCCAGAGTAAGAATCTGGTTAGATACCATATTTCTAAGATTTTCAGGGCCGAGTACAATAACCTCAGTTTTATCTGAATTAAGAAGCAGAAAGTTAGCGGCCATCCAGGTCTTTATGTCTTTAACACATTCCTGCAGTCTAACTAATTGGTGTGTGTTATCAGGCTTCATGGACAGATAGAGCTGGGTGTCATCGGCATAACAGTGTAAATGTATGCTATGTCTTCTAATGATACTGCCTAAGGGAAGCATGTATAATGTAAACAGAATTGGTCCTAGCACTGAACCCTGTGGAACTCCATAATTAACCTCAGTGTGTGAAGAGGACTCTCCATTTACATGCACAAATTGGAGTCTATTAGATAGATATGATACAAACCACTGCAGTGCAGTACCTGTAATACCTACAGCGTGTTCTAATCGCTCTAATAGGATATTATGGTCGACAGTATCGAACGCTGCACTGAGGTCTAGCAGGACAAGCACAGAGATGAGTCCACTGTCAGAGGCCATAAGAAGATCATTTGTAACCTTCACTAAAGCTGTTTCTGTGCTGTGCTGAGCTCTGAAACCTGACTGAAACTCTTCAAATAAACCATTCCTCTGCAGATGATCTGTTAGCTGTTTGACAACTACTCTTTCAAGGATTTTTGATATGAAAGGAAGGTTGGAGATTGGCCTATAATTAGCTAAGACTGCTGGGTCTAGAGATGGCTTTTTGAGTAAAGGTTTAACTACAGCCAGCTTGAAGGCCTGTGGTACATAGCCGATTATTAGAGATAGGTTGATCATATTTAAGATCGAAGAATTAATTAATGGCAGGACTTCTTTGAGCAGTTTTGTAGGAATGGGGTCTAAAAGACACGTTGAAGGTTTGGAGGAAGTAATTATTGAAGTTAACTCAGAAAGATCAATTGGAGAAAAAGAGTCTAACTTAACATCAATGGTACTAAGAGTAGCTGTAGATAATATTACATCTGTGGGATGATTACTGGTAATTTTTTCTCTAATGATAAAAATTTTATTTGTGAAGAAGTTCATGAAGTCATTACTAGTTAACGTTAAAGGGATGGTTGGCTCAAAAGAGCTCTGACTTTTTGTCAGCCTGGCTACAGTGCTGAAGAGAAACCTGGGGTTGTTCTTATTTTCTTCAATCAGTGATGAATAGTAAGATGTTCTGGCTTTGCGGAGGGCTTTCTTATAAAGCAGCAAACCTTTTCTCCAGGCTAAATGATGATCCTCTAAATTTGTGACACGCCATTTCCTCTCCAGATTACGAGTCATCTGCTTTAGGCTACGTGTTTGAGAATTATACCACGGAGTCAGGTACTTCTGATTAGAGACCTTAGTTTTCACAGGAGCTACAGTATCCAGAGTCGTACGTAGTGAGGAGGTGAAATTATTAACAAGATAATCGACCTCTGTTGGGGTAGCGTTCAGATAGCTGCCCTGCTCTGTGTTGGTACAGGGCATTGAAGATGATAACAGTGGGTGGATTATATTCTTAAACTTAGTTACAGCGCTTTCAGAAAGACATCTACTTTGATAAAGTCTACTCTCCACCGCTGTGTAATCAATTATTGTAAATGTAAATGTTATCAGGAAATGATCAGACAGGAGAGGGTTTTTAGGAAACACTGTTAAATGTTCAGTTTCTATGCCATATGTTAAAACAAGATCTAGAGTGTGATTAAAGTGGTGGGTGGGTTCTTTTATATTTTGAGAGAAGCCAATTGAGTCTAATAACAGATTAAATGCCATGTTGAGGCTGTCATTTTTAGCATCTACATGGATGTTAAAATCACCCACAATAATTATTTTATCTGAGCTCAGAACTAAATTAGATATAAAGTCTGAGAAATCAGACAGAAACTCTGTGTAAGGCCCAGGTGGACGATAGATGATAATAAGTAAGACTGGTTTCTGAGTTTCACAGCTGGGGTGGAGAATGTTAAGCATCAGGCTTTCAAATGAATTAAAAGTCTGTCTTGGTCTTTCATTAATTAACAGGCTGGTGTGAAAAATTGCTGCCACACCGCCCCCTCGGCCTGTGCTTCGAGGTTTCTGGTAGTTAGAATGACTCGGGGTGTTGATTCATTTAAACTAACATAATCATCCTGCTGCAACCAGGTTTCTGTAAGGCAGAGTAAATCAATTTGTTGATCAATTATTAAGGCATGTACTAACAGAGACTTGGAGGAGAGAGACCTAATATTTAATAATCCACATTTCACTGTTTTACTCTTTGGTTCAGATGTGGATACTTTATTGTTCTTTCTTTGTAATTGTTTATGTTTAAGTTGTTTGTTGCTGGTTTTTAGTTTGTTTTTTGTCTGTTTGGGAGCTGACACAGTCTCTATGGAGATGGGTTTTTGGGGGGGTAGCAGGAGGAGAGAAGCTGCAGAGAGGCGTGTAAGACTGCAACTCTGCTTCCTGGTCCCAACTCTGGATAGTCATATTTTGGGGGGTTTAATAAATTTGTCCATATTTCTAGAAATGAGAGCTGCTCCATCCAAAGTGGGATGGATGCCGTCTCTCCTAACAAGACCAGGTTTCCTCCAGAAGGTTTGCCAATTATCTATGAAGCCCACATCGTTTCTGGGACACCACTCAGACAGCCAGCAATTTAAGGAGAACATGCAGCTAAACATGTCACTCCTGGTCTGGTTGGGGAGGGGACCAGAGAAAACTACAGAGTCGGACATTGTTTTAGCAAATTTGCACACCGATTCAATATTGATTTTAGTGACCTCCGAGTGGCGTAACCGGGTGTCATTACTGCCGACGTGAATTATGATTTTACTGAATTTATGTTTACCCTTAGCCAGCAGTTTTAAATTTCCTTCAATGTCGCCTGCTCTGGCCCCTGGAAGACAATTGACTATGGTTGCCGGTGTCTCTAGCTTCACATGTCTGAGAACAGAATCACCAATTACCAGAGTTTGACCCCCGGCGGGTGTGTCACCGAGTGGGGAAAAACGGTTAGACACATGAACGGGTTGGTGGTGTACCTGGGGCTTCTGTTTAGGACTATGCTTCCTCCTCACCGTGACCCAGCCGCCCTCTTTCCCCAGCTGCTTGGGGTCTGCCGGGGAACAGCTAGCGGGGCCTATGCTATCTTCGGCTGCACCAGCTACAGGGGCCTGGCTAGCTACAGGTGAATGAAGGGTGCGACGCCGAGTCTCCAATTCAGTAATCCTGGCCTCCAGAGCTGCAAATATGCTACATTTGTTACAGATATCATTACTGCTAAAGGAGGCCGAGGAGTAACTAAACATCTGACACAATGAGCAAGAAAGTGCAGGAGGGACAGGTGAAGTAGCCATGGTGCTAACGAGTCGGCTACGAGCTAAGCTAAGCTAGCGAAACAGTACAGAGACTGTGAGTGAATACTTTGGCTATAAATTAGGTAGTGAGTACACAGAAAGTGTGCTTCGGATGAAGCACGTGAAAATTATACTATGAAAGAAGAATGTATTTAAAAGTTGTTAATTAAATTGCTAAGCAAATAAGCTACTCAGAAACACCACTGTGTTTGAGCAGGAACAGGAAGTGATACTCTACCGCAGAGCGAGCAAACACCAAGTGACAGCGCCACCAAAGCCATGTTAGACCCCGAAATAAAGATTGTGAATTATTATGTAGTTTAAGTTGGCATTATTCTCCTGAATTAGAAGAAGGTGATAATTATTGCAGTATTTAAACTGATTTGCATTGCATTAGACTGCTGATTTATTGTGAATGAATGATATTGTTTATGATGCATTATACTGTTGAGTTATAAGGAATACTGTTCGCAGAAAGTCATCGCCTTATTTGTCTGATTAGAAGAGAATAGAACATGCTGGAGTTTTCTGCCGCATCACAGCAGGAGCAGATAAACGGGGAGCCAAGGTCGTTGCTTAGGCGCCGTGTGAGAGAAAGAATGTGAATCTTTTGGCTTTTATGATAAGGTGGGAGAACCAGAGGCTATAAGAGTTTGAGCAATGCTCCACCATTTTGAGATCTGAGACTGTCTGCATACAGTGTCCATCTCCCACGTGTGTGATCATTAAATCATCGTTTGACTCAACCCGACCGGACCAGTGTTGTTATTGTGGGTTTTTCTCTTGTCTCTATCCCCAATATTTTGAACCTTAACGTTTTGGGGGCTCGTCCGGTGGTATTGGGGTGGAATTTAAAGGCTTGGACGGTCCGAGGTCGTTGAACGGACAGGCACAAGCCAGTGGTCTGATGTGAGTGGTCATAAGCCGGCTTATCTAAAGGTAAGGCACTACCTGTTGAATTATTTCCAAAATGTGCCAAATTGGATACGACTAAATTAAAGTGTACTCACTGAAATTACTGGTAGAGTGTCTGTTTTGATTTTGATGAGAATCACCGTGTGTTATGCAGTTAAAGTTGCTTAAGAATGTTTAATGAAGTTGAAGAAATATGAAACTGTTCCAGAAGTAACAGAGAATGTTGGGTTTGAGTCCCTGGATAGTGAGCTGAAGGCTCAGGTAGTTTAGTAGGGAAATTAGGACAGAAACTGTTCCAGAAGTAACAGAGACTGTTTAATTGGTCGTAAAAAAGTTATCTTTCTTCGGTTGGACCCGTTATGGTAAAATTTTTCAAAATCGGCTAGGTGAAAATTAGTATAGGACGGCACCAGAAGTTGCTAAGAAGCACATAGCCCGGGGGTTACGCCCCCTCCTGGTCGTGGACGCGCGGCTTTGACCTGTCGGCGAACAGGGTTAGTTCAGTTTGGCTTAACTGTGGGGTACAGGGCATCCTGAAATAAGCTAGGAGTTACCGAGTCTCCTCACCGTTTTAAACGGTGTCATGTGCTTGTTTGGATACTGTTAAATTGAGTTAGGGATTTTAGAAATTAGGTCAGAAACTGTTCCAGAAGTAACAGATACTGTTTAATTGATTACAAAAAAGTTAACTATCTTCGGTTGGACCCGTTATGGTTAAATTTGTCGAAATTGTTTAGGTTCTTTAGAAATCAGGCCATAGGCTGTTCTGGAGGAAACAGATACTGGTTAATTGATTACTCGTTATTTTAAATTTGTCGAAATTTGTTAGGTGCTCAATCTGTCAGGCCTGTCAGTGATTGTAAATATAAGACGTCTTTTGTAATATAAAATAATAGAGTTTTGCCTGAGCTTTGTGTGAGACTGTGTGTGACGTGCAGCTGCGGTGCTGAGGGCTATTTTTAGACTGTGTGTGAACATGCAAATGAGCTGTGAACTACACAGAGGACTTTTGCTTCCTGTTTAGTGTGTTTTGTGGGATTTGCAAATAATGATACAAGCTTGTAATAAAAACGCTGATTTTGTTGATTATAATACTATAAATAAGGATTTGAATGACTACGCTGAATGTTTGATGTTCGGCTGGATTTTAATATAGAAGAGATAAATTCTGTTTGAGTAAGACCGGCACTTCAGTTGGCAGAGTGTGATTGTGATGAAAATGATATTAAATAAATCTCTTAGTGTGTTGATACAGGTGGCTACGGGCCTGGACCACCCGGCCCCATGAGCAAACAAAAAGTTAAGTTAACCCACCTACAAACGCACATACACGCAATGAAGAAACAGCTTACACCCATGAACATGTGAAGATTTTCCAGCAAGTTTAAAGCAGTGAAGCTTAACATACACCCGCCGTTACACAATAAAGTTTATCCACTACTAACGAATAAACTCTCTGGGTTGCAGGACAACATCTTAACTTCAAAAAAAAAAAAAAAAAAACACTGGTCTGACAAACCAGTGAAGATATGACAAATTTTGTGGTTAGAAAAGTCAAATTGTGACAAGTTTTCTGCCGATTGATAAATATAGGTGATTGCTGAATGAAAGAAAATTCCATTTTGAACTTTAAATACAATCTTAAGAATTTTAAAATGTACCTGTGTCGTCCTGTCAGCTTGGTGGGTTATGAGAGGATTATATGGAGAGAAAGAAAAAAAAGGGGGAGTGAAGGCTGACACAGGGCCTGGCCCCGGTGTTTCTCCCCTCTCTGACTGATATAGCCAATACAACATCATTAGTTTTGTTTTGTTTTTGTTTTGTTTTTTTCTCTTTATGTTTGATTACAGCTAGGGAAGCCGAGGCTGACCTGGACGCCTGCTCTCCCCTCCACCATCGTTGCTCACTCCTCCACAATCTTTGAAGTGACCCTGACCAAATGCTGCAGCTGCAGGACCTATAACAACAGCTTGAAAATGTCAACAGTGCTGCAGGAAAACGATATCATGCTGCGGAGACGGAGAGTGTTAAATCCAAGGCCCGTTTCACTACACGGGGAGATTTCCGTTAGTGTCTCTTCTTTCTGAGAAGATTGAGAAAGGTCCGGCTCCCACCAATGACTTTGACCACCTGCTATAGAGGAACTATCGAGAGCATACTGAGCATCTGTATCACTGTCTGGTTCGGGAACAGCAACATGCCGGACAGACGAGCTCTACAGAGGGTTATGCGAGCAGCTGAGCACACCATCCGCTCCGACCACCTTGACCTGCACTCAATCCACAGCAGGCAGTGCCTGATCGGACACACCCCTCTCACACACTCTTCACATTCTTGCCATATGGAAAAAGACAGCTTCAGCGGAGAGAGCTGTGACGACACGCCCATTAAGCCCGGAGGAAAAGTGAGGCCGAGCAAAACAATGCTGACCTTAACAACTCTGCATTAAAACTGTGCAGGACAGTGACGGACCAACACTGATGATCGGGCAGCAAAACAGGGCGTGCCACAGACAAAGGAAAACTGAGGACAGGAGGCACCTCAGAATGGAGAAAAATACCAGGAGAAAATAAGCTGAAGGCACAGGGGTCGGGGCTCAGACAGGAGCTGACCTCTGGGAAGAGCCGAACAGCAGAACCACAGAAGGTCCAAGGGAAACATCAATGGACTTTAATCTGATTTCTACGGAAAAGACTCTGAGGTTTCTGCCCTCAATAAGACCTCAAGGCATCAGAGCAGAAACTGAGCATGGCCCAGGAGGAGCTAGCTGAAAATCGAACCCATCAGGCTTGGAGTCCAAGACACCGGACTTGAAATCAGGCCGGAGCATCCTGGAGCTAGATGAGCAGTGTGATTTGTCCGGTCTGCTATGGAGCGAACGTTAGGGGGATGGCTTCCTGTCGCCTCTGCCGTCCTCCGGTCGCTCAGCGTCCTGGGCTGCCCAGCTCCGGACTGAACGCTCGGGCCGAGACACCCAAAAAACCATGGACTCCATTCCCCTGGAATGGGACCACGACTACGACCTGAGCCGTGGGCTTGAAAGTGCAAGCGGGGATCCCAGAGACCACCAGAGTGAGGAGGGAGACTTCCTTCAGTGCCCTGCCTCAGGCTTGTAAGATGTAGGGATCCCAGAGAGCCCTGAGGCCTGTGTTAAACTAACAGAACAAACACTGAGGTCTTCCACTGGGGAGGTGGAAGCTGCAGACTCTCCTATACACCTTCTGGATGTCAGCCGTTCCACCTGCAAACAAACGGACAGCAGTCGCACTTCTGCAAGCAACAAACGGACATCCAGACAATTGAGCTGCGTATCAAAACCCTGAAGGAAGACCGAAGCAAAAGGGTCAAGTTAAGGAGGAGCGAAATAAGGAGAAGATGCTGGGCACTGGAGAAAAGCACTGCCTCAATTGGGGCCAGAACCAGTATGGACAGAACTCTGAGCAGCAGCACCAATGGATGCAAACAGACTGAAAAGGAGGAGGGCAGGACCCAGGGCACGCTTCAGGCCGTGGTTTACCCAGAACACTACAACAGGAAAGTGATGAACACAAACACCCACACAAACACACACATCTACATGCACCGACTCAGAGTGAAAAGAAACATACATATGAACATATGCACTCGTTGATTGAGGGAGAAATGACACACACACACACACAAATTAAAATGTTGATTCAATGCACTGAGAAGTGATACACACACACGCTGATGCAATGAAGAATGCTTTACTAACAAATGCTGCACACAAACATCCAAATACGGAGTTGGTTACAACAGCAAGAACTGATTGATTATTTATTGCTTAAATGTATTTCATGCCACGCAGAGGGCATTTGTGTAGATTTAGAGGACATGGTCTGAAGCACTTTGATAATGAAAACAATGTCTGTGCGTGATGTCTGTTTATGGCTCAAGGCCTCCACTGAATTGTTTACTGTGCTTCACACAGTCTAACAAGGAGCAGTGGTACAGAGCGAAAATGATGAATGAATGGTGTGAGTTTTATTTCGAAGAGATTATGAAAAGGTTGGGTTGATTCAACTTAGTTGTTTACGTTTTTGCCAAAGTAAAGAGTTGGTGTGTAACTAGTGTCCACTATTGAGTCAAGTAAATCCAACATGTTTTTGTTGGTGCAAAAAGGAGTTTTGGTTGATCTTTGGGTTTTGTTTGATACTCACTGATAGAATCAACCTATAGGTTGATTCTATCAGTGAGGTTTGGATTGTTTTCTTTCTCTGAGAGAGAAAAGGATGGTTTTATGCTTAGGCATGTTTGTAATGGGCCCCAGTATCTGTTATTATATGAGTGTTTAATTGGTTACGTCTGTGTTTGCTTTCGTTACAGTGCACTGAGATAAGAACATCTGAGAGGTGTGATCCACCGGTGGTGATATTTTGGTATTTTGTGAGCTCCTGATTTAACAAATGGGCTCCTTAATCCAGGCCTGAGAGAGTGAATTTTAAAGCGCTATAAAATATTCTTACTGAAAACAGTCGCGAAGTATTTTTCTCCATGATTATAATGGGCTGAGGAGAAATTCACTTGTATGGGACACTGGTCGAATGAAAAGTCCTGATCCTAAAAGGATTGCAGCGAGTCAATCCAGTCCAAAGAAGGAAAAACAAACAAGGAACTGTTTCCTTTAAAATGATGACGTCATCTTGCTGGTGAAGGAGCCTCGAATAGGTTGCGCGTGAGACTCCATTATCAGCAATATCTGGTATGAATGTGTGTGGATGTGTGCATGTGACTGGACTGTGATGGACTGACGACTAAAAGCTTTAACTGACTTGGTACTGAGACAAAGACGGTACCGACTTTAGGATTAGTAAATGTCCACAGAAAGTTCACCCAGCCTGTAAAAGAAGGGTGGGTGTTTTGTCTTGCTTTGTTTTGTTTTTGCAAGAGCAGAAGGTTGACAGAGACTGAGGGGGGAGGCTGTAGCTTCACAGAAGTGTGAACTGCGGATTTAACCCTTGGGTTGCCAAGTTGGAGCTACTGATGCTTACATAAAAAAATTGTGTTTTAGTAGCTGTGTTTCGATTAAGGTACCATTATAAAATGGTTGGGAATGTTAAATGCTAAAATGAAGAAAAGGTTTGAAATTCACTTATGACTGAACATGTTATTAGTATTAATCATAGTGGGTCACTGTAAAGAGTCAAGTAACTTTTATAGAGGAAAAAAAAAGAAAAGAAAGAAACCCTCTACCGAGGCCTATAAATAACAGGGAATGATAGACTTGCCACACGCAAAATAGAGATAATGTAATGATAAATACTGGTCCCTGCCTTTTGGGTGCCTTCTTGAAATAGTCAGCAATTTAAAAGTAAGATAGAACCGACAGGGGTGGTGCTGCACAAGAATGAGAGTAAGATAAAGTAAAATATTGTGTTTAGCTTTGAGAAGTTTAAATTAAAATGTACCATTACACTCAGAGGATCAATATGAAGTTCAATATATGCTAATTTTGAGTGAAGTACATGACTGGTGACTGTTCTGTCCTGAGCTTTTGTTTTTACAGCACCCGCTTGACCACACCAACAGTTTTTCGCCACCGAAAAGGAGTACTTGTAGAGAATAGAGAATGGGGAGGAAAATCACCAAAACTGGGAAAGGTAAGCCCCAAAGGGGGTGATAACACCATAACTTTCACTTATGGTCAAATTCTTAAAATTTGACCCCGAACTTGAAAAATTCTTCAAATATTTAGAGACAAAGTAGGTTGAAATAAAATATAAGGTTATAAACCACAAAAGGATGAAGCAAATGAATTGATAAGATGGTGAATCGATACGCAGTAAGCTGTCGATCACGTTGATTATGTTTATTCTAGTAAGCAGAGCAGGATTATTATTACTAAAGAATACAAATGAAATAGCAAAAACTAGAAGTGGAAAAACATTTGTGCTAACCGAAATAAAATCAAAATAAGAAAAAAGGAAAATTGACTAAAATTCTAATGAGTGTTTACAAAACTAATTAAAATTAATTGGATTTATAGCAAAATGTGTGTAGTACCATTGTTGTGTGTATGCCCTACGATAGTCAAGTCATTTAAACTTTACATAGTGCACAAGGGGAGTTCATTGATCACTACTGTGAAACTAATACGATTTAGGAGCTATGTAAGAAACTTACAGGTTCCACTGAAATTTTTATAAGCAGGATATTAAAACTTATTTATATAACAATATCAAAAATGTAGATCAGGGACCAACTTAGAAGTCACTGACACTTGACTAGCTGTAAACCATTGGTTTAGGAATAAGTGATTGCACTGGGCTTTCTATTACACAAAAGTCAACTCATTTATGATATCTGAGGAAGTATTGTGATTTAATTTGGAGACACAAAGGAACATTTGGCACTTCCCACTAAATTAATAGGTTAGGCATGTTCTCCATGAAATTAAATAAGCTTAAAATAAATAAATAAAAATAATAAAATAAAACTCTGAGTTTAACAAAATGTTTCAAATGAAAATATCAGGTCTATCTCCCTTTCTTTCATAAAATGTAAAAAGGGTGGGAAAAAACAATTGGTAAGACCACCACCCCACACATGTGATATTATTTAAAGGTACGGTTGTCCTCTTTAAGAAACATCAGGACTTAGAAGAGTGGTAAGTAGAGTATGAGAGCTTTATAAAGCTTTATAAAGCTTTATAAAGCAAAAATCCCACAAATCTTGAAATGCACTTGAAAAGCTCACATACGAAGGTTAGCTTAGCTGACCTTGAAGAGCTGATCAGGGGGAGCATACTCCCCCTCCTTGAAGAGCTCCCCCATTCAACCCACATCACCGGAAAACAGCTAACACCAGATAAGGCAGCGTGGTGCAGCCCGAGACAACAGGATTGGAACATCTAAATAATTGTGCAAGCACCTTCAAAAGGTTTGTCGATTGACTAAAATTATGAACACGCAGTGCAGCAGGAGTTAATAGTCTTAATACCCAGGGATAAGCAGGGGAGCATGGCTGATGTGTTGAAACTGGAATTTTGTGACACTTAGTTTTGGCAAAATACAACTAAAATTATAACTGGCACTAATCAACATTAACCTGAAACTGAGGATTTTCGGACAATATAAATTAGACTAAACTAGCAAAGACTTGGTAAACACTGATTACACCTGGTACAAACATCAGGACTGATGACTATTGTAAATCTGGAGTCGAAACTAAAATAAAAAATAAGAACTAATGAAAATAGTAAAGCGATTTGAACCCTGGTGTGGAGTTTTGCAACTCTAACCAGGAAGCAATATAAAATGGATTGTTGGAACAGTTGGCGTTAAAGTCTCTTTCGGCAGTCCAGTCTACGATGGCATTGAACATCTTTAGCCGTTGAACATCTTTAGGGCGGAAAAGGGTTGGCGTGACCAACGGGTGGTTTGGCTTGTTGTAAGTATATTTTGAGATCAGGTGGCTCTGGATAGACCAGTTACCAGGTCATGGAAGGAGGACAGACTCATTAAATGAGAAGAAGGAATTTCCTGGGATTGAAGATCCTCTGGGTGAGTGGTTGATTGAAAACATTCATAAAATAAAAGCTATCTGTTGTTATTGATTGGTAATAGATTGATAATTGGCCACATTTACAGCTGTGTTGACTTGTTGTGGACGTAGTCTACCTCATGTTTGAGCACTCTGACTAAACAGGTTGAAAATAGACACATTAGATGAGAAGAGTATGCAGCGCCACCCTGTCAGACCCCAGTGACGATGGAGCTCAGTGATGAATCAGGTGAGCTGCATTTATGGCTGTATCATGGCAGAGTTTCCCCTGCTGTGGTCAGTGAAGAAAAATCAGGAGAATGTCAAATTTAAGAGAGCCATCTATAAACATTTATGTGTCAGGTTGAATGGGACAAAAGGGGGTGTTTTACTGTTGTTTTAATATCAGCATTTTATTGTTGTATGAGACTTATGCAACGAGCATTTATAGAAGCTTTTGACCGTATTCTAACATTTGTGTCCCTGTGATTGTTATAACCTCTGATTAGTCTTTTATTTACAGGTGTTAGGATATTGATTTAATTTTTCTTTGCAGGGGTAATCATGATAATTTTTATACATATTGCAGTTTGTTGCTCATTATAGAGTTGCGCTCAAGTTAATAAGGGTCAAAAGCTACAGTCAGCGCGAGGTCTGACTGATCTATGGTGTGGAGTGACTTCGAGCATAGAGGGCCGCACGCGCTTACATAACACTAAGATCATGTTATTCTTTGTGATTTTTATTCAATTATGTCTTTTGCTAGATATAAGTAGTGGCAGTTAATTAGACGATATTCATTAAAATATTAAAAATACTTGAGTCAGAACATTGCACGCAGATCAACTTAATATTCTGGGTAACGTGGTGCCTGCCTCACCTTTTCTTTTAATGTTCTAGTTCTGTTGATTTGACACATTGGAATGTGTCAAAAAAGGGGGGGAAGTTGGGTTTCAACATCAAACAAGGATTGTTTGAACATTTTTATAACTTGATTTGTGTCTTTAATAACTTAGGAATGGTAAAGCTTAAGCTAATGGTGGCCCGAGAAGTTTCCGGTCTTTTGTAGAGAATCAGTGAGAAGCATAAATCATTATTTATTTATCATTATTTCCATCCACTAGAAGGTCAGTAGATAATAACATTAGATTATTAGGGCTAGGAAGAGGGGTGTTTTGGTTTTCTGTCTCTTACAGAGAAAGGAACAGACACCAGACGAGGCCACAGAGATACGAGGGTCCTTCGCAGCAGAGACAGATACAGTGACTGCCAAGACACCAACTGGGTCCAAGGGTCATGGCGTTTGGGCTCCAGCTAGTCACTTCAAAAGGATGGATCCCATAAATACAGCAATAACCATGAAGGGGTTGGCGGAAATCCGGAAAAACCAGACCAACGAGGTTCGAGAGGCTCTTGGGCAAAAGCCTTCCTGTTCTTTTCTGGAGGATACACGGGAGACACAGGACCCGAGGATACACAGATCGTTGTTTGAAATCGGGGCAGAATAATCCCCTGATCTGTGTCACGACTGAAGGGTTGTCTAACCACTGAGGTTGAAGTAAGAAGAACAGAGGATCACGCAACTGGACGACACTGGTAGCAATAAAATTAAGGTTAAGAGCTCTTCGGACAGAGGTTCTAGTCTACGTCTGAATGGTATAAGGGAACACGAAATAAAGCTGTGGGAGAACAGGGGAGTGTCATCTGTACCTGATATCCTTGTAGTAATAGTTTGTCTTGCACCTGACTTGCGCAAACACAGAGGTCATCTTACATATGGTTTGCCCGTCAGGGGGACAAAGGACCTCAGGAGTGAGAAGAGATGAACCCGGCCACACTGGGCTACAGGGTGTTTGTGAGCTCATTAGAATAATGAGCTCATCAGGGGGAATCGTAAAATTATGATATTATTTTATGCCATGTTAGACCCCGAAATAAAGATTGTGAATTATTATGTAGTTTAAGTTGGCATTATTCTCCTGAATTAGAAGAAGGTGATAATTATTGCAGTATTTAAACTGATTTGCATTGCATTGGACTGCTGATTTATTGTGAATGAATGATATTGTTTATGATGCATTATACTGTTGAGTTATAAGGAATACTGTTCGCAGAAAGTCATCGCCTTATTTGTCTGATTAGAAGAGAATAGAACATGCTGGAGTTTTCTGCCGCATCACAGCACGAGCAGATAAATGGGGAGCCAAGGTCGTAGCTTAGGCGCCGTGTGAGAGAAAGAATGTGAATGTTTTGGCTTTTATGATAAGATGGGAGAACCAGAGGCTATAAGAGTTTGAGCAATGCTCCACCATTTTGAGATCTGAGACTGTCTGCATACAGTGTCCATCTCCCACGTGTGTGATCATTAAATCTTCGTTTGACTCAACCCGACCGGACCAGTGTTGTTATTGTGATTTTTCTCTTGTCTCCATCCCCAATATTTTGAACCTTAACAAGAGCCAGAGATTTTCCTTGTTTGAGGTGACCAAATACTTATTTTCCACCCTGATTTACGAATAAATTCTTTACAAATCCTACCATGTGGATTCATGGATTTTTTTTTTCACATTCTGTCTCTCACAGTTGAAGTGTACCTCTGGTGCAAATTACTGACCTCTGTCATCATTTTAAGTGGGGGAACTTGCACAATCGGTGGGTGACTAAATACTTTTTTGCCCCACTGTACATGAGTGAGGGATAGGAAAGGGAGAAAGAAAAAGGAAGGAAAGGAAAAACAGAAGGGGAGAGGGACAGTGAGAAAGGGGGGGAGAAAAAAAATAAAAATCCCCTGGATCACCTGTTGAGAGAAGAATAGAAAACAAGCAAAAAAACAAAAAAAAAACAAAGCAACATAATAAACACAACACCATCGCATTAATCTAGCTAAGTGTAAACAGCAGTAAATACTAAATATTCAATGTTGTTGTGCAGCACGCAAGACAGATGTGCTTCGAAGTAGCAGCCAAGAAAGGTGTAATTTAAGTCTACGAGCAGTGAACACCCATGTGCATACCTGTGTGGATCAGCGCGCTTGTATTCCAAAGGTTTCTCCATGTAACGATCTGCTAGGGAGTGTGGGGGGGCCACAGCCCCGTCCTCCAGGGTATGAAGCAGGTATGGAGGAGATCAAAACTCCAGACATCCAGAGGCCCCCAGAACACAAGAGACCATGGAAGACCCACAGAGGGGCAGCCGCGCCACTGTTCCAGTAAGAGCTGAGGAGAGTCCCAGATGAGGGTTCACTCAGCAGCCGCGGAGCAGAAGCCAGGGGGAGTTGCAGTGACGCGCCCCTGAGCTCCGCCGGCAGCCAGCTGTGCCTGAGTGACCGAGCCCCAGGCCGAGAGGCCGGGGGTACCTCACCCCCGAAGTGGCCCGAGCGAGCCCCAATAAGCGGCCGCCAAGGAGTGAGCCGGTGTGTACCCGGACGCCCACCCCCAGATACAAAGAACCACCAACGCACCGACGCCTGAGGGAGTCCGCCACTGGCAGGGGAAGTGGTGGGTGGAGATAGGCCTCCAAACCTTGGAGGGCCTGAGGTGTCCCCAGAGAGGTGGTGTCTGATACCCAACCTGACATATAGACACAGACATACAGGCACACACAGACACAAACATCCATTCCCACCCTCATGCTCTCATATGCACTCACTCCACACTCAACCAACGTGGAGACAGACATAAAGAGACGCTGTACACACGATCACACTCCCCAAGCGTACACTACAAACCGGGTCTAGGTACCCTTGCCCCTGGAGGGGGGAGCTGCACCCAGACCCAGGTGGTGTTACCCTTTTCCCTGCGGTGGGGAGAGGCAGACCACCCCTACTCCGTAGCAGCAGGGAGGCACCACACTCCAGACCGCAGTCGGACGGCCAACTCCTCCTAGCCCTCCCGCTCCAGCAGGCCGCAGAGAATGGGGGTGGGAGAAGACTCCAAACCGCCCTCCACCCGCTCATTGTAGTGTTGATGCATGTGTGTTCTAAGGTGCAATTAAAACCTAGGAGGGCATGGAGCTACCTGCCAGAGAGCAGCAGGTAAGCGCATAGGCCCTCCTACTAGCCCTCAATGTCTAAGTGTATTTAAAATTGAGAGGTGGGCAACGACGCCAGGGGTGAGGTGTACACCCTGATGGTAATTTGGACTCCGTGATTGTGCCCACCCCCAAGATCCTATATGTATGTGTAATGAGAGTGTGAATAATGTGAATGTCTAAGTTGTGGGATAAAATTGAGGCAGAGGCAGCCGGAAGGGGACAGAGGGGGGGGGGGGGGTAGCCTCCTCTGCACCCTGGTGACATACCCCTACTCCAAGGCCATGCATGTGTGGGTGGTTGTGGTGGAGTGGGAAGAGGGAGGCAGCTGGAGATGGGGAGGGAAGGAAGGGAGGGGCAGGTAACCCCTCCCTGGGGCCAGCTCCCCCGCTGACCCCAGTAGGCACTCCCACACTCCGCGACCCGCCAGGGAAAGGGGGCCCAGTGCAGCAGCGTCTCCCGGCCCCACAGAGCCCAGGACAGTTCACCCAACACCACCACAGAGAAAACTGCACCCACCCCACCATCCACTCATCTTCCAGACTACATAAGACAGTAAACGCCCAGGCTGAGATCTTCCTCCACCTCTCCTGTATCTCCCCCTCCTGCAGAGAGAGTCCCTAAAGAGAGGAAAGCTCCTGCAAGATGTGACCATCTCCCCCACCAGTTGAAGAGCCCCCCAGGTGGCTCAACGCACCGGCGGCACCCTGCTCCAGGGCTGGGCCCCCATGCACCCACCCGCCCACAACCCCGGCAACACACCAATCAGGACCCAAGCCCCCGAGGCCCGGCTCGGGCCCCAGCCCAGAGACGGAGCGCCCCCAGAACCTCACGCCCATCCCGGACCCACCCAGGGGCAGCCAGGCTACCAGGTCAGTAACCCACGTCCATCAGCACAGACCCTCCCCTAGCCCCGCTGCACGCGGCCACGAGGAAACAGTCACCTGAGAGCCAACAGAGCCCCCAACCGGACATGACCGCTACCCAGGGTTGAGCCCCCCAAGGAAGATGCCTCCGGGGAACCCCCCGACGCCCTAAGCCTGTCCCTACCCCCACACCAATCACAACAGTGAAGGTGGAACCAAACTATGATCCTCCACCCCCACTAGGTGATGGAGCTGATAAAAGGAGCCCAGAGCAATTGATCTGATGTGGTGGCAGAGGCTGTATCAAGACTAATGTAATCTAATAGATAATTTCTATATTGGTTAGAATTAAGATTATTTTTATTTTTCCAGTTCATGAGGACAGTTTTCTTGGCTATGCATAGGGCAGTGAAAATCATATGGGCTATATTCTTTTCTGAAGTGACATTATCTAAGCTGCCCAGTAAACACACTAAGGGGGAAGTTGGAATGTTACATTTCAGACACTTTGATAAGTCTTCACATATCTCGCGCCAAAACTTTTGCACTGGTGGACAGAACCAAAGAGCGTGGATGTACAGTCAACAAAAATATAAACGCAACACCTTTGTTACTGCTCCCATTCCCCATGGGATGGATGTAGAGACCTAAAATTCATTCCAGATACACAATATAACCATCCCTCCCAAACAGTGGTCACAAATCAGTCCAAATGTGTGGTAGTGGGCACATCTGCTATATTGAGATAATCCATCCCACCTCACAGGTGTGCCACATCAGGATGCTGATCTGACATCATGAGTAGTGCACAGGTGTACCTCAGACTGCCCACAACAAAAGGCCACCCTGGAATGTGCAGTTTTGTTTCACAGCAAAATGCCACAGATGCCACAAGCAATGAGGGAGTGTGCAATTGGCATGCTGACAGCAGGAATGTCAACCAGATCTGTCGCCCGTGCATTGAATGTTCATTTCTCAACCATAAGCCGTCTCCACAGGCGTTTCAGAGAATATGGCAGCACATCCAACCGGCCACACAATCGCAGACCTCGTGTAACCACACCAGCCCAGGACCTCCACATCCAGCAGGTTCACCTCCAAGATAGTCTGAGACCAGCCACCCAGACCGCTGCTGGAACAATTGGTTTGCACAACCAAACAATTTCTGCACAAACTGTCAGAAACCGTCTCAGGGACGCTCAACTGCATGCCCGTCGTCCTCATCGGGGTCTTGACCTGACTCCAGCTCGTTGCCTTAACAGAATTGTGTGGGCAAATGATCACATCCGATGGCGTCTGGCACGTTGGAGAGGTGTGCGCTTCACGGATGAATCATGGTTCACATTGTTCAGGGCAGATGGCAGCTGAGAATGTCCCAGTTCTTGCATGGCCAGCATACTCACCGGACATGTCACCCATTGAGCATGTTCAGGATGTGCTTGACCGGCGTATACGACAGCGTGTACCAGTTCCCACGAATATCCAACAACCTCGCACAGCCATTGAAGTGGAGTGGACCAACATTCCACAGGCCACAATTGACAATCTGATAGACTCCATGCGACGATGTGTTGCACTGCATGAGGCAAATGGTGGTCACACCAGATACTGACCGGTTCTGGGTCCCCAGACCCCCAATAGCGCAAAAAACTGCACATTCCAGGGTGGCCTTTTGTTGTGGGCAGTCTGAGGTACATCTGTGCACTATTCATGATGTCAGATCAGCATCCTGATGTGGCACACCTGTGAGGTGGGATGGATTATCTCAATATAGCAGATGTGCCCACTACCACACATTTGGACTGATTTGTGACCACTGTTTGGGAGGGATGGTTATATTGTGTATCTGGAATGAATTTTAGGTCTCTACGTCCATCCCATGGGGAATGGGAGCAGTAACAAAGGTGTTGCGTTTATATTTTTGTTGAGTGTAATTGTCTGGTGTATTGCCTTGACAGTGTGAGCAGTTGTTGGAAGATGCAAAGCCCATCTTGAACATCCGATGACCTGTATAGTGCACTCTATGTAGTATTTTGTATTGTATTAATTGCAGACTGGGATTTTTAATTAATTTAAAGGTTTTTAAGCAAATCTGAGACCAGAAGTTTTGGTCTAAGCTGACTGATAAATCTGCTTCCCACTTTGCAATAGGAAGGGATATTGATTCTTCTAATTTAGAAAGTGTTCTGTATATTTTAGATAATAATTTGGGGGATTTAAGAGTAAGAAAATGTGCCGCACATAGTGGTGTTTGTAATTCAACTTGACTGAGGTTAAATTTCTTTTTTACTATGGATTTAATTTGTTGATATTCTACAAATCTTGTCTTGATGATCCCATATTGTGCAACTAGTCTGTCAAATGGAATAAATTCTGTTCCCTCTAATATATGTTCTAAGTATTTAATTCCTTTACAACTCCATTCTGGGAAATTAATCATATTATTGTTTTTTAATATGTCAGGGTTATTCCAGATAGGTGTACGTTTGCATGGGATTAATGAAGACTGTTATTTTTAGAAACTCCCACCATGCTGTCAGAGAAAAGCTGATGTTGATACTTTTAAAGCATTCATGTCTTTTGATGTTTGAGCTAATAAATGGTAAATGGTCTGAAATCTCTAGATCCTTGCATAGTGCCTGTTCAACATCTAGCCAGGGCTCAACTAAGAAGGTATGTTTTAACCATTCTGAGATGAACTGAAGCCTGTTGGCTAAGAAGTATTGGTAAAAATTAGGCAGATCTAATCCTCCTCCTCCTCTATCCATGGTTCTTTGTAGCGTTTTTAAGCTGATACGCGGGGGTTTATCTTTCCAAAGGAATTTGGAAATATATGAATCCAGAGATCTGAACCAATCTTGTGATGGTTTGTTAGGGAGCATCAAAAATAAGTAATTTATTTTTGGCAAGATCATCATTTTTATCATGATCATCATGAGTGATATGGGTAAAGATTTCCATCTAGTCAGATCGCCTTCTACTTTCTTTAGAAGTGGGATGTGGTTTAATTTAGTTAAGTCTGAAAGCTTAGGAGAGACATTAATACCTAAATATTTAATATTTCCGGATTGCAGTGGGGCAGAGGAAGAATTATGGAAGGAGCAGTTAATGGGGAGAACTGTAGATTTTGGCCAGTTAATTGAATAATCTGAAACTCTTGAAAACCAGTTTATTAAAGTAATTACCTCAGAGAGGTTGGTTTGTGTGTTTTGCAGAAAAAGCAACACATCATCCGCATAGAGACTGATTTTATGTTCTATGTTCTTACATTTTATGCCCTTAATTGTTGTAGCCTGTCTAAATGCTGCTGCTAGAGGTTCGATAAAAATTGCAAAAAGTGAAGGGGAGAGTGGGCATCCCTGTCTGGTGCCCCTCAGGAGACAGAAGCTGGAGGATGTCTGGTCATTTGTTCTGATACGAGCTGTTGGGGAATTGTATAATATTCTTATCCAGTTTATGAAAGAGTTTCCAAAACCAAATTTGTGTAAAGTTGCAAATAAAGATTTCCAGTTAACTCTGTCAAATGCTTTTTCTGCATCTAGAGATAATATTATGGTTTCGATGTTTTTATCGTATGAATAGTCTATTAAATTAAGTAATCTACGAGTGTTTGTTGAGGAGTGCCAACCTTTTATGAAACCAGTTTGGTCAGGATGAATTAAGAGGGGGGTCATTTTCTCTAATCTCTTTGAGAGAGCTTTGCAGATTATTTTAAGGTCTACATTTAAAAGAGAAATTGGACAATAGCTTGAGGGAAATAAAGGGTCTTTGCCTGGTTTTAGCAGGAGACTAATGTTGGCAGAATTCATATTTGGTGGTAGTCTGCCATTTTCCTTGATTTCCTGCAACATTCCGTGGGATACTGGTGCCAAAATTGTCCAGAATTCTTTGTAGAATTCTGCAGGGAAGCCATCTGGACCTGGAGCCTGATTATTGGGCATACTTATCAGGGCTTCCTGGAGTTCACTTGGCGTCAGTGGCGAATCCAGTTCCATTGCTTGACTATCTAGTCATTTTGGAAGAGTTACGTTGTCAAGAAACAGATCAATTTCATTTTTAGATGGGTTTATTTGTGGTGAGTATAAAGTTTCATAGAAATCCCTAAAAATGTTGTTTATTCTTCCAGGATCATATATTGTGTTCCCCGATAAATCTTTAGCAGCACATATAGTTGTTTTTTCTTTATTTATTTTTAGCTGGTTAGCTAGAAATCGACCTGATTTGTTACTGTGTTCAAAATTCTGCAAGCGTAGTCTTTGTATAAGGAATTGTGTTTTTTTATTAATAATTTCATTTAATTCTAGTTTTGTTTTGCATATTTTGTTCAATGTTTCCTGATCTTGGTCGCACGCGTAGGCTTCTTCTAGTGATTTGATGGTTTTTTCTAATTCCTGAATATTTTTGTTTTCTTCTTTCTTTTTGTGTGATGAGAAAGAAATTATTTTACCTCTCATCACAGCTTTCCCTGCTTCCCATAGAACAGAAGCAGATATTCCGGGAGTGTCATTAAAGTCTAAATATGAAGTCCATTCCTTTTTAAAATATTTAATAAAGTCTTCATCTTTAAGTAGTGATATATTAAATCTCCAGTTTTTTCTTGGCGTAGTGTTATTCTTGTGCATTAGTGTTAAAGATACAGGAGCATGATCGCTGACCGCTATAGGATGAATCTCAGTGTCTGAAATGTCACACAGCAGTGAGCTGCTGACCAAAAAATAATCCAGACGAGAGTAAGAGTGATGAACATGCGAGAAAAAAGTATATTCCTTACTGGTGGGGTGAAGAGAGCGCCATGCATCGCAAAGACCAAAGTCGCTTATATACTGATTGATTATATTTGTGGACTGCCAATTGCGCTGAGTTCCTGTTGTGTTGAGCCTATCCATTTCTTCATTTAGTCCAAGGTTGAGGTCACCGCCAAGAATGAGTGTGCAATCAAGGTGTTCAGAGAGTGCACTAAAACAATCCGTGGAAGAATGAGGGTTCATCAACATTTGGACCATATATACTTACAATACATAGTTTTTTGTTCAATATTGATAGTTTAATAATTAGAAATCTACCCTCTGGATCTATAACTGTATCGAGTACTGTAAAATTAACATTTTTACGTATTAAAATTGCTACTCCCCGTTGTCTAGAATTATAACAGGCTGCAAACACGTTAGGAAACTCAGGTGTTTTAAGTTCGTTTAAACCTGTGACAGGTTGTGAGTTTCTTGTAATAAAACAACATCTGCCTGTAGTTTTTTAAGCTGGTTAAATATCTTTAACCTCTTTCCTCTGGAGCCAGCTCCATTTACATTCCATGTGACAAACCTCAGCATGCCCATAATTGTGTGTGTATGTCTAATGATGTACGCTGGGTGTTTCGTTTAGACAGGTGGAGAGGATGTGGGAACATCACTTGTTTGTAAATAGAAAGAGAAAAAGAAGTGAGGTGAGAGGCTCCATAAGTCTGACTATGTGTGTGAATATTCACTAATATGAACAAGCGTGGTTTGCTTATGTGTCCTGCACGTCTGTGCGTGCTGTGAGGCTGTTGTGAATGTGCTGCCGTTGAGCTGATGTGTTTGCGTGATCGTGGTGTGAAAATATGGAGAAATAGAGGGTGTTGTTTGTAGGTGAGTGGGGAAGTAGGTGATCACAGCAGTGAAAGACAAGAGAAAGAAAGAAACCACATGAACTGTGAGCAACACCAAAAAAAAAAGAAACGAAACGGAAACATTCCAATTAAAGCAATGACGGAGGGTGACGGTGTTATATCTGCTATGACATCATATTGATATTACTAGCTTAAACTCATGTTAAAGGAGAGAGTGTGAATGAATAAGAAAAGAGTGTAGCGGGTTCTTATCTGGAGTGCAGTTAATATAACCACGGTGTGGTGCCGAGGTCGCGGTAAAGCTGTCCGTCCACATAGAGCCGGTCCACGGCGATAACAGCACGGGAGCCTTTCTGGATAAAGCTACGTCGAACTGGGAACAGGACCTTGCGTCGTTCCAGGATCTCTTTGGGGAACTGGTCGTTCACGCTGAAGTCCGTTCCTTTCAGCTCTCTGCCGCGACTCTTCACCTGTTCCTTCTGTTTGAATTGACCGAATTTGGCCACAATAGGCCATGGTCTCCCGGTCCGCGACCGCACGCCCCCCAAGCGATGTACTCTATCGAAGTCGATGTTCTTTACGGTGTCCTCCGGCAGCTTCAGGTGGATTTTAATGAAGCTTTTCACCGTTGCCTCTGCGTCCTCTCCGGCAGATTCTGGAATACCACAAAACACAACATTATCTCTCATGCTACGGGCTTGTAGATCGATAACGGATTCTTTTATTTTCAATGTTTAGCTGGGTCACGTTATCGGTGAGAGATTTAACAGACTCCCGTAGCGTGGCATTTTCAGCGGCAAGCGTTTCAACCTGCTGCTGGCTGAATTCCAGGGATTCTCTCAGAGATTTAAATTCCCGGTGTAAAATCTCCACCAGGGCCAGCCTCGCATCGAAACTGGACAATCACTTGTCGATTGACTCCAGGATGTCTGCGATGTCTTTGCCGGCAGGCGATGTTGTACCGGGGGAGTCTGCCGGGCGACATCTCTTCGACGACGGCGTCTCAGTTTTGGCCGGGGAAGATGCACCCTGAGCTTTCTTCATTACTAAATCTTGAAAACAGCGGTCGATGTAATCTTGGAGAGCGTCTAAACTCTCCCCGTTGTCATCCAGGGTGTTAAAGGTGATAGGACAGATGATGTTAGTTATATGACAATTGATTAGTATATTTGGTAATACTGAAGCTTGAAAAACCTTTGTTAAACTCTCTGCTACCATTTGCTTTTTTTTTTTTCTCCGCCAAAATCTCCGGCGTCTGACGTCACCTACAACATGGGTCGCTTACCTTGTCCGTCACTTCCGTCACTTACCTGCCTCCTACGTTTGTATGTAGAGGGTTTGTGCGAGTCTCTGCTTCTCTCTCTCTCCCCCCGGTCCTCGGGGCTGTTGACGGAAGCGTGCGTCGTGGGACAGGTGTGTCCGGGCGACTGTCGTCATCGGGAGTCCCTCTTCGCTGTTGCCGGCCCACCTGCAGCTGATTACCTGACCAGCTGGTGGTAATCATCCCTCCCGGCTAGGAAGAGGTATTTAACCTGGAGTCGCGGCGACAGTCGACGTAGGATTATTACTCCTGACCGGTATAGTCTGTGCTAGGCGTGTGGTCTTGGTAGTCGGCTAGCGTGTGTGGCTAATTGTGGTTTTTCCTTCTTCCTCCAGGAAAGTCGAGCGAAGAAGCGAGTTGGGGAGCACACAAACTAAGGGAGCTACAGCACGGGACGCACTGGGAGCAAGGGATGAGCACCATTGGCAAATTACATCTCTGAGTTAATTGTTGGACTTACCTGTCTATTCACTGTAAATAAAGTGCACTGTGGCATCGCAGAGTCCTGCTTTTTGGGTCCTACTTTCCTCATCACCACGGTCTGCCAGCCAGACCGTGACACTTAGGGTGTTTTCAAATATAGTCTTCTTTAAAGGAACCGAACTCTTTCCTCAGCAACAGAAAGGAGTCAACTGTTTGGACCACTTCTGAACTTTCAACATACCTTGTTGAGGCATCTGAACTGCCCAGAAAACAACGAGCTTGCAACTACTGAACAGAGCAGGTGTGCAGCATTCTGTATAAGTATACAAAAATGTTAGAGAACCCTAAATACCTTTTTTTTTAAATTTCAAAATTAGTAGGCCAATGACATTTCTTATTTACCTTTTGTCTCTCAATAACACAGTGCAGGTATGCATTAGTGGTGGGCGGATCGATCCAAATATCGATAGTACCGATGCCGACTTGGGATCGATACTAACGGATCGATACTAGCCTGGTGAAATCGATTCTTTACTTTGAGTTCTGCTTGTTTGCTATGCTGTGCTTTCGGCAAAAATGAAACAACCCGGTCGCTGGACTCACCGCTCCTGTGTCAGCGCAGAGCAGGCACACTTTGCCTGCTCTGCGCTGACAATTACTGGTTACTGGTTCATATTAAATATAAAATTACTGGTTCATATTAAATATGAACAGGTTCCTTAAATGTACGGAGTTCAAATCTGATTTAATTCAATTTCCTTCACACAGCACATTCGTCCAGGCTGACAGGTAAACATAGAATTAATCTCAGGTAACATGACTCATAGTAGAGATTCAGTAAGAAAGATTGCAGGCTCTAACATTATTACCACACAATCCAAGGACACACCCACAGCTCAGATTTGTAGAACTATTTAAACAAATGCCTTCTGAATATTCAATTCAGGTTCACAGTGGGAGGGTGGGGGGTGTCGTGGAATTTTTTAAATAAAGTCTGCAACACAGAAAGAGCTGTGATCAAGCTTTTTATTACTGCGCCAACACACATCAAACATCACAGTTCAGTCATGTCAGCGCTGCCACAGAAGTGGTGCTCCTCCTCCTTTATGCATTCCAAGGAAGAGGCAGGAAGTTACAAACTGATCCTACCACACTTCACGTGTCTCGCTATGAAACCTAACGCATCAATGGTTATGCTGTTTTGTGGCCTTATCAGCACCTGTAAAGGGAGTTGTTTTCTCAAACTGCTGACGCTGAAGTAAGTTCATCTAGTTTTAGAAACTTTCACTGAACAGTAACAGTGTCACAACTAAGCATATGCATAAGCACTTAAATACTTTAAATGAGAATAACAGAACATTTCTATTACAGAGGCTAGAGCCTGTCCCAGTAGTCATAGGTAGAGCACACCAGGACAGGTCACCAGTCTGTCAGAGGACTAACACAGAGACAGACATAAGAGTAACAAATCTATTTAAAATTAATGTAAGTTTGCTGCAGCTGTATGTATGAACATGTGTTTCTGTGCTCACAGTCCACCTCTCAGGAACCTGCAGTTCACTTTTAGTCAACTTTAAACAGACCTCACAAAAGGCTGATGTGGCTGGATCAGTAGTCTGATTTAAGTACGATACCTTTGGCCAGGGATTAATCTGGTGCATCGCTTCACTGCAGTCTTACGTATTTTCCCCACACCTGAATAAAAAATACTGATATATACAAATAACAGCTTCAGCTGATGCAGCCTGACTCAATCCTAAATGTTCAGCACACAGAGACACAGAGGTGCTGTTTAAAGTTTAGTGATAACCTGAGTCACTGATCATTTGCAGTATTACAGAGTCTGGCAGTCTTTGCATGATGTCCACGTCACTGTAAGTTTCTAGCTGACTCTCAGGTGTGACAGGTGTGCCAGCAGGAAAGAGTAATAATAACCTGCATCCTGAGGTTTGTCATGCAGGATTAAAGGAGCCAGGCTTCGTTCACACAGCTAGGATTGCATTTTAAACTGACCCTGGGTCAGTATAAGTATCATACAGTTTAAACGAAAACTGAAACTTGCACATATTTATTACAGATGCACTGAAGCTAATCGAGATATTTGCTGTCAGTCTGCGGCTGCGATTAAACATTTTACTGGAAACTTTATTAACTAGTAACTTCATCAGTCATGACAGAAGCTAATATTTCTGTGCTAACATCGTTTAACCAGTAACAGCTTTACTCCAATATAAGCTAACGTTTACACCGGAACTTTAAGCTAGCACCATAAAGACGGTAAAACACGTAATAACATCTACAAATGCATCTTAAAGCTGTTATATTAGCACTCTGTGTATTACTAACATAACCACATTAACATTACTGACACTCGCTGACTTTTAATAGTCATTCTATAAATGCTGTCCGTTTAAATGGTCTTACCTGTACACACTGCATATCCACCGGATTCCAGCCAGAGTGGATTCTGGAGTCTTCCACGCTCCTGTTAGTGATCCTCCATCTGGATGGATGAGAACAACCTTCTGAACAATCTAGCAGGAGATGGCCCATATCTATGGGACTGATTTGTGCTAATAACGCCCATTGTATGGACTGATAACAGCCGAAGCAGGTGAATAAAGTCACCCAGTAGCTAGCTGTGCCATTACCCAGCATACATCACTCCCTCCATAAATGCAATAAACGTTACAAAAGTATGGTTCTACCTGTTTTTCAGGTAGTTGTTTACATTATATAATTTATTGTGTTCTGTATACATCACTACAATGTGATTTGGAAAATGTCTAAATATACCGACAACAGGCACTTCCGCGGCAATCTCTTCAATCGGAGGACCCTTCACGTCAATTCCCGACGCGAGGGGGGTACCCTGCGTGTCCATAAGTGAAGCAGAGGGAGCCTGACCATGCGTCACACGTTTGACGAGTTGGGAGTGAGAACGTGTTGGTGAGACATGGTGGATACACAGACGGACCAGCAACTACAATGACAGAGGACACGACTTAAATACACAGAGAAACACAGGGGAATTACACACAGGTGGTGGACACAGCTGGGAATAATCACCAAGACGAGACAGAGGTAAAACTGAACACACTCACATGAGACGCAGACCTTCACAATAAAACAGGAACAAGAAACCATCACACTAAGACGCAGACTCGACATAGAGAGAGAGACAGAAAATGACACATGGAACTAAACTAAACCGGCAACACATGACAACTCAAAATACTGGGTCAAACTGACCCAGAACCGTGACAGATTTTCTATAATGTTTTGCTTGAGCATGTCCTGCTTTTCTGTAATGTTATTTCTACAGTTTTAGCAGTTCTTCTCGAGGGAAAGAGAAAGATGTAAAAATCTTATACGTTATATATGTTAAATAACATGTGTAGTGCTCACATGTAATGCAGATGTTAGCTTTGATCTAACCAATAAATCCTGATTGGATGTTGTTAGCGTTAGCACTTGTGTTTGCTTCCCTGCTGTACAACAGCATTACCAAAATACAACTGAAGAAACAAACTCAGTTATGAAAAGTTTGTGTTCAGTTTGCAGTCGCTGAAAATAATTGCACCTTTGGGAATGACATGGAAATGCTCCCACACTAAAGATTAGGTTTTGTTTCGGGGATTTTCCATCTTAATTTATCTGTCTTATTTGGCTACATCTACGACACTGCTATGCTCTCACTTGCCTATGTTTTCGTGACTGCTGCTATCTGTATTTTAATATATATATATATATATATATATATATATATATATATATATATATATATATATATATATATATATATATATATATATATATGCAATGAAAATTCCCGTCTCGCCCCTCCCGGCAGTCTGTATACTTTAAGCTCGGGTAGTTTTTACACAGGATACGGGAGGATTATTGAGAAGAACCTAAGCAAACACGTGACAAGTTTTCAACAGGAATGAATGACAGTAAAAATGTTACCTCACAGATTGTTTTCATGCCATCAGTGCCATGCATTCATGTAAATCAAAATGCATCTTTTAATTGAGGTAGAGGTTTGTCAGAGATATTATTCTCATAATGTACCTTTGTCCCAGCTGATTACCTTCATTAAACAGCAGGTTGCAAAAACCTCTTGTGTACCTCTTTTCAACCACTGGGAGGCGCTACAGCTTCATTCCTTTCACACACCTGCAGGTTTTAGACGTTCCCTACCCCTGCACTAAGGCCTTTGAAATCTTCATTAACACTGAGCTTGAAATTTCTATCAGTCGAATGCAAAGGAGTCCTGTGGTTGTAGGACAGAGGTAGGGAACGTTAATCTGCCATCATTTAGATTATATGACAACAACCTTCAAATCTGAAGTCTCAGAAATCTGCTTCATGTACAAGTTCCTCCAATAATCAGGGCTAATATCACCAAATTGTACATAAACAGACTTTTACATGTTAAATATTTCTCAAATATGGGGAAAAAAACAATATAAAATACTATATAATTAACAAAATATCTTAAGATACAGCTACAAATTGCTTGAAACATTTGCAATTGCTATGGTTCAAAATATTGGGAATGGAGACAAGAGAAACACCACAATAACAACACTGGTCCGGCCGGGTCAAGTCAAACGATGATTTTAATGGTCACACACGTGGGAGATGGAAACTGTATGCAGACAGCCTCAGATCTCATCACAAAAAACACATCTCCATAGTTTTGTAAAAATCAGGGTATTAGAACACCCCTTCATGCGTAATGACAGGTGTTATACAATCAATGTTGACAGTTTTATTTAACACAGAAAAATAACATTGTCTCCTTCCCGAGGGCAGACGCTAACTGCCCCCCCCCCCCCCCCCCCCCGTCTCCTGGAGCCATCCGTCCCCTGCGCAGAGACACAACATTGCAACTACAAGGACCTCCACATTGATTAAGACAATCAGTGTGTATTGCTCGAAAATAAGTGTATAATACTAAATGAATAATGCTTGGTCAGCTACCACTACTTAAAACATAACAAAAACATAACTGAGCACAAGATCACCAAGAATAACATCGTATAAGTGCTGTGTAAGCATGTTTGCATTTAGCCCTCTGCACTCAAAGTCAAAACCTGCCATATATCAGTCCGGACCATCACGCCGAACGAAGCTTATGACCTTCAAAAGACCAAGTGCCAACTCATCATAAGCACAATTGCAAGGTGTGTCTGAAATTATTGAAACCACTCTTTTTAACAAAAGACAAACAAATTAACAAATCTTCTAAACGTTATTCGGTTCATTTCAATCATTAATTATTAAACATGAAAGTGATGATTTATGCTTTTCACTGATTCTCTAAAAAAGCCCAGAAACTGACTCAGGCATTTAATATTTTAATCAATGTCATTTAATTGCTACCACTTTAAACTTAGCAAAACATAATTGAATAGAAGACCACAAAGAATAATATGATATCAGTGGTATGTAAGCGCGTGAGGCCCTCTATGCTCGAAGCCTTTCCCCTCAATAGATCAGTCAGACATTCACGCTGACTGTAGCTTTTAACCCTTAATTAACTTGAGCACAACTCTATAATAAGCAACAAACTGCAATGTGTATAAGTTGATCATGGTCACATCTGCAATGAAAGATCATATTATTATACTGGTACCTGTAAGTAAAAAATCAAACTAGAGTTATAACAATCACTGTAATACAAAGGCTAATGTAAGATCAAAAACTTCAGTATATATTTAATGCAAAGCTGGTTATATGATTCTAATGAACTAATAGTGCCATATTAAAATAATGAAACTAGAAGAGGAAAAAACATCCCCTTTTTATTCTACACAATGAAATATATAAAACAGCTTTATTGTCAGTGAGGACAAAGTTATAGTGATGCTGTGCTGGAGTGTTCAAAAGAAGACAGAGACATGAAGTATAAATATTGTATAATATTAAATATAAGAAAGAACAAAGTTATAAAAACATTAATAATTGAAATCTGCAACAATATTCACATAAAGTGTAAAATACAGAGTTAACTGTTTAATAGGTAAAGTTTAGGTCTTGCAGTCGAACAATGATCCCAAACACAGCAGCAAATCTACAGCAGAATAGCTGAAAAGCAAAGTCCAGACCTCAACCTGGGACATTCAGAGAGCTGTGCTTAAATAAATGCCAACAAAGCCCAAAGAACTGAAGCAACGTTGTAATGAAGAGTGGGCCAACATTCCTCCACAACAATATGAGAGACTGATAAAGTCAAGCAGAAAACAATTACCTCACATTTGTGCTGCTAGAAGTGTTTCTAGTTATTCACAGGACTGTAGTTTGAATTTAAAGAAATGTGAAAGTGCACTGAAATTAAAATAAAGTTATTGCAATTTAAAAAAAAATCAAGAAATCTAAGAGGAAGAAACAATGTAAACCACACAATTGTTTTCCTTATATTCTCCACAAGGCAATGCACATAACAGACATAAAATATTTGCATTTATCAATAGAGAATATACAATTTTTCCATAGTCATAGCCAGGCCCGATTACTGCCAAACCTGTGCTGAATCAATCACTTAAACAGGACCTGTCTGACAAAGTAGAGTAGACCAAAAGATCCTCAAAAACTACACATCATGGCGCAATCCAAGGAAATTCAGAAGCAAATAAGAAACAAAGTAATTGAGATCTCTCAGTCTGGAGATGCAACGTCAAGATGAACAGAATCCAGTTTCTGGGATCCTGAAGGAGAATGTCTGGCCATCTGTTCACGACCACAAGCTGAAGTGCACTTGATCCAAAGCACACCAACAAGTCCACCTCTAAGCAGCTTAAGTAAAACAAAATAAAGACTTTGGAATGGCTTAGCCAAAGTTCATACGTGAATCTGATTGAGGTGTGACCTTGGAAAGGTGGTTCATACTCAAAAACCCTCCAGTGTGGCTGAATTACAACAATTTTGCAAAGATGAGTGGGCAGAAATTCTTCCAGCACCTCGTAAAGGACTCATTGCCAGTTATCCCAAACGCTTTATTGCAGATGTTTCTACTCAGGGTGGCCCAACCAGTTATTAGGTTTAGGGGGCAATCACTGTTTCCACACAGGGCCATAATAATGGCCGCCTTAATAATAAATGCCTTGATTTAGGAACTACTTTTAATGTTTACTTGTGCTATTTTGCAAAAAATAAAATCTCTGCAAAAACATCAAAACTGCTGACCATCTGACCTCAATATGAAATTATTAATCTTTTGACAAAAAACATTTAGATTTGTAAAAATAAAGAAACCATAGAGGAACAAACAATGTTGTTTGCTACGTTCTAACATGGCAATCTAAATAACAGTAATGCAAACATATATATTTATCAATAAAAACAGATCGCCTTTTCACTGTTACAAAAGTCAAGTATATCAATGTTTGTTCAGCTTTCATAAATGTAAGTTTATAAGTACATAGTACATTTTTTGGTAAAGTCCAACTTCTTTTAATACATGCAACACATTTCAGAACATTTGGGACAGAGACAACAAAAGACTGGAAATACTTCGTAAAAATCTGGTGAAACACTTTAAAGCCAGTGGGATTAAATGGGAAACATAAAATTTAATACTAGACAAAGACCGATTGAATCATGAAGCAAAGAATTAATAACTAAATCACAAGTAGAAAATGTTATGCAGATATTATTGGATAGATTTTGGTGTAGAAAAAAATGACAAGAAATGAAAAATGAAAGTTATCTGGTCTTTTTCTTTAAAGAGTAGCTGCAGAGCAGCAACACTGACAAAGACCATCATCACCAATACTGCAGCTGATACAATGATCCAGGAGGAAACTTGAAAAAGCAGGAAAAATGTGACACTGATCAAAATGAATACATCAATTATTGATCAAAGAGAAAATGCACACTACCACAATGCATTGTTATTGCATCTCAGTTTCTCACCATCACTGATAATCTGACGTCTGCTGGACCTCAGGAATCGTCTCCATCACCTCTCTGTGAGGAGCAGAGAGCACTCGTGCTGCACATCCCACCTGTGTGCTGTGTTTACGTGAACCTGAGAGCACAGCTGTAGTGGTGACAGTGAATGTAGCGTTGGTGTTGGACACACTGACAATGTTGCACTGTGAGAAGCTGAGGTGTTGTTGTGAGAGTGTTACAGTGGGAGCAGGTCGACCAGTGGCTGAACAGGAAACAACCCACTCTTCAGCAGAGTTTGACTCTCTGACATCAACAACAGGTTCATGCAGCTCTGTGAAGGGTCAGGAGATATAAAATAAGGAGTATATTGTTAAAGATACATTGACTTCTAACACATGTAATGCATTAAGGTAAAATTTCTTACCATAAGGATGTGTTACACGATTTATAAACCCCAGTTTGTTAATTATTTGTTCATTATTCATAACTATATACTTAATTTTTTAAAAATTAAGTGTTTTTGGTCAAATGGAATTTCTTTTTGGGCAATTTTAGCCCCTTTTAGCCCTCTGCCAAAATGTTTTAACCTTTCTGTCTCTAACAGTAGAACATCGTTCCTTTATCTTCTGTGTCTGGTGTGTTGGTCAGGATTAGCTGGCTTGGCAAAAAGTTCACATTAAATAATTAAAGTGTGTTACTGTGAGGTGTGTGTTCGTACTATGAGTCACAGCTCGAGTTTTCTTGCGGGTGAAGGTTTTTCACCTCGCTGTCATTCTTGCATAAAAGTGTTTGACCCCTTCAGGAAAAAAACGAAATTTGGGATTATTTTTTGTTTTGTTCATTGTGTGTATTTGTTTCTACTTTTTACTTTTTCTTTTACTGTGTACAGCACTTTGGTCACCCTGTGTTGTTTTTAGACATGGTTATTGATTGATTGATTGGTTGATTGATTGATTGATTGATTGATTGATTGATTGATTGATTGATTGATTGATTGATTGATTGATTGATTGATTGATTGATTGATTGATTGATATGTCTTTGATTAAAATACAGCCTACTCCACATCCTCCAAGTTACAGAGAAGAGGAACCATCTGGGGTGAACTTGTGCACTTGGTATTGGCTATCATGGTCCCTGTGCCTCTCCGGCTCGCTCATGTTGGCCACAGGTTTGTTTTGTTTTCTCTCCTGCTTCCCTGGGTGGAGCTCATTGTGATTTCTACACCTGTTGCTGATCAGGCGGCGTCCCCCTTGCCTATTTAACGCTGCGGCACGGAGTATTCGGCACTGGAATGTTGAACCTCCCATGTTCGTGCTCTCAGCTCTCCTAAGACAAACTCTCTCAGTGTTGTGTGGCGTATTGATCTAATTGGACTCTTTGTGTTTAGATCTCCCCGGAACTGGTGGCGGACCCTGACCTGTGATCCCTGTGTGTGTCAACATAAGTGGAAATTGGAGAGAGAGTGGCTGTGGAGAAGCGAGTGTGCGTAAGAAGAGGAGTGGCGGAATTTGGGCCGAGTGGAGAGCGAGTGTGGATTCCTTCCCCTGGAGCCCTGAAGCCCTGCCCCATGCACTGTATATACACATCACTGTGGTTTCCCTTCTGTGTTAATAAATTGTCAACCCTTTGCTTGCCAGAACGCTGCCTGCGTCTGAATCCATCTGTTAGCCCTGACATTGGATACCTGGAAATCAGTGAAGGGACCATTAATGCTTAAACTACACAGGTTTGAGAGCAACCACCCAAAAGCTTCTGCTAATAAACACTAGTCTGTGTTTGTGATGCAAATGTTTCTGGCTGTGTTCACAAACATTTAGTAAGGTGAGTGAGGAATATTAATACTTATTATTAGATCATTAGCAGACTGTAGAACTTGACTGCACGCCAAGGTGGCAGCTCAGCCATTTGATTCATGTTGCAGCAGCTCATGAGTGAATGAACATCGTGCAATAAAAGTACTTCTAGAAGTACATTTTTGCAAAAACGTACATTGTGGAGGAATGTAGGGAAGACACGAGGGAGCCCAATATTTTACTCAAACGTTAATCGCTGCATCACACAACTGAACATTCAAAGCGCCAAAACCTAACCCTCTCACTTCCTGTTACACTGGGTACGAGTGGAGCTACCTGGTGGTATGTACTTACATTTATTTAAATTTACTTGAGTAGGGTAGAGTCATGCTAATGACCTAATAATTTTATTCAGGTGTGTTGCAGCAGAGATACATTTAAAAGCTTCAGGACGCCGGCTCTCAAGGCCTGGAGTTTGACACCCCTGCTTTACACAAAGATGGGTTAAATCACAGTGCAAAGAATGAATAAATAAATGAAATATAAACAATAAATAATTATTAAATAGTCTTACACATCAATGTCATTGGTTGACTTTTGAAGTATTTGAATCCTTATTGGGTTCCCTGAGTGACAGAAGGATTAAAACACTTTAAAATCAGTACTGAAAATATGTGCAGACATTACTGGATAGATTTAGGGTTAGAATCAATAAATCACTATCATGTTAATAAGATAAGACACATTACAAAACGACATACTAGAAAGTGAAAAGGTAACTTTTCTTCAAGCAGCATAGTGGAGCAACAGAAAAAGACAAACCCCAACACCAGCACTGCTGCAGCTATTACAGTGATTGAGGGAAAATCTGTGAAAAAAACAGAAAAACGTGACGCTGACCAACAATAATACATCACTCATGAAGTACTGAAGTCATTGTTATTAGATCCCAGTCAAATTTACCCAAGTATCATCCGTCTCTAGTCTAGTCTGTGGTATACAGAAAGAGTTTCTCACCACCAACAGATGTTTTTTGGACCTCAGGAATCGTCTCCATCACCTCTCTGTGAGGAGCAGAGAGCACTCGTGCTGCACATCCCACCTGTGTGCTGTGTTTGGACATAGATGGAAAGCTAAGCTAGAATAACACCCAACTAAGTCCTAACTAATAATGGCAACACAAGAACTAAGCATATATTCAATATAATATAAGACCTCCAAAAACACACACAGTGAACTCAAAATACTGGGTCACAGATCCAGCCCCCGACACATAATAAACAGACAACCTGACAATGAACAAAAGGAAAGTCACACAATATATACACAGAGGGATGATAAGGGAAATGGAAACACATGAGGACACAGCAGGGACAAATTAGATGTGATGAGACAGGAGAAAGCAAAACTGAACAGATTGAACACAGGACGCGAGACTGTCCAAATAAAACAGGATACAAACTAAGAGACACGGCTCGACACACAGGGACCGGGGGTGAAACAGACATGGGAACACTGAATGAATCACAAGGAGGGGAAACATCAACAAAACACAATGATGTGACTATGGCGACTATGGAGGAAGACCAAATACAGACGGGAAATTATTTTTGATAAAAGTAATATTAATTTGACTAATGGACAGGCAGTGATAAACAGCAAACAAACTGCTTAGCTTTACAGTCTTTGTTTTATCATCTGCAACTCCTGCAGTGTGAAACAGTCTTGGTATGTCAAACATAAAAACATTTTAGATACCGCTTCATCGGATTACATATATATACCGTATTTCTTCATCAGAGAATCTATAATGTATTAAACTAAAAGTGTACACCTGGTTTAAAGAGTATTAACTAAATAAGAACGTGACAACTTTCAGTCATTAATGTAGCAGAGACAGAGTCTGACTAAAGGGACATCACAGTGAGACCTGTTTGATCTGCAGACACAGTCTCTCTCTACTAAGAGTGTGTTTGACTTTAACTTTCACTCAAAATGATTCAGCTCCTCTAAACCCTCCAACAAACATTTACAAATGCTTAGAAACATTTTGTGTTTCTAATTACTAATGTTCCCCAGCCCCAGCATTCCCACAAATCTGTCTGTTTCCTTTTTTAAGTTTCACTGTCTGTCTTCTAAACGCTGATGCAGCTGGTCGTCTTTGTGTGAATCTGCGTGTGAAGGTAATCGAATCAGTATGTATTGTTTCTGATAATATCAGCTGTGTGCAGCTTCGCTCCAGCACAAACCATAGCATTGTTCATGATGACAGATATGAACGAGGTTGACTTGTAACACCGCAGTTATGTGAGCCGTCATTTGTAAGCCTCTTAAACTTTCTTGCACTTTTACACAAAGTTTTATGGTAGTGCTTCTTCTTCTTTGGGGATTTTTGTTCAATAGACTGAAAAAAGCTGTTATATATTTATGAAATATATTAAATTGGTATTTAAAGGACTATAGCATATTCTAATTAGATTTATGATACTGTGTTAAGACATTAAAATTCTGCATGTGTGTGTTTGTGTGTCTGTCTGAATTTTGCTGGTACTGCACTGATTGATGATCGTTGATGATCCACCTGACTTGTATAAATTACAGTTTTATATAACAGAACAAATTTGATATCTGTAAAAATATTTTTTAAATTCTTGCTTACTAGCTGACACTAAATTTCTAACTGATTTCTCTTCTGGGACACCCACACTGTGTGCAGTTTCATCTCAGCCCACTGTGTGATTGCACATTAAAGGACATTTCTCCCCAAATTCAATAAGCTCAGAGGATTATTATAACAGCGTATCAACAATTCATTTAAGAAATCCTTCTTAGTTGTTGTCATGAAAATCTCAGTGGATTCTTGATTTTGCTCGTCTGCTCTACAGCCTGGATAGTTTCATTTCAAACTGCTGCCGTGTTTCTGCCAAATTAAAAAACAGTTCTACTCAACATGAGATGGATAAATGCAGACGAGACTGAGACACTGATGGGAACAAATCATTAACCAAATGGGGGAAGTAAAACTCAAAGCTAAGTTCACAAGACATGAGAAGATAAAAAAAAGAGGAAATGATACACAGAGACATACGCAGACATGTAGAAAACAGAAAGGAAAATATAAGTGAATGGGAAACATGACAGATGGGGAAATCAGACAATGACAGACAAACAGAGAGACAAGACAGACAAAGGGACATAACTGAAGTACAGAAAGGGATCACAAAAGCAGATCTTTAGTGTTACAAAACCAAGAAGACAAACTACAATATGAAAACAGGGTACATGGGATATAGTAAATCCTAAAGCAAACTATTAACCATCCTTATATACAAAGAGCCAAACTAAAACACAAAAGACTCTCAAAAACAAAAAGGCATCACAAAACCCTGAGGAAAAAAACAGCGATCCTCCATCAGCTTCCGCTTATCCTTTTCAGGGTCGCGGGGGCGCTGGAGCCTATCCCAGCTGTCATAGGGCGAGAGGCGGGGTACAACCTGGACAGGTCGCCAGTCTGTCGCAGGGCCAACACACAGGGATACACAATGATTCGCACTCACATTCACTCGCACATTCACACCTAGTGGCAATTTGGATTATCCAACTAAATATCCCCACAAGCTGCATGTCTTTGGACGGTGGGAGGAAGCCGGAGTACCCGGAGAGAACAGCGATCCTAACAAATAATATTGCAGTGGTTGGAGATGAAACTTTGCGGACATGTAGTAAATGGACTGATTCCTATATAGTGCTTTTCTACTCTCCTGGAGTTTTCAAAGTGCTCTATACAACAGGCCTCATTCACACAAGCACTTCTAAACACAAGTGCAAACTAATCATCAGAGGGCAACTTGGGGTTAGTATCTTGCCCAAGGATATTTGGCATGCAGGCTGGGGAAGCCAAGGTTCGAGCCACCAACCTTCCAATCAGCAGCTGATCTGCTCTACCACCTGAGCCACAGCCACCCACCCATCACAAGTGGGTGAGGCTGGTTCTGATATGGTGCTTTTCTACTCTGAGCATTCAAAGTGCTTCATACAAATGACTCATTCAAGGACTTTTCCTGTGCAGAAGAGTTTTCTATCTTGGGGTTAGTATCTCGTATCAAACAACCAACCTTCCAGTTACTTCGTGACCTGCTCTAACTCCTGAGCTACAGACAGAAGAGGAGTTTGTTAAGAATTTAACTGTCAAAGTTTTTTTCTATTGTTTATTAAATTAATCTTATTAAATTTGAGTAGAACGTTCCTGTTATTTCTCTGAAACCTTGCAGCTTTTGGTGGTTAAACTGCAAATATATAGAGAAGGTAACCCAGAGGAAGAATGCACAGAGACTTTAAGGTCAGCTATCAAGAATCATTTTTACCCATTTTGATGCAATGTTATGATATTTGATGTTGAAATTGATTAGAAATGACTAATTTCATTTCTACAGAATTATGCAGTGTGGGTGTCCAAGAAGATGAATTCAGAATTTCATGTCAACTATCATATATGATTTAATACAGAACCTTCATACACCTACCTGAAACCATTTAAATGACATTGAGTTCCTTCAAAGTTTCTCCGTTTGAACAGAGTTGTTCTTTAATTTCTCGTGTCTCAAGCAGCAGTTTGAGGTGAAACTATGGATGCATGAAAGAGCAGCTGAGCCAAATGAGAACTGAATTTCAACTACAAAAGATGATTTTCAGAAATATTTTACATTTTTTGAAGTTATTTTAGATTTGAATGAATCATGAATGAAGAAGCATTACCAGAAAAATTAAGAAGAAAAGACAACTTGAGTGAAAAACAAATGACACTGTGGCTTTATTTCTGTTAACTTCCTGAAAATCATCTGTGTTGTTATGTGTGTGATCAGCAAAAAGGGATAAGAAGCAGCACTACCGTAAAACTTAGCGTTGAAGCTCAAGTTTGGCAGATAACGGGTGGCAGGCGTGGCTCACACTTGACCACGGTGTTGGAGAAACTCTGAGCTCCGCGTCTTTATAATCACTCTGCGGAGCTCACAGAGACTGCAGGGAGGACAGGAGGACAGAGCAGACTTTGTGAATTATTTTTTATCTTAGATGTAATATAAATCCAACACAGGCCTCTGAGGAAAAGGATCGTGCTACAAACTTTCGTTTCTCTTCCAACAGAAAGCAGAGGAGTGGAGTTACTCAGAGACTGACTGGATTAAACACACCAAAGGTTTATATTCCAGTTGGACTGTATCTCTTACCAAGGTCTGCACTACGTATCAGGATGTGATCTTATTCAGGTAATATCAGGGTTCTTATAGGGGTTTGTTCACAATAGTAACTTATGCAGCCATTTTTCATTCTCACTGACCAAACTTTTTACAACATGCTGCATTTTTAATAGTAAACTTCTGTTCAGTGCTTTTCCTGTCACACACTCATACATGTGTTTTGTCTGCAGCAGCTGTGTTGTTGTTGTTAGCTTGTATTATCTGTTTAATCTCTTCAACATGGTTTTAGTTTTCTTTGTAAAGTCAGCAGCTCTGTCACTTTTCTCTGACTCCTCTTCTGCTCGACACTCAGCTGACACTCAGTTTCATTTCCACATTCATGAAGTTGTTGTCCAAGCGAATCATAGGCTCCATGATTGGTCAGCAGACTGTGTCCAGGCAGACAGGTTGGATAAGAATAACAGATTTATGTTTGATTACGCCCGTTTCCAATTCAGTTCCAGTCATTCCTGGCCCCAGGAGGTTGATGGGGGTGGGAGATGGGGGGCAGTGGGTTGTAAGCACAATGTAGATGAGTGGAGGCTTAATGTACTTAAACTTCCAGTCACAGTGAATCAGTGTGTGTCAGTGAATGCATCATGTGTGCTTCATGGCTCCATCTAGTGGACTGATAGTAGAAGTAGAGCAGCTGATGGCAGCTTCCTGTGCCTCACACTGCTGTCTGACTGCATTCAGCTGATATTTGGACAGCACACATGATGGAAAGGAGGATTTTGGTTTATGTGCACATGAATGATTTGTGTTTCCTCTGCAGGTGAAGGTAGAAAGTGTGTGTGAGCTGATGTGAATTGAGCAGCATGGATCAGTGTGAGGACAGAGAGGAGGGAGTCCCTCCCTCTAAAAGCACTCTGTGTGGGGAACATGAGAGCCAGACCAAAGCTCAGAGGTGAGATGACCATCTCTAACTGTCCATGACTCTTCTCCATGTCACAGCTCAGCACTCACATCACTGCTCCATCATTATTCACAGGAACCAACCTGGACCTCCACCCAGCTCTGTGTCCTTACAGAGTGACACATCTAAAGATGTCATCATTGAGTTTAAAGTCTCTGCTGCAGAGAGGTGAGCTGTTAGTAACAAGAACTCTCTGATTTAAATGATTTTGATGTTTCCTGGTTTCTAAAATGCATCTCTGTAGCAGAGCAGTGTCTCCAAGGACACACAGGCTCAGCTGTAACTGTCAGTTTATCTGGTTTTAAGACACATTTGGACACAATTGGCTGTTTTTAACTATGTATTTTAATCAGAGGTGTAAATCTAGACCTCACACATCTGGATCCTAAACTATGATAGAAACAGCTGCTAGCAGTGGGTAGTTTGACTTTGATACGCTGCTCTAGAAAGCAAACAAAGGTTTGTGCAGCTCCTCTTCAGAAAAGTGTTCAGAGAGCAGCTGCTGTATTAGACAAAGGCTTGTCGTGTGAGCCCAGATGTGTGTAACAGCTGGATGAAGGAGAACCATCACAGTCACGTCTCCATCCCGCCTTTATTAATGAACTTCCTGTTGCTTACAGATGACAGGAACACAAAGTGTTTGTGCCACGTGATGCTGCAGGATTTGTTAACGTGTCCATGATGGTAACATCTCCTCGTCTAACTGCAAACACATGAGCGCTCCTAACGGCAGCTATCACAGCCACACAGGCAGACTGTGTCTCACTGTTGCATTCAGGGACATTTGTTTTCCTGTAAAAAGCTGAACTCTAATCTAAGAGGACTGTTACTGACAGCAAACAGCTGCATTATCTGCAGTCTGTGTGACCACAGCTGCTTCAATCACTTTATCAGAGAATTGATCATTGAATAAAACATGTTTGTGTCTGCAGAGGTCAGAGGTCACAGTCTGCAGGATCCAGCTGTCCGTCTGTGAGGAGTGACCGGTCCAAACATTACCCTCCACACTTCTGTGGTGAACCTGAACCAACGAGGTCAGAGACCTGTGATGACTCCTTTACATGTTTGTGTTTTCCTGGATAAATATGACCAAAGATTCATTAAAAAGATAAAAATCTTAGACTTTGTCCTGTAGCGCTGTGTGGCAGGCAGGATTGGACCCAAACACAACAGGATGAAGTCAAAGAGGCAGCTTTATTTCAGCTGTGAACATGCAAACAGCAGAAATAAGGAAACATAACTGTAGGTTTGCAGTGAATGAAGCCTCAGCTCGACGCTCCACTTTGTCCCTCTTTTCCTTCTCCAAACAGCCACATCAGGAGTCTTTGATGGAGTTTTAAAATATTTAATTACAAATATCCAAAGATGGGTTCAGGATACCTGAATCCACAGTTATTAAAGCTAAAATAGTTCACAGGGTTTGGACTCTGTTAGGTGACGAGAGAACATCAAAGTGTTTTTTATCTTTAAACAGTATTTGTATCACTTCAGTTGCTCTCACAGCCCTGTTTGTTATTTTAGTAAGTAAGTAAGTAAAGTTTATTTATTAAGCGCTTTTCATAGACAGGTAGTCACAAAGTGCTGCACACACAGATTAAAATAAACAGTACGATAAATAGCAAAATGCACAATATACACAATATAGAGTTTAAATGTAAATGAAAAATATAAAAATGTAAACAGCATTGGTCAACAGAAAGCTTGTTTAAACAGTAAAGTTTTTAACTGTTTTTTAAAGGATCCCACAGAGTCAACCAAACGTAGTTGTAGAGGTAGACTGTTCCACAGCCTTGGTGCCACAGACTGAAAGGCTCCGCCCCCTTTCGTCTTCAGACGTGTTCTGGGAGCAACCAACAAACCCTGAGTCTGTGAGCGGAGACAGCGAGCAGCAGTGTATTTAGTGAGAAGCTTGGATAAATAATCTGGGGCCATTTAGTGCTCTGTACGTTAAAACAATCATTTAAAACGAATTCTAAAATCTATTGGGAGCCAATGTAAAGAACATAAAATAGGAGTGATGTGAGCTCGCTGGGTAGAGCGAGTTAGTAGTCTGGCTGCTGTGTTTTGTACAGCTTGGAGGCGAGAAAGAGATGATTTATCCAAGCTGGTAAACAGGGAATTACAATAATCTAAACGCGATGACACAAATGCATGGACAATTTTTTCCAGTTCAGCTAAGGAGACCATATGTCGCAGTTTAGAAATATTCCTTAAATGAAAGAAACAGGAACGAGACAGAGACTTTACATGTGAGTCAAGGCCCAAAGAAGAGTCAAATATTATTCCAAGATTTCGAATATTTGGCTCAGCAGAAGAACAGAAAGGGGCAACAACTTGACTGATTTTAGAATATAGATCAGGAGGAGCTATGATCATGGTCTCTGTCTTGTTCTAACAAGGTAATTGTTAGAAAGCC